>NC_051155.1:94472236-94706398 GCF_013339745.2 Dermacentor silvarum
TTGTTCGCACAGTTTCCGTGCCGGTGGGATGGAGCCTCCGCACAGTTTGCAGCGAGGTTTGCAATCCTGCTCGGATTTTCGCCGGTTTGCCTTCCCGCAGGCGAAGCAAACCCACATTCGGTCGGGGGCACACGTCTCTCCGGTGGCCGACCTGCCCGCATTCTGCAACACTTCTGTGTTGGCGGTATAGCCGACACCTTATTAGCGCGCCGCAGTATTTAACGTAGGACGGGACTTTGTCCCCTTAAAGAGCACGATCACTGCGTGCGAGTTCCGATCCGTGCGCGTTGCGCCGTACCGTTGTAGATATTTACAACTTTCGCTCGGATCATTTCAGGCGTTTCGCTGAGCGGGATGCCTCCGATTACGCCCTTCACCCTATTTTCGGGTGCCGCCGCGTAAGCGCACACGTCGTATGCTTGATTTCCAATCATGAGTGCATGGATGGCCGCGTAGCGGCTTACTCTCTCACCTTCCGGCGTGCTGATCACGATAATGTTTTGTGCAACGTTTGGACAGATCGTGTCCCTCTGTATGTCTTCGAGACTAATTCTCGCCGCACCCGCAATCGCCTGCACGAGCTCCGGCATCATAATCTTGCCCACCAGCAGACCCCGCGGGGCCTAACTATCACCTTGCATTCGCCACGTGGCACGTGAGGCATGCGTGCCGTCTTCGCGAAGTTCGCGTTGACTTTCTTGATAATCTGGGCCGGTTGGCTGGGCTGCCTCTTACTGGCTGGGGTCCGAAACTTGCTGCGGACTCTCGGCGTTGTTCAGAGTGGCCTTCTTGCCCGCTGAGTGGCGACCACCCAACCGGCGATGTTTTCTGGGGTCTCGTCGATCGGGCGTTCCGGGGACGGCAACCACCATGCGTCCCGAGCTGCGGTCCAAAGTGGGCTGCTGGTCCCGGGCCGGACTCGTATCCATGGCTGAGTGACCTGACGCTGACATTTCGCACGAAGCGGGGCCACCGGCGCGGTCCGATGCGGCCGAAGCCGTCGCTAAGCCTAGCTGGTCGGTTAGGCCTAGCTGGCTCGCCACTTTGTCCGGCGCAAAACAGGCGTAAAATCCGCAAAAATGGGCGGGCGACTCACCAAAATGTGGGCTCTACGTGCTCCGGGTGTCAAGCCGAAACCGATCGTACCGTTTTGGACGGGCTGGGGTCGAATGGTCCTCCCAAAATGGCCTCATCGACGGAGCCGACGCGAAGTACGTCCGCTCGCTCCGAACGCTCCGCAGCGTCCTCGCTGCGGCACCAAGTGCCTATTTATACATAGCCTCCTCTATACTTTTCGTGCCCGCGCGTTGGCGCGGAATACCAGGCGGCGTCCGTCCCTCATAGTTCCGGTGCTTGCCGCTAGAAGCCGCCCCGATCCCACAATAACAGCAGACGGACGTGGCCTATGTGCACGCTTGCATTGGTGATCGTCTAGAAACGTCTTCATGGCATTAGACTATGCGGTATACGCTAAATAGGGTGCACACATAAAATTTTTAACACAAACACTGTATGCGGAATGCAATGCGAACTTTATATTTGATTTCGCGCTCATAGCTTGAGCACTTTTCGAGACAACGGTTTGGCATGGAAATCTTTCGCAAAGTCGGGTTTGTCAGTCACGCTCGTCGCGAAGTTCACAAAAAGTGGACGGAGAAACTTCATAAACACAACGTCCAAGAGTTTTTCATGATGGCCTGGGGCTGACCACTTGAGTTGTTCACGTTTCTGAAGTACTTTCGCGGCGTTGTCAACGGCAGCCTTAGTGGCTGCTTCATCTTTCTCGCTTTTGCGATGGAAAACTTCCAGGTACTTCTTAGCGAATGCAGAACCCTTACAAGCTCAGCAGACGGATAGAGGAGTCCACCTCTGTCCTGGTGCCTAATTAAGGCATCCGATGGCGTAGAAGTGTTTGGTTTCGTTACTAGAGTGAAGCATTCATCACAGGAAATGGTTTCGTGGACTTTTCGTGGCGATATATCCACCAACCATGCTAGTGCAGCAACATCTGGTGTTGGGAGCAACGTCTTCCCCCTGTCGAGATGCTCCTCGAGGGTCGTGGTACGCTTCCTGAGGGCTGCATCGCTTGTTTCGGTTTGCTTTCGAGGCTGCAAATATGATGGATACTCTTGGAAGACGCTGGGCACAACGCCTTTCTTCAGTCTTCGTGTCGTGCACCCTTCTTTAAAGTCACACGGGACGAATTGTTATTCCACTGTTTGTCGGCTACAAACAGTGGAATAACAAGATGTGCTATTTGGGGTCCAGTTGTCTCTCGAGATTACCTTAAGCCACTTTTCGCGAAGTTCTTGGTCACTGGGAATTTCGTGGAATGATACTCCGGTTTCTTTCCGGCCGCTCCATGATTTGCAGTGCGGTACGCAGCAGTACGGCATTGTGCAGCATTCGGGGCGCAACCAAACTTCTGAGCTTGGACAGTCGCCTTTTCTCTTTATCGGTAGTGCTGCACACAACAAAAATACCACTTTTACGCATGTTGCCTTGAAACAAGCGAATTTTCTTTACGATGTAACACATTTAACAGAGAACTTACCCGAGTCGACCAAAAGTTGGAAGAAAGCGCACACAGGCACGGCTGTCTCAGTGAATGCTGCAGTTAGCAAAGCACTTTGGGGACACGCACCACACTAGAAAGAACATCAACTGGCAAGCAGAGTTTTAGAACAAGCACGGTAAACTAATTTTGCACGCGGCGGGAAAACCGCAGCGTAGCGGTACGTGTGCACCTGCTGTTGCAGCGAACGCCGAGTGAGCTATTATGGGACGCGAGCGCCCCTAGGGGAACGCCGAGGCGTTCAGGGGACGGCGGTGCGGGACCGACCGCGCAGGCACAAAAGTTATAGAGGAGGCTATGATTTATATCAGAGGCTCCGGCAACAGTCACCAACGCCGCACGCATTTTGTGCGAACGCGGGCAAAACGCCGAGAGCGTCGACAACAGTTCTGCGTGTTGCCGGTGCTGCTGCATGTCCAAGTTATACAGCTGATAAATATACTATCATTACTCCGTATAGCGCTCTACAAATTTGCTATCGCAATTGATGCTTCGCCTTTCAGGGGAAACTGCGACAACTTTTCTTTTATACCTCTTTCATTACTGTCCTGTCTTCTCTTATCTTCTATTTACTTCCTATCTTTGTCGGTGGCAAGGGTTAACCTTGTGTGGCTAACCTGTCTTGGTTATGTCGTATTTGTTATAGCAGCGGTGTACAGCTGGCGTTGGCAGGACTTACTTACAGGAGCTCCTGTCACGTCCCCTTGTTGGGCTTGGTGGTGGGCGGCTGGCCATCGCGGCCGAAATAAGTAAGGATTTGTGGCATTAGCTGCATTCCCCAAACTACCTGATCGTCCTCTTTTTAAAAAGGACGCACCGAGGAAACAATGAAATTTTTTGTCCAAAGTAAACAAAGAAATCCCAACAAAGCACTTGATACTCACCTTTGCAACGAGTGTATTGCCAGATTCTCTTGAAACCGGCTACACAAAGACACGAGTAAGGGCATACATACCCAACCACGTAGATGCTTTAAGTGCCAACGATTCGGCCACGGCTGGCAAAACTGCCGAGGCCGACTGACCTGTGCGAAAGGTGGACACAATGAACACAACTCTGATAACTGTACTGGTACACTCCACTGTACTAACTGCGACGGTGAACATGCAGCATGCTCACGAGCATGTCCCACGTGGAAAAGGAAATTCTAACTATGAAGATCAAAGAGAACATTTCTTTCCAGGAAGCACGGAAGCGTCTTTCATTCCTTCATACCTCAGGGTATGCTGATGCGGCGCGTAAGAGGGCAACGCCGCAGCAGACCTTCGGCATTTGCCCGGCCCACAAAGAGTGTGGCAACGGTCGTGCCACCAGCCCCCTTGGTGACAGCAAGCCGCGCTGCTTCGCCTTCCCTGAAGCAGCGCCGTCGACCTCTGGGTTGGCAGGCTCCAAGGCCCCATCTCATGAGGTGAGGCCTTCACGACGTACACACCGCTCACAAGAGTGGACGTCCAGCGCCTCGCAAGAGGCAATGGACGTTACCCCTAGCCACCGGCGCAGCCAGCGCCGAAGGACCGCCGCGAGTCGCAGGACCGCGGCAAGAAAGACAAACCCGCATTACTGGGCCCGGAAAGGGCCCTGTAAGCTAATCTACATTGTTTTTCTTGTCTTAGCCACACAGTAGATATTCCTTTTAACATGGATACTGCAATTATACACTGGAACGTCAGAGGTGTTTTCCGGAACCTTGATGATGTTAAAGAACTTTTACATAAGTTTAATCCAAAGGTGCTGTGTGTGCAAGAGACACACCTTAAATCTAAAACACACAAACTTTCTCCGTCAATAAGCCATTTTCCGAGAGACCGAGATGACGCGGTGGCGTCGTCCGGTGGTGTAGCTATAATAGTCGACAGAGGAGTGGCCTGTCGGCAACTACTCCTCCGAACGCCCCTTGAGGCTGTTGCTATCCAAACAGTGCTGTTTGACAAGTGATGACCATTTCCTCTGTATACATCCCCCCGAATTACCAGCTCTCTAGGGCAACATTTCAGAGCTTTATAGATGAGCTTCCCCATCCATGTGTAGTCGTCCGAGACCTAAACGCGCATAGTACACTGTGGGGCGACTCTCGTTGTGATGCGAGAGGACGGTTAATAGAAAACTTCCTATTCTCCTCAAGTGCCTGCTTGCTGAACAAGAAGGAACCAACATACTACAGCACTACACATACAACATTTACCTCCATAGATCTTAGTATAGTGTCCGGCACACTGTGCCGTACCTGGAGTGGGAAGTCGTTAATAACCCGTATGGTAAGCGTTTGTAATTGATGCTGCATCAATATGCTTCCTCAAACAAACGGGTCACCTTCGAAACGGCGTATACCATGGTGGAATGATGAGTGTAAGTGAAGCGCGGAAGAAGCAGAACAAGGCTTGGAATCTCCTACGTAACTCCCCCACCACAGAAAACCTAATTAATTCAACGGATTAAGTCACAAGGAAGAAGAACACGCCGCCGGGCGAAACGGGAAAGTTGGCAAAAATACATCAGTAGCATCAATCCTTATACAGACGAAGAAAAGCATGGAACAGAGTAAACAAATTAAAGGCCGACAAACTCATCCTCTGCCGCTAGTAAATATCCAGGGAGGTACCCTCACAGATCAAGCTGATTATCTAGGTGCACACTGCGAACATGTTTCCAGTTCATCCCACTATTCCGACACATTCTTAAGATATCAACGACAAGCAGAGCGACTGCCCTTAGATCGGAAAGCACACGAAACGAACCTTACAATCGCCCGTTAGCATGGCTGAATTTCAGGCTGCACTGAAATGTTGCAACAAGTCTGCACCAGGAGCCGATGAATAGTATATGACATGATTAGACACTTAAACCCTGAAACTCACAAACACTCCTGTCGCTTTTGATGCCATGTGGTCTACAGGTCACATTCCGTCCGCTTGGAAACAAGCCATCGTAATTCCAATTCTCAAGGAGAACAAGGACCCTTCTTTAACCATCAGCTACAGACCCATAGCGTTGACAAGCTGTTTGTGCAAGCTCTTTGAAAAAATGGTAAACCGACGCTTGATTCATTATCTTGAAATAACAAAATACTAGATCCTCTGCAATGTGGATTCAGGGAAGGTAGATCTACTATAGACCATCTTGTCCGTATGGAGGCGAACATCCGGATGCCTTCATACACAACAATTCTTCCTATCAGTATTTCTTGACATGGAGAAGGCCTACGATACTGCGTGGCACTTTGGAATTCTCCGAGATTTGTCTGGAATGGGTATCCGCGGTAACTAGCTGAGGCTTTATCGAAAATTATCTTTACATAGAACATTTCGTGTGAGAGTTGGCAACGTCTATCACGGTCATTCACTCAGGAGACAGGTGTACCTCAAGGTGGGGTACTCAGCTGTACTCTCTTCATTATCAAAACGAATTCTTTGCATACCGTTATACCGCGCACAATGTTTTATTCGATATATGTGGACGATGTGCAGATTGGATTCAAGTCTTGTAATCTAGCGATCTGCGAGCGACAAGTACAGATTTGCCTAAACAAACTGTGTAAGTGGACGGATGAGAATGGGTTTAGTCTAAACCCACAGAAAAGTACCTGCATGCTTTTTCAAACAAGAGAGGAATATTACCGGATCCCAATATTTCTCTGAATGGAGAACGTCTACCTGTGAGCTCTCAGATAAATTTTTAGGTATAATCTTAGATTCTAAACTCACTTTTATCCCTCACCTGAAACATCTTAAAGAGAAATGTCTCAAAACAATGAATCTACTGAAGCTTCTGTCACGCACATCCTGGGGAAGTGACAGGCGATGCCTCTTGAACTTGTATAAGAGTCTGATACGATCGCGCCTTGACTACGGCGCAGTAGTTTATCACTCTGCTGCGCCTAGTGCTTTAAAAGATTCTTGATCCTGTTCACCATCTGGGTATCCGCCTGGCTACAGGTGCCTTGAGGACTAGTCCTGTAAAAAGCCTATATGTTGAGTCCAATGAATGGTCCCTACATCTCCAAAGGACATACCAAGCTTTCGCGTACTTCCTGAAGGTAGAATCAAATGTTGAACACCCATGTCACTCAATTACTTACGACGAATCCACTGGCCAGGCTTTCTCGTAACCGCCTAGCTTTGAGGACTCCTCTGTTTCTGCGTTTGGAAGCAATGGCAGAGGAAACGGGTGTCCCATTGAGAGAAAGCTTACTAATGCCTCCACTCGCTTTCCACCACCCTGGGAATGGCAGACCATCCAGTGTGACATCTCTTTTCTACAATTATCAAAACATGCACCTGAAGCGCATATACGTTATCACTTCCTCGAACTTCAAGCGAAGTACTGCTGCGAAGAATTTTACACAGATGCTTCAAAGTCCGTCCGTGGGTGGCTTATGCAGCTCTGGGAGTATCGTTTTTAAAATCGGGTGCATTAATTCCACACACTAGTATATTCACTGCAGAAGCATTCGCCATACTCACGGCCGTAAAACATATAAAGGAGACACATACTACTAAAACTATTGTGTTCACGGATTCATAGAGCGTCGTTAGAGGCTTAATGAGCTTACAAAAACATAAGAACCCTTTTTAATGAACTGTACTTATTGCTATGTACAGCGTACATGTGCAACCAAGTCATTGTTCTTTGCTGGGTACCGGGCCACAAAGGCATAGTAGGCAATGTAGCTGCCGACGGAAATGCTACGTCAGTAGACTATAGTGATACTGATGCAAATATGCCCATAGGAGTCACAGACCCAAACCCTTCATACGACATCAGTTGAGGAAGCATTGGCAAAGCTAGTGGATACCGAAGTATTAAATAAGCTGCACATCATAAAACCAAAATTAGGGAGCTGGATATCTGAGAGAACAGCAAGACACAAAGTGCTTCTTTGTAGATTAAGGATAGGGCATACTTACGGCACTCACTATTTCCTACTGAATGGAAGTGATCCTCCGACATGTACAAAGTGTGGCGATAGTCTTACAGTGCTCCATGTTCTTCTTGAGTGCCCCGAGTAGAAGCAGAGGAAAAAGTACTTCGGTTTCGCATATCGTCACCACTTACCTTTACACCCAGCATTTTTTCTGAGCAATGAACCGCTTTTTGATTTTAAAACAGTATTAAAATTTTTAGCCGAAACCGACATCTTAAAAGTCATTTGGCCCGGATACTTGTAGCACGACCTCCTCATGGAGGCTGCAGCTGCAATACAGGCATATTTGTAAGCACGTGCCTACCAGCCCTTTCCCCCAAGGGCTCTGTGAGGTACTAGTGCTGCTGTCACCTCCACGACATGCTAAGTGTTCGTCATCGCACATTTTTATTATCATAGTGCACGTCACAAATCTTTGCGACCATTTTAGTATATTTATATCCTCAGTATTTTAGAGCGATTCATTTTAGGCCCCTTTACAGCCACATTTATCCACCATTCTTAACTGATTTCATCATTTATTAACAGACCATTCATTACTCATCACTACGTGCATGGCGGTCTTTGGCCATATCTGGCCCTTGCGCCAATAAAAACTACACATCATCAATCTGTATTAATAAAGGGGATTTATAACTTGCACTCGCTTTGTCCGCTGTGATGGCCAAAGAGAGCTAGCTTACGCTGAAACCATTTTACAGACATTGCTGTGAGAAATATGCGTTAGCAGAAGCTAGGTGGTGAGGGGTTGAAAAAATAAAGTTAAAAGCTAGCACTGCATCTATTTCAATGAAGCAGCTTTTACCGCGAAGCTGTCTATGGCTACGGCTCTATGCATTCATCGTGTCCGTAAACTTATCTACGTGTGCAAGAACTGCGCTCCTGAATTTGATGCAAAATCGCCTCATTCCATGCAAAAGCTTATACGTCTCATCAATTGGATACGTATTTTCAGTAGAGTAGTTATCAATAGGCACCATTTTCTAATTCGGTGGACTCTCATGTAGATAATTAGGGTTTCTGAAAGATATGCCGCTGTGCGATCCGCGTCGGTGATGTGTACGCTTGCAACACCCTTCCTTTGTCGTAGGTCCAAGCGCCCATGTCTGCCTATCTAGTCTATCTATCTATCCTCTTACGCCATACCCGGTGGCCCAAGTTGTCTACTAGCATGGGTCACTAGGTATTCGGCAATTTTTTTCGTAGGCTAACAGCAGGGAAGAAGCTTGCTTCTTTGTGTATTGCTCGCTTGCGCAAGGATAATCGGGCACCCCGCCCTCTGCATGGCCGCTCCGGTATCAGAAGAGTGCCGGGTGATCGCGGCGACCTGCATGTTCTACTGGTCCGCGAAGCAAGCTGCTTAAGCGACAGACAACCCAAGGATGGTAGGCCAACCTGGGCAATGTATGTGCTCGTGGATGTAACGCCATCGTGATTGTTCCATGGTGGTCATTCCAGATTCGCCCTCTGACTCTTGTCATGCCGCCTTCGTTACGCTTTCTACGCATATGCGCTCGTGACCGGGATACCGTCTAGGCCATTCCATCGGCTTCGTTCCCAGCAGGACCGTCTTCGTAAGCAGGCATTTAGCGCGTAGCTACACCACGGACCCCACCACATGGGAGTTGTACCCTCCTGCGTGTATCCTGAGTGGCTTCGCCGCGTCCGGACGAAAAGTGGATCACAGGGGTTGAGGCGATGCCGGGTGTTTGGACCATTTGGCCCCTTCTGGGAGGGCAACTACATTTTTTGGCATCCGCTTTAGGTAGACGGCACCTCGGTGATTTCCCGCCGGTGGTGATTTCCCACCCGGCGGAAAATCACCTGGTCGCCATTTCCTATCTTTTCTCCACCAATTTCACTTTTACTGTGCTCGTTCTAGAATCTCTGTCTACTCCTCTCTTTGTGAATTTCTTCGTTTATTCCGGGTGGCCTGGATGAACCTGGTGTGATGTAAACAACCTTGGTTATATGCCGCAGAGGGTCTCTCCGCGCGAAGTATCCTTCCAGGCGTCCTCATCGCACCGCCGTTGGAAGAGCGCCAGCAACGCCTTGCGCGTGGCGCGAACGCGGCTCTCGTGCACGCGAACGCGGCTGCGCGGGTGCTCAATCTTCGGACGTGGTTGACTGTGGGAACGCGTTCCTGTTAACTCTGCTTGTCAATTGTGTGAATGTGTTTTAGTGTTAAGTCTCTGGCCCAAGTTCGCCCACAATAAACCAGTTTGTTTAGTGTGCTTCATTGAAGAGTGCTACATATCTGGTGGAGGTGCCGCAGAGGTCTCTCCGCGGTGAAACACAGGGGCCTACGGTTGGCGTCATGCCACACGTCACTTTTCCTGGGCCTTGTCTCAGCCATACGGGGCGCATTGTGCGCTATCGGCACGTAGTTACTTGGCCTCGCGATGGGTGCACTGTGAACGATGGACGCACTGTGAACGATCGGTGCACTTTCAACGATTGGTGCACTGTGAACGGCGGGTCGCCTGAGCATCTCGGAGTACGTTGGCGTCGGTCGTGCTGGTGCTGGCTCAGATTGTGGTTCCGTATGCTTGTCTCACTTCGCTTCTGACGATGTCGACGATAGATGGTTCCGGTGGACTTCGTGAGACTGCATCTTGCGTAGCTCTTCCCTGACTACAGACCTGACGAGTTCCCGCAGTGTGTGTAGATTGTTGTCAGTACACGCATAAAAGACATTTGCGGACGCGCAGCTTAAGTCGCGGTTGTATTGCCGGGCTCGCTGCTGAAGCGTCATTTCAATCGTCGTTGCTTCCGATCGAAACTCGGCAACGGTGCGTGGCGGATTGCGAACGAGACCCGCGAAAAGCTCCTTGGTTCACCCCATGCATGAGATGGCGCACCTTTTTGTCTTCACTCATGTTGGGGTCAGCGCGCTTGAAAAGGCGGGACATGTCCTCTATGTACCATGGCTACGCTTTCATTCGTGCGCTGATTCCGTGCCCGAAGAGCAGTTTCCTGCCTTCTCCCTGCGATCGTTGCTACCATACGTAGCCAGCAGCTGCTGCCGGAAACTCTTCCCAAGACGACAGAGAAGCCTCGTGGTTTTCGAACCACGTTCGCGCCGAGTCTTCTAAAGCAAAATACACATGGCGCAGCTTGCGTTCTTCACTCCATTCGTTAGACCTTGCCACTCTCTCAAAATGGTCCAACCAGTCCTCGGCGTCTTCGAACGAGTCGCCGTGGAAGGCCTGTGGTGTGATAGGTTGACTCACTATGAGCTGTGCCGGTGTAGTGACTTGGCTGGTCATGGTAGCGCGGTCAGTTGGCTCCCTTGCCGCGAAGAGAAGAGGTCCGAATTCTGGCGAATCCCCTCGAAGACGATGGCTGGTCCGTTGGTGCACTGGCGTCAGTTCCAAAGGTTCCAATCGCCGAGGATCAGGACTAAGCTCTCTTCGGTGTGTGGGGCTCGAAATCATACCCCGCACCTCCACCGGATATGTAGCACTCTTCAATGAAGCACACTAAACAAACTGGTTTATTGTGGGCGAACTTGGCCCAGAGACTTAACACTAAAACACATTCACACAATTGACAAGCAGAGTTAACAGGAACGCGTTCCCACAGTCAACCACGTCCGAAGATTGAGCACCCGCGCAGCCGCGTTCGCGTGCACGAGAGCCGCGTTCGCGCCACGCGCAAGGCGTTGCTGGCGCTGTTCCAACGGCGGTGCGATGAGACGCCTGGAAGGATACTTCGCGCGGAGAGACCTCTGCGGCAATATCATATACGCTTATTGCGACAATGTAGGGTTGCAATGATAGCGCTTGCTTAACCACATGCCCTGGATTGTCCCCTTGTTGGAATCGGTGGTGGGTCACTGGTAGTGTCGCCTAATGAACTACACACTTCACGGGAACCTCGAATCCTTCTCAACTGATCGTCTCTCAAAAAGGGGGTGCAACGATGCGACATTCGAGTTTTCGTAAAGAACAAAGAAACCTTCTCTAAATTTCACGTCATTCATATGCATTCTGCCATTCCTTGTTTTAAAGTGCCTCACAAACTGTTGGGTGTCTCCAAAGCCACTAAGATGGCCAGTGGGAATCTACTACTTGAACTCCGGACAACATGCAAACATGAACATGGCAAAAACATGGAAATACCTTACAAAGTCTATCTGTGTGTAGTCGTAAAAATTTACTATATTTGAGCTATAGACCAGAAGCTGCCGCGCTGATAGGCGGCAACTGTCCTTTCTAGGGGACTGCAGGAACTGGCGGAAAGAACGAAAGAACCACCGCAATAACGCTGAGCCTGTTTCCATGCTTGCCACCAGTGTTAGCTCGCCATGGCTTTGCCTTCAGCTACACTATCAGCTGGCAACTGAACGCACGCTGCACTCATAGCTGGCGTGGTTGCTGTCAGCGTGATTGCTGGCTGAACACATTGTGGTCTATGAACGCGGTAGAATGATGGGTTTCGCAATATGGTGCCTTCGAATGAAACATAATAAGTGATGAGTAAATTCACTAAATACAGAAGAGCATTGCACACAGTCAGTCAGAGAAAAGAGTAAGCTACACAATGATACCGCATTATATTCGACCAAGTGTACTCTCAATTTTCTAGTTTAATGGCCATAACAGCTATTAAATACTTTGCCATCAATGGTAGGCTTGCTGAACCGCTGCGGCACCCTGTGTCCTCAGGTACCGCGCGACCGGAAGCGGCATCAGCTACGTGGGCGGCACGCTGGTCTCGTTCATCTTTCTTCACTGCTGGTAAACATGCACGAGCAGTACGGGCTTCGTGGAACGCTGCTCATCGTGGGTGGACTCACGCTGAACGCCGTGGCTGGATCGCTGCTCGTCGCCAAGCCAGGTGAAGCGCTTCTCAGGCGATCACCGCGGCGCCAGCCAGGAACGAGAGACCGGCGCCAAGCTCCTTAATCAGGCAGGTACCAAGACGGGCTCGCTCTGTGAGCACCTATGCCACAATGCTAAATCCTACCAAGGTCAATTATCTGTGGTTGTAGGCACTTTTCATTTAAAGCGGGGTGTGGTGCCCTGAACGTGAAACCATGTCATACAATGTATGCGCGACAATTGCCACAGTCCTGACACAGCTCTCACCACCTAGCTGTGATTGCACACTGGAAAACTTAGGCCGAAGGCTAGGTCTCGAACAACATACGCCTGCCGAGGAAACAGCCTTAGTATGCCTGATATGCAAGCACGAGTTCTCAAGTTGTGAGCGACGGCGGCGAACAAATATTCAACAACAGTACATTTCATGGTGACGAATGAAGCTTACAAAGAAGGGAATGTTAAAAATGAGGAGACCGATGGCGCGGGCCCCAATTGTAGCAATCTTTCTATTACTACGAAGAATGTGAACGTACGCTGGGTAAGGACTTCTGTTGCTGCGCAGAGCAGTAACCTCATTATGTACCGAGTTTTAGCATACCTTTGTAATGCAAAGCGGTACTGTAAGCTGACAGAATTCAGTTGGTTGTTACGGGTAAGATAAAGTCGACACGGAGATAAGATTGGCATCCGCAGAGTCGATTGACCGATATTCAGGTCTGCGTAAACGTAACTTGCGATAACTGTGGTCTTAGTTGATCATTTAGTACAGACCAAGTGAAGGCCAACTTCAAGTGTGGTTGTTCACGACGTGGCTTTGCGCGCAGCAGTGATTCTTTGAGTTCGTCTCATGCAGATCTTCCTTGTATTAGATCTTTGTTGGCCTGCGAAGTGTTGTCATGCCATCAGCGAGACGGCACAGTCGTCGCTGCAGTGTTGACGACACCGACTCATGAGAGGTGTTTAATAAGTCAGTGATTTCCGTTTTATTAAGACGAAAGCGTTAGGTGTCTATGTTTCGCGGTGCCCTTGTCTGTGACCTTCGCGAAACTGCGCCGCGACGAAAAATGGCCGGCGCCGCAAAAAATAAGAACACGTCTAACCACGCTCAGTTTGGCGTCCCATTTCTAATGGAGGTCCCCTCTAAACAAAGTAAATTAGTGGCTTTGAATAGAAAATTTGGTAAATTTCGGTCTGGGTGGAGCACGCTTGCCTGAAGCCACGGCTGCTTCGTTTTTTTTTTTCGTTTTTTTTTTCTGCCTGTTAGCGATACAATGTAAAACACAGATGTAATGGCTCAATTCGAAATTTTGAACTCAAATTAAAAACACTTTCACAAAGACGTACGCCGATAAACACGCCGGCTGTTTTATTTAATATACAGCTTTGTTAAAAGTACTTTATTGTTGCCAGGTGGGTCAAAGATCCACAGCTACTCTGGCGGTTCGCATAGAGACTTATATGCGTCAGGTATATATAACATTTTCAACAAAATACTCTTTTGCTTGTCGTGCATGTTGGTTTGCATTTCTGACCGTCATTCGCGTCCTCTATGCACTGTTCATACTCAACAACATTATTAGGTCGTACGGCACCGTCCCTCTTTCATCAGCAGGCAAAACCTTATCCAAAAAGGTGTGAACGGGAAATCTTTCTTGACAGTTCTCTGTAGGACTGTTATTATTATTATATTATTATTATTATTTTATTATATTATTATTATTATTATTATTATTATTTGATTTGAAAACATATTCGCAGGAAGGGGAAAGCAAGGCTGGCAACTGCCAGCGGAAGGGGCACAACGCCTGCCTACCCTTCAGAGAGGAGCGAGAAACAAAATGGAAGATAGGAAGGAGAGGAGGAAAGAGGAACGCAAGAGCGAGATGACAAATCTCAAGAATAAAGTAGAGCACACAGTACAGGTCACGCACGGTAGGGCCCGTCACTGCAGGCCACGCAACTAAAGAAGTAAGATGTCCCATAAGAATATTTGTACCCTGGAGAGTCAATTGCACGATTTCGAAAAGCCAGAGGCAATAGAGCATATTTTCTGGGAATGGTAGGATGTCCCATAGGAATATAGAATCCCAGCAGTCCAATAAAATATGCTCTGTCTCTGGCTTTTTAGAAATCGTGGAATTGACGCTCCAGGCTACAAATATACCTTTTTCCTGGAGCCAAGGTTTGCCCGGGAGTGTGCCGCAGTGTAACATAAAGAAATGTTTGGTGGAAGCCTTAACAGGAAAAGCTTTAACAAGCTTCAGCACGTTTCTGCTCTTGTCCTAATTGATATACTGAACGATAAATTAATGTAGGGCAGATGACATAAATGAGGTCCCTGTAAAGCTTCTTCCTGGAAACATCTGAAAGATAATCTAATGAAAATGCGCTCCAAGAAAACAGAAAGCTCTCAACAACTTCATGCATAAATGCTTTCACAGCTACGTTGCGGACCGTGTGTGAGGTAGCAAAATGTCGCAGTTTCGCTCGAAGGCTACGCATCAATTGCGAGAGATAATTTACTAGTAGACTATAACGGAGTAAGGATAGTAGTTTTATGGGCTGCATAAACTTGGACGCATTCGCTTACTAACTGAATTAACAAGCATGGTGTCAGCGCGCTCAAAGAAACATGAATAGATATCACACTCGATGACCGCAGACAAGCACTATCAAACTCTGGCGTGAGCAACAGCCCCTTAGCCGTGCAAAGTACAAGTACGCAGTTCCTGGCAGAGTTGAAGCCGCACACCTCCCTCCCGCGCTGCCTTCCCGCTTTCCTCCTTTCGCGTGGGAGATTGAGTCGCCAGTTCCCCTTGCGTCCGGTTGCCAGATACGCATTTAGTGCCGCAGGTAAGCGTCGCCTGCCCTCCCTCCCTCTCATCCCCCACGGCGTTTTTAACGACCGGAGACATCGTGCTTGATCTCCGCCATGCGTTCGGTCTTCGTGAAAGCGCGCGTCCTCGCGCGCTTTCACTCGCACATACAGCATACGGCGCACGGCGACGAGTTTATCGCCGTTGGACTTTAGACAGAACCTCACGGCGCCGACGACACTTGGAATGCACTTGGAGTGTCCATGTAATTCCAATAATAAAATCTAGCAATGCAACCCACCAACGCACTTCAATAACCGTGCGCAAAACGTGCCGATTTGGCCGCGCGAAAGAACAGAAATCTGGACACAACCTGTTTCAAGAACAAATTGTATTTATTTATCAGGTTAGTACAAGGGCCGTTGGGGCGTTACGGATAGGGTGGTAAATATTTATACAAATCAAATATAAGGAGAGTTTTTAACATGATGTAGATAACCCTACACCTCCGTTCCCCACCGAATGAAACAGGTTTAGACGATTCATCCTTTCCCAACCAGATGTCCACAGATAAACAGGAAAAAGTCGTGTAATTTCTCCACATAATTTCTTGACATTACGCAACACTTGTAACATGTAAAACGCTCTCGCTATGAAACAAGTTTGCATACAGGTCGCTCGGGTGAATATTGACATGCTTTTTTCCGCCCCACTTTGATGTCTCTGTTCTCATATTAACCGTTTGTGCGTTCCACTGGCTTGTTGCATCTTTATAATGTTGAAGCGGAATACCAAGGCACAGTTGCGAATTTTATGCTTTCATAGTGTTCAGGCTTATCTTCCCATTGTCCGTGTAAAAATCCTAAACACTTCGACCAGTTTATGGTACTGCCACTAAACTACAGATTCTTCCGCATCTTTTATGGCTTAATACTTGGTTTGCCCCCACAAAAATTGCAATGTCATGTGCGTAAGGACAATATTTTAATTTCGTGTGGTAAAGAGCAGGAAAGCTCGTATGTTTTCGTCATTTGCACTTAAAGACAAAATGATTCCAAGAACATGGCAAATAATAAGTCTGAAAGCGGATCTCCTTGTTTCACACCAGTTACAACTGATATTCGATCACTTAATGTTTTGTTGATTATTATTTGGGCAGTACAATCAGTATCAGCCATTTTCATCCCATCTAGGATAACCTTCCCAACGTTAGTATATTCCAGTACTCTAAAGATTGCCTCGTGTGCTACCCTATAAAAGGCTTTCTCAAGGTCTAGCTGGACCATCATCACGCATTCACCTGCCACATCACAGCACTCCAGCACACTTCAAGCTGTATGAACGTTTGTAAAAATGGTCCCTCCCTTTTATGCCAAATGTTTGATGTTTACCAACTACCAATGTTATTACAGTTTGCAGTCTTTTAGCTAGCACTTTCATGTATATACTGTAGTCCACATTTGCAAGACTTCTCGGTCAATATGCCTCCACTGAGAGCAATTGGAAGGGGTCTTCTGTTTTAACTATTAGTACAGTACATTTGCAAAACTTCTCGGTCAATATGCCTCCACTGAGAGTAATTGCAAGGGGTCTTCTGTTTTAACTATTAGTACAGTATTGCTTGTTTTAAAAGATGGAGGTATTCGGTGGATATTATAAGCTTCATTCGTAACACGGTAAAGTGTTTCAGCCAATTCCAGTTTAAAAGCTTTGTAGAAAGACGCTCCAAGGTCATCATGCCCAGGTGACTTACCAACACTTAACTCCTTTACTGCTATTTTGATTTCATTAACACTAATGGGAGCTTCAAGTGTCATTTTCGCATTATCGTCTAGCCTCGGCATTAGTGGCATAAATTCGTGAAGAAGCCTTCCTGTACAGGTAGGTGTCTTACAACCCAGCAAACCCATGTATCATTCAAGAAAACCTTTGGGATAACATTTTTTATCAGAAGTGGCTTCATCACGATAGCAAATTTCTTTGATTTCGTTTTTTTTTTTTGCGCCGTAGCATCTTTCATCCCCATTGCACGCTTGGTTGGGGTTTCCCCCAGCCATAGCCGTTCAGCCCGCGCTCTTATGACGGCCCCTTTGTATTTTTCAGATTCCATGGCTTCCATCTTTTTTTTTGTAACTTGTTTAATCTCATTTGAGCACAGTCCAGGTATTGTGTTTCAGCATTAGAAGGTAGTCGAGAGTATTTCGCAGTTGTTTTCTTCTTGTTTGGATTTGTGCCGTAGTGCACGCTCTGTCAATTGCAGTAATCTTAAACATCGTTTTTAAATTGTTCCCACAACGCCCCAATACTGTCGGACTTATCAGAGTGAACAGCTTCAATTAATCCTGTCAATGCCCGCATAAATGTGCCATCCTGTAGCAGCTTTTCCTTCAGCTGCCAAAGCTCCCAGGTAAATTGCCTAATGTTACGCTTTGTGCCAATTTCAATCATGACCAGGCTGTGGTCACTGAAGCTAACATGTTTTACCATGTATTTGATGCACAATGGCACAAGGCTTCCTGAAATGTATGCACGATCTAACCTGGCATGAGCCGCACCCTGGAAATGCGTATACTGCGCAGAATTTCTACGGAGCACATCACCTACATCAAACATATATTTTCTTGCGTTAATTGTATTCATTAGCTCTGCACTCACATCACGAATAGGTACATTTTTCACTGTGTCCTCAGGCAAGCACACATAATTAAAATCACCAAGAAGCCTAACTTTTCTTCCGCAAGACAAAAGCGGTTCAACATACCCAAAGAACACCTTGCGCTCCCTCCCTCTATTACGGGCGTAGATGCACAAAAATCCAATCGGTTTGATTAAATGAGAAATCAGAGGGTTAGCCGACCATATTCGCTGGTGAGGACTGCTTCCTCTAGTATTACTATACTATTGCGTGAAAAAATTGCACACCGTCCGGACTTGCCAGCAGCATGACACACATAGACCTTATACCTTGCTTTAAATGTTTTGAACGTCTGGTCTGTTGCTTCCTGACTCTCGACCTTTGTTTCCTGAATAGCCAAAATGTCTATATCATTCTCGAGCATTAGGCGACTAACTTACGCTTGCCATTTTTGCGCTATTAATTCCCCGTACATTCAACGTTGCAATACGAATCGCAGAAAGGTTTGGATCCCATTGTCTTAATCTTTTTTCCAAATCCTAGTACGCTGCAGCAATGAAAATAAAGGGGCGCTTACATCAGGGGCCAGTGGGCCCACAAGGCGGTTTCGTCCACACTGGCAATGGTCTCCGCATGATAGACGATATGCAGAACTGTTTGGTCATCTGCCAACACTGGGCACCGGAAGTCTGGTCGCCATCATGGTTGCCGCGAGCGTTCAGCTGCCAGCCTGTGTTTATATTTGTTCGCCGCATTGAGATCTGTTTGTATGTGAGCGAAAAGTTTATATGATGGCAAGTCCTCTCGGTACGTATCAGCCGCGATGCATTCCGAGTCCAAGCAGCCCAGGTTGGATGACGAATTTGACGGTCGTTCCGCATATATTGGAGCGCACATTGGAATGGTTGCGCAACCAAAAAGGCCCCTTTGCCTGTCAGCGCGAGAAGGCGTACAGCTTTGCCATCGAGGCATACCGTTCGCCGTCATCTCTTCGTACGAACACGTGACTCAGGATATTTTTCTGTAGTACAACTGGCATACTTTGCGAACGGCGACTGATGCCAGCGTTGCATTGGCGCTCTCGCGCACATCCGAAGCCGTATCTCGCTCATTTTGATACGCAAGTTTCGTCGCAACCGAATTCAGTGGGAGCTTCTCTTTCTTGTTTACCTGATGCGATGCTTTTCTGAAGTTTCTTCTCAAAAATATAAGTGCGCGGCTAGCTTTTACGGTTACGTAGTTTATTTGGCTGTTCCAAGTTAGGTCCGATGAAAATATATCCCCTAGGTATTTTGCTTCCTCAGTTATTGCTATTCTTAACCATTTAATAGTAGTGGTTTCCCCTGGTTTCCCGCTTTCTATAAAACCGGACATGATAACAGTCCGGAAATATTTATTGTCATACGCCATGTGCCGCACCACGAACCTATTTGGTCGAGATCTGCCTGTAAGATAGTGGTGTCTACGTGATCCTTAATGTCCCTATAAATCACACAGTTGGGCATATAATCTGATCTTGGATGTGATGTCTAAACCTATATCATTAATACATATTAAAAACAAAAGGATCCCAATACGGACCCCTGTGGAACGCCTGAAGATACTAAGACCGAGTCCGATCCTGATCCGTTAATTACTACTTTTTGGTATCGGTTCGTCCGATAATCTTCTAGCCATTTAGAGGAGTACTGACACAAAAATTTTCTATCTTGTTTTTTTTTTCTACTGTAATAAGTAGCCAATGACCCAGTAATCACAGCGCGAAACCTCATTTGCTTCAGAGCGCGACAGGTAATTATTTGGAGTCTTTTTTGCAGCGACCAGTCCAAGTTTCGGTTTCAGAGAGCGACGAGATGGGAGAAGCGAGATTGTAAACACAGTGAGCACGTGATCGCACAAAGTTGTGACGTGTTCAAGCCAGCGCGCTCGCAGGCGAGCGAGCTTCGTGTTGTTGGTCCGTCTGCTACGCCTGCACGAGCTTTGCGATGTCGTCGCCGTCCTCGTTTTCGTCGTCCAGAGGCGACTATTTCCTCTAGGCGCGAGTCGCCACCGTATTAGACGTGGCCAACCATTTTTGATTCGATCCACCACAGGCGAGCTGGCGATCGCTGGGAAACGGTATAGGCCTAGCTCGCTGCCCGTCAGATCCGGGGCCGACCACCCTTCCGATCCGTCCGCAGCTCGAAATAAAGCAGCTATATTCGCCAACACAATCAACGTCTGTACATTTATGACGCTCATAACTGACAGTACAATTATTTTTGCCGATGGCGTTGGTAGCGATGAGAAAACACGTTAGCAAGGCGAGCCGCTTCGTAGAGACGATTGCTGCGGCGGCTGTGCGGACCTCCGCTTGCGAGCCAAAATAACGTCAACGATTAACCATCTCGCACAACGTTTCATAACATGCGCACTTTCGAGGTCACTTTACTCTAACAGTTATCTCGTGTCAGAAACAATTAAGCCAATTTATGTGCCACCGTCAGCGTGAACGAGGCCAGCATCCCGACCAGGCAGGAAAAAAAAGCACCGGAACGATCGGCGTGGTGCGAAATTTGCTCGCCAGCCCCGCCCCGACGGCAGCGCCAACTCGTGATGTAGCGTTTTCTCGGTTATTTACAATCGTTCCTTGATGTCAATGTCGCCAGTTGCTGTGCTTTGCGGGTGGCTGCGCGCACGTACTTTTAACATAGATTTAACGTATGTTTTAAGCTATATTCGCCACTGATATTTTGTAGACGATGTGTGTGTGTGTCTACCTGAATCGATCTCATGAGTTATCTCCACTCCAAATTTATGTGTCAGTACTCCTTTAACGGGCCCCTGAAACCACCCAGAGGTCGAAATTTAGTTGTGGTGTTGCAGTTGTGCACGAGTCTACAACGAACGCGCAGCCTATATACGCTAATATCAGCGTATTTTTCTTCCTTGTGTCTATATATTGCGAAGAGCGATAACAACGATAATAAAATATTGCGGCTTGAGAGCGTCGGTAATTCATTTCGAAGCGCCGTCCGCATTAGCTTTGAAGGGAAACGGAAAAGGCCTAGCGACGATATCGGCGCCGTCGTGCGATCAGCGGCAGTGAGGTTGCCGCACAAATGAGTCCCGGTCTCATGCTCTCTACGTACGGCAGGGAGATTTCGTCGCTCGCGAGCAAAACCGCTGTCGAACGGCGGCCCGCGAATGGCAAGCGGCGTGCGGCGAGTTAGCGTGCCGGTAACGTGGGCGTGAATTCGGCGCTTCTCGGCTACCCGCTGTTGCTGCGGTGCTGGCGCGTGTTATGCGAAGCGTGCCTGTGTTGCGCGCACGTCTGGAAAGGCCAACACTGTCGCACTCTGTTCGCGCAGCTAATGAGACCGCTAAGCATGACTGTGTTGGAACACGAGCGATTTGGCACTTGCGTTGCGGGCTGTAATTACCTATACGCAAGCTTGCACAAGCGAGCAACACGGCGAGGACGAGCAGGGAGCGCGCGTACCTGCTAGCAGACAAACCGGAAGTCGTAGGTTCTTGTTCGACCAATGGACATCGTTTCCGCCGTTGACATCACCTGATTCCCCCTGCTGACATCATGACGATCGCTGGGGTTACCGGAAAGGCGAGGGGAGGAGGACGGCATTGTTTGTTTTTGTGGCGCGTAGCGCTGCAGCGTTTGGCATCGTTGATCGTGACGGCATTCTGAACTCGATGCGCCTGTTTACTTGCACTGTTCAAAAAATATCTGAGGTGGTTTAGGGGCCCTTTAAGAATGCATTGTGGTAGGCCAAGGTAGGATGTGGGCGTAACCAATGTGGAACTGTATAGAAAGCCTTTCGAAAATCCAGCATGATTCAGTGTATCTGTGAGCCGGAGTCAATAAAGAGAACAGGTGGTGGGAAAATTCTATCAGTTGAGTCACGCAGGAGTGGCCGGCGCTGAAGCCATGCTGATTAGAAGGGAGGAAATTCTTATCCGCTAAGTGATGATAAATGCTGGAATATATTATCTGTTCTGTCTTGCAGAACACACTGGTTAGTGAAATAGGCCTATAATTCGAAACCAAACTCCGAAGGCCATTTTTAAGAACTGGGACTACGTTAGCTGTTTTCCAATCTGATGGTAGCTCTTTCGATGATAGTGACAACTGAAATATTATACACGAATTTCTGTGACAATAGGCGCGCAAGCTTTTAACACAACACATTGGAGTACCATCTGCGCCAGTAGCAGAATCTGACTAATTCAGACAGTAGTTTCATTACTCGATCCATCGTAAGATACAGATATATCTGGCATATCGGCAAACTATAGCTAACTGGCTCTTAAACAGGCTTATAGGCGGGTGCACAGAAATGGACCCTAAATAATTGTTAAAGCATCGTGCTTTTTCTATTTCGTCAGTGACATAATCGCTTCCAACAGTTAAGGATTCAATGGTACATTCATCTTTGCCATTTCGTTTAACGAACTTCTACAGCTCCTTTGGGTTGCACTTAAGTGTATCGCTTAGGTTAGAGTTAAATGTATCCTTAGCTTTCTTTATTTCTAAATTGATTTCTGCCTGTAGTTAGCATGCTTTATTAAGTAACTCGACGTCCTTTAACCGCTTTCAACCAGGGCAAATATTTTGGACACATTTTCTACGAAAAAAGGTACGCGTTAGATTCGTGCAAATACTAAAGCATTTTATGTTGTTGTCGTGAGCATCTGATTACAAGGCTCACAGAAATCGATATACCTTCTTCCTTCATTGCCCTGGTGTCTAATTACCTAATCAATAGACCGTGAGTTGTTGGTAATAGTGGATTGAGCTCTGTGAACTACCAGGTCGCTAGCAGGTTTCTCGAGTATCCGTTCTTGGCCCGCTTCCTAGTGTTAATAATTCATATTTCGTATTGAACACTCTTCATTCCTTCTATATCCTTACGACTTAATAAAGCTATTTAAGACTTTCAAGAGTGTTCGCGATCGCATTGACCTTCAAAGCGACATTGTTTCTCTTTCGAACTGCAGCAGAGACAATCGAATACTCCTAAATTCACCCAAAGCTATACTAATAAGGTTGCACGCGGTAAACACCATGTGCAATTTTCATACACCCTTCGGGATGCTCCATTGCCCAGGGTCGATGAAATGCATGATTTTGATGTGTACTTCGACAAGCGCTAAGGGGTGGGGTGGGGGGGGGGGGGGCTCCTCTTCAAACGCTAATTATGCGTAAAACGTGCCCTTCGCGCTCTCGGTATTGTTTGTTGCATACCGCGTGACGTCCACTTCCTGTTACCTTTCTCAAATTGTATTCTAGTGTGTGCCCTTCACTACGACAGTATGCCTCTGTATTTGGAGGTGGAGCGTGCAACTCAAATTGTGACATCATTGAACGCGTCCAGGAAAAATCATATTTACTTTCAAGCATTGCTATTGCTGTACTGGCGACCATAATCCATCCCTCTCAACTATACTCCAACTCACACCTCTGCAATGAAGAGGTATTAAATCAGGCCTTCTGTTGTTCTATAAGGTGTTCCATGGCTTTATACATTGTCCGAAGCTTCTAAATCATGTGCAATTTTCCGTACCGCAACACTTTCCGACAACAGGAAGCCTTCCGCGTTTCCTGTGCGCCCTTATTGCATTATAGACCGTCCTATAGCTCGACCCTAAAGAACATGTAATAAGTATTCTGCCTCTATTTTCATACCCTGTGTTTTTAATATATGTTGATAATCATGTACGATTTACTCCGCGTTTTAGATTTCCCTATTTGATTTTCTACCTCGCATTGTTCTTTCTGCCAAACTTGCCTTCTCTGTACATATTGTATAGCGTATTATTTTAAGCGCACCAGAACGAAGGCTCCGTAGCCGTTCCTAGGCACTATAATAAACGTTTGATTGATTGATTACTCTTATTCCATTTCATGTTTAAAATCCTGACCATCCATGTTGTCGCTACTCTGTTCTACAAAGTGCAGGCTGTGCTCCGAGTAAATTGCCTTGGAGGCTTTTGCATATCGCCTTTGTCTTTCCCCGAAGTGTTCATGTGCAGATGCGTTCCCTGTATTGTGTGTTCATAATTTTGTGATGCAGGAAGGCCGGACCGAAGCTCGGCGGAGTGATGAGCTGAGCTTCTTGCGGCGACCGATCTACTACGTGATCGTTTTCACGGGCGTCGTGTTCGCCTACAACCTCGTCATGTTCAGTGTGACGGTCGTGGACCACGCCATGGGCCAGGGCCTCTCCAAGCTGCAGGCCGCTTTACTTCTCTCGTGCTACGGCGCCGGAGAGTTCGTAGGACGCATATCTTCTGGCATCATCACGGACAAGAAGCTGTGCCACAGGTATTGCTGAACACAGAACCAGTAGTCAAACGCATGTGTCAGGACGCCTGCGCAGACTATATGCTAATAGGCGACATGTGCGGCCTTGTGAACTCTCACTCCTGTCACACAGACGACATAATTCGTTACTACATAGTAATTACAATGTATGCTTAGTGTAGCAGGACGTATAGCTGGGTGCGTTAGTTTTCAGTTACGAAAAGTAGACGGAGACTTTCAATGGCGGGATCTATTCGAAAGGAACACACACACAGATTTAACCACTTGTCATGCAAACATAAAAATGTCAAATTTAAAGAAACTGGTTATCGTCAACGTGAAAGAGTACAAATGCGAAGAGAGAGAGAGAGAGCAAGAGAGGAAAGGCAGGGAGGTCAACCAGAAGAGCATCCGGTTTGCTACCCTGCACTAGGGGTAAGGGAAAGAGGAGATAGAAAGAGAAAAATAGGGAGAGAATGAGCACTGAGTACACGTGGACGATGTACAGGGACATATAGGCGGTCTCTTAAACCGGTGCACTTCAAATACAGTACTAATGCACGCAACGCTTTTTGTGCCAGTGACGGGTGTAGCCACGGTCCGAGTATCTTTGACTCAGAGAACGGTCTCGAGTCCAGCCGGTTTAAAGTTGTCCTGAGAGAGAGGCGTTGTACGTCGTAGCGAGGACAGGTACACAATAGGTGCTCGATGGTTTCCTCGCTCATACAGGAGTCGCACATCGGGCTCTCGGCCATTCCCATACGATGTGAGTAAGCGTTCGTGAACGCCACTCCCAGCCACAAACGGCACAGCAAGGTTGCTTCGCCGCGGGAAAGGCTAGATGGCAGTGTAGCCGTAGCAAGGGGTCCAAGTTATATAATCGGCAATAGGAGGCACTTGAACTCCATAAAGCTTGTGACGTTTTGCGTGCAAGCAGACGAAGTTCCCTGGCAGTGTCCGTCCTCGCCAAAGGTATTGTACGTGTCTGAGTGTCTTCGTGGGCAGCTCGGGCAGCCCTGTTAGCAATGTCGTTGCCGATGATGCCACAGTGAGCAAGAATCCGCTGGAAGACTATGCTGTGCCCTGTTTGCAGAGCATGGTGATGTACTTCCCAGATGTCGGATAGCATCTGCTCGTAAGTTCTGTGATGTAAGGCTGACTTGATACAGTGAAGGGCTGCCTTAGAGTCACAGAATATGACCCATTTCTGTGCCGGCTCTTCGGTGACATAGGTCACAGCTGCATGGAGGGCTGCAAGTTCTGCCGACGTAGATGTAGTCATATGTGACAATTTGAATTTAACTGCAACTTGCTTGGCTGGAACGACGAATGCGGCAGTTGAGCTGGTAGGTGAGGTCGAGCCGTCGGTATATATATGTATGTAGTCATGATATGTCTGGTGCATTAAAAGGAGCGTCAGTTGCTTCAGAGCCAGCGATGGATGATTGGCCTTCTTGGTGATTCCGGGAATAGAAAAATTCACTTGAGGCTGTCGCAGGCACCACAGGGGAGATGAAGGCTTCGACGCCGGTGTAAACGATGATGGTATACACTCTTGATGGGCGCTAATCACTTTTGAAAAGGTCGCTTGAGGTCTCTGCGCTGGCAGGGAAGCTAAGTGATGGTCGGGGATCCTTGACAGATGACGAATGTGCGCTCTGAGGGAGTCGGCAGCTACGTGTGTCTGGATCGTATGGTCTCTCGCGATGGCTATTGTTGCTGTTGTTGAGGTGCACCGAGGCACAAATGCGAAAGCCTAATATGTGGCGTAAGAGGAGCTGTTAAGAAAATAATGATATTCTTTGTCCGATAATACAGTCGAAAACGGGGCCGCACATGCGTGCACCATACTGTTGTGAAAAGCGTTGATCGTAGTTTAAGCCAGCGTAATTTGTGTGTGTGCCACGAAATCATCATCATCATCGTCGTCATCATCAGCAGCAGCAGCATTGGCTCGAGCGCCGTCGTCGTCTTCCGTAATTTAAGCCAGTCGTAATTTGTGCGTGTGGCACGAAACTGCCGCGCCGTAGCCATGGCAACCAGGCGACGCCACACAGACACGGCGCTGCCGAGCTCCCGCCTAGCTGCGCGCTACTGCGCATGCGCAGTGACGTCATCTCGGCGCGTCTGCGCTCGCCGCCAGAGAGAAATAAATAAATAAAAAGAAAATGAACGTTCTCGGCAAGGCAGGATTCGAACAGTAGTAGTAAGTGGTTCGTGTGGAAAGGGAAAGGTTGACGCTATCTTCTGCAGCCCTTGAGGGAGCACGGCTCAGCGCCAAAACGGGTAAGGCAGAATTTGAACCCGCTCGCCTTTGGACCCACGGTCCAAAGGCGAGTGTCGCGCTTGCAGAGCGTGCATTTATGGGAACCATATGGTTGCATTGTACTGACGACTGCAACAGAACTTCCTTTGGGAGAGAGAAATAAAATAGAGAGCGAAAGTTAGAGAAAGAAATACAGAAAGAAGGAAAGAGAGAAAGAAATACAAAAAGAAGGAGAGAGAGAAAGAAATAGAGAAAGAAGGAGAGAGATAAAGAAATGGAGAAAGAAAGAGAGAGAGTAAGAAAGAAAGCGAGAGAAAGAGATAGCCTAGCTACAACCAGGAGACGCAATTAATCGGTCAGCTTCGCTGTGTCCTAGTGCGCTTCCTAGAACGCAATTAATCGGTCAGCTTTGCGAGGCCTAGTGCGAGCCGTTTTTATTTGTATCCATCCGAGCAAACCACTGTATCGAAAAAATCATACTTTCGCCATAGGTCCCAATGAATGCGATAGCAACATGTTATCATATTGCATGAAGTGTAGGACTCGCAGTTGCGGGGCCGTATGAATTGAAAAATCTCCATTGACGTCATACGGAACCTCACGGCGACGGCGGCGACGGCGGCGACTACGGCGACGCCGACGGCAGAAATCTGCCTTTGAGTGTCCATATAATTGCTATCGCAATAATAAACGTAAGCTGGGGTGCTATGTAAAAGCGAGGCGTTGTGCTAGCGGTCCTCTGTTTGAATCCTGCCATCAGACAGTTAGTTGCATTTATGTTTATTAAATAAAGCCACCGTCTTTTTCAGCAGCATTGCCACCAATTTTTCCGTAGCGGGTATGTTTCGGACCCGTTTCGTGGGCTGATCCCGCAGCTTGTGCACAGCCGCGCGAATAAATATGCATCATTTTTAAGTTTGAGCTCTGTTATGTTCCAGATTTTTAAATTTAAGTCGGAGAAGATGTACTCGTAAGTTAAAAGGAATGTGCTATTGGTGTTTTGTCCCCCAAACATTTGTTGGTGGGCTGCCATTCTCGAAATTCTAAGGAATAACTTTGTCATGAATGCAAAGTCCTGGTATGAAAAAAAGTTGTCGCAGTTTCACCTTAAGGGCGAAGCATCAATTGCGATAGCATATTTGTAGAGAGCTATACGGAGTAATGATAGTAGCTTTATCAGCTGTATAAACTTGGACATGCTGCAGCACCGGCAAAACGCAGAACGGTTGTCGACGCCGTCGGCGTTTTTCCCGCGTTCGCACAAAATGCGTGCAGCGTTGGTGACTGTTGCCGGAGCCTCTCATATAAATAGGCACTTGGTGCCGCAGCTAAACGTCCCCTCCCTTCCCTCCCCCTTCCCACGGCCTTTCGCGCGTCGGAAGAAGGCGCGTTTGCTCTATATATACGGTGATTGTAAAGGAGGAAATAGACGCCTACTTATGCAGCCCTTAAGGAAGCACGGCGCACAACGCGCGTTTGTTCTCCGCCGTGCGTTCACTCGATGATAAGTGGTTCTTGAGGGAAAGGGAAAGGTTGGCGCTATCTTCTGCAGCCCTTGAGGGAGCACGGCTCAGCGCCATTGTAAGCGCGCGTCCCTCGCGCCCTTTCACTCGCACATACAGCGTTCGGCGCGCGTCGACGATTTCTTCTCCATTGACGTCATACGGAACCTCACGGCGACGCAGACGGCAGAAATCTGCTTTGGAGTGTCCATATATTTGCTCTCGCAATAAAACTTTAGTGACATAATGGCGTGGCGAAATAACCCGCATATATCGCATGTCATATCGCATGACATGTAGCATACATGTACCTAAATATATACGTAACTTCACGGTGACGCCGACGGCAACAATTCTTTTTTATTTCGAAAGCTTGCCCTTAGGCATAATACAAAGCATATCAAAAATACACGAACAGACTTGATTCATGTAAAAAATCCAGAAGTGAACGATGATACGGTCCATGAATCCAACGTTCAAGGTCGGGTGGGCGGCCAGGCCGAAGGCCTGTTGCCCGTAGGTGGCGAAGACGGCTTAGGTGAAGTCCTGAGCACGTCCATAATAGGTGTGTCACTGTCCCATTTTGAATCGTAGTGTCACAAAATGGGCACGATGTATCATAGGGACCGTGGTACGACGGCAACAATTCACTGGATAATTACCGCAATAGCAAGATTTAGCAGCCGCACGAGAGACAGTGATAATCCTGGTGCGCTGGAATGAAATTTTATGGGGTAGTTGTTCTAATCTAACCTTCAAACAGGTGCCGCTTTGTCCCACATGTTTTCTCACACGAAAGCGGTAGGTGAAACGCAAAATTTGCAGAGTACATATGCCGACAAGTGGTTGACGTTAGAACCACCATGTCTTTTATCACGCCGCCCAGGTTCTCTTTTAATGCGTTGGCAAATCACTATGCATTCATATGTCAAGATGAAGGTTATTAGGCAGCAGAATGCTTAAACAATTTGGCTCTTCATGTCGAATTGCCGTGGGATTTATGAAAAAGCCTTATTACCACTAAAATGCTGCCTCTATCGATGACCAATTTGCCCACCCCACATGTTTCGCCAATCCCAGGCAAGAAGGCATAAAAGCTTCATTTGATTTCCATTTCGTTTATGCATTTTTTCGACACTACGAGGCAGTGCTCTCTGGTCAGGAAAAAAGTTGTGGCAGTTTCACCTGAAAGGCGAAGCATCAATTGCGATAGCAAACTTGTAGAGAGCTATACGGAGTAATGATATTAGCTTTATCAGCTGTATAAACTTGGACATGCAGCAGCATCGGCAACACGCAGAACTATTGTCGACGCCATCGGCGTTTTGCCCGCGTTAGCTCAAAATGCGTGCGGCGTTGGTGACTGTTGCCGGAGCCTCTGATATAAATAGGCACTTGGTGCCGCAGCTAAACGTCGCCTCCCTTCCCTCCCCCTCCCCCACGGCCTCTCGCGCGTCTGAAGAAGGCGCGTTTGCTCTACATATATGGTGATTGTAAAGGAGAAAAGAGACGCCTAATTCTGCAGCCCTTAAGCGAGCACGGCGCAGAACGCGCGTTTGTTCTCCGCCGTGCGTTCACTCCCCGTAAAAGACGCGCCCCTCGCGCCCTTTCACGCGCACATACAGCGTTCGGCGCGCGGCGACGATTTCATCTCCAAATGACGTCATACGGAACCTCACGGCGACGGCGACGCCGACGGCAGAAATCTGCTTCTGAGTGTCCATATAATTGCTATCGCAATAAAAGGAGGTGATTAAACCTCCTGACGGGTCCTGCTCGCTCTGGGCGCTACAGCAAGAATTTTCATGTTCCCAAATGAACAATATTTTTTTACAAATATACAGGGTAGTTATGTCACACAAACATTTTCAAAATTACACAATTTTATTACCTAATAACAAAGCACTAAAAGTAACATTTAACACATTTAGTAAATGTTGTAGCCATACATCGTACAGAAAATTATCATATAAGAACAAGAATAGGCAAGTAACAATAAGTTCAAAATGTATGAGAGAGCTTTTCATACATTTAACCGTAACCTAACTGGACCGCATTTTTTACAAGATTTCTCAAAAACTAAAAAGTGATCGAACACGGAATTTGAAAGTTTGAGCAGTTGTAATTGTTCTTGCCAGTTCCATTATAGCAGGTTGCTCATTACACAAATTCATAATTTGATAGTCTATTGTTCCCGTTCCATAATTTTTTCGCGCTCTTTCTACCACTATGTGCGTTTTACGCTAACCATGACCAGTGTTCCGGCCTAGAAAGTGACGAGAAAAGGCACCGCAGTCTCCTAATTTCTCACGTACATTGACAATTTAGTCTTTCAAATAAAGCAAGAATGTGGAATTTTATGTTTTGACGTAAACGCCGACCTTATTATAAGTGTGAGCTCATGAGCTAAATATATTTAGTCTAATTGCTTCTTTTTAAACCGTGAAAGTTTATTTTTATAAATTTTCTTCCCGTTCCCCCACCAACACGCAATAATTGAAATAAGAGTGGATGGTAGGAAAATACAATTCCTTCTTTAGCCTAGTTGGTTAGAAATTTTCGATAACAAATTACGGTCATCAAATGGTCGCAAACACCTTGGCATGACTGCTACATTCTTATCTAGTAGCCGGCATTCACATCCATACCTCGACATCATCGGAGTTCATCTGTCTTGCGAAAACTGCCATTTAAATCACCGTGATACAGTGAAACCACGTGTATTCACAGTGTAACATAGTGTAATTACTCCCTCTAACGATGTAACCCATTGCTGTTTTTCTTTTCTGAAAGTGTTCTTTGCCCCCTTCCAATAGTATGTAAAAGGGGCCAGGAACCACTCAAGCTGCCAATAAGCAGCTTTTACCTTGGCCCCCTCCATTTGCTTGTAAATGGGGCCCAAATAAATTAAATGGCCTAAACGGTTAGGCATGGCAAGTGACTTTGCGACATTTATTCTAACATTGTTTACGTGCCGCGTTCAGCTGAAGTGCCTAAAAATGAATGATAATCAACAAATGAGACACCATAATGCAGTCTTACTGCATCATCTATTATTTTATTGTAGGGAGAAACCAACATAAACTCCACGGAGGGGCGTCTGCGTAAGCAAGGCGTTTGGTGTGTTGCGATAGCATGGACCCGATTACATGGGGGTTGGACCCTCTCGCGTCTAATGGTGCGCGGCTTAGTCGTGTCCGGGGAAAGGGGGATCCTGGGGGTTGAGTCGATGCCGGGTGTGTGCATCCTTACGGCTCCTCGGCGGAGGCAACAGACATCTTTGGCCTCTGCTTCACGTAGACGGCACTCCCGGACTGACCCATCCGGGAGAAATCGGTAGTTGCCTTTTCCTATCCTCCTCTCCAACCTTCGTCTTTCTCTCTTCCTTTCAATCTTTCCTGTCCTCTCCTCTCTTCTATATTACTTCCGATCTTATTGGTAGCGAGGGTTAACCCTGTGGGAGTAGCCATCCTAGGTTATTTAATATTCGGTTACAGTGACGACGTACAGCTGGCGTCTGCAGGCCCTGCGGCGTCCCCTTGTAGGACTCCACGGTGGGTGGCTGGCCTTCGTGCCGAAAACTACACATTCACCTATGGCGAGTTCTGTCCTCCCACTCGCTGATCGGCCTCAGAAAAGACGGCGCACCGATGAAGTATTTCAGTTTTTTGGTCGCCAAAGAGAAACTTTCCCACGATTCCATGCGATTCACGCAGTAAAACCAGACAAATCAGTACGAACGATCTCACCTTTCCTTGTATCGAAGTCTGTGACTGAAGTTTTTGGCTCAGGTTATTAAGCATCGAGAATGGCGACCGGTTATCTCCTCTTGGAACTCCGAGACCAGAAACAATACGAAAAACTGCCCAATGTAATGTCATTTGGAGATGCTCAACTAACAGTAACCCCGCACCGTACTGTGAATAACCCCCGTGGCGTTGTCTCAGATGATGATTTGATGCAGCTGAGTGAGGCTGAACTCCTGGAGGGTTTCAGTGACCGGAATGTCATGAATGTTAAACGGATTAAGATGAGGCGAGACGGTAAAGAAATCCAGACCAAGCACTTGATACTTACTTTCAACTCAAGTGTTCTGCCCGAGTCCATCGAGGCCGGGTGCATCAACCTCGTGTTAGCCCATATGTGCCAAATCCCCACAAATGTTTCAAATGCCAGCGATTCGGCCACAGTGCGCACAGCTGCCGAGGCCGCCAAGCTTGTGCGAAATGCAGTGCACACGAACACACTTCTGAATCTTCTGAAAACTCTCTCCACTGTGTAAACTATGATGGGGAGAACGCCGCATACTCGCAGTCCTGCCCGTCCTGAAAAAAAAGAAAAGGAAATTGTCACAATGAAAGTTATAAGATTTCATTTAAAGAGGCACGAAGGCAGGTATCCTACCTGCCAACAACCAGCTTTGACGATGTGGCGCGTCAGGGGCCAGCGCCTAGGGATGGTCGATTAAATGTTTTAATCGATTAACGATTAATCGTTCGTCGCTTTAGCGTATCATCGATTAATCGATTTCGATGCGGGGTTTTTCGTCGATTAATCGATTAATCGACTTTTTTTTCGGGCGCTTTAAAAAGGCTGAAACACAGTTATCTATTCACGTAAGTACCTATTTTAACGCTTGAAAGGTGGAACCAGGATAAGACATACAAGCGTATAAATTTTGATAAAGAGTAATGTTTAATTTTTTAGAGGTCAACTATAATTGCCACTAGTGACTAGTGAAGGAATAAGCAATATACAGAGTGTTCATATTGACACGTGTACTTGTTTATCTTTCCCCGGTGACCGCTTTTCACCGGCTAACAAATGTTAAGGTGGCGGTCCGGCGGCACCAGCCCCCCGTTTCCAGTACTTTTGGAGCAACCGTGGTGGCTCTTCTACTTAGGATATAAAGTTGTCGTATATGCCATAAAAAAGCCTAATTCTTGTAGATTCCAACTATTTATATTATAAAGAAATTGAATAATGTTATTTACAAATAAATGTTCAAGATCAAGCATGATATACATGGTTTTTGCGAAATGTGTCTTAGTTGTGACCATATTTAGAAGAAACTACCGCATTTACTGCATTGCGGCTTGCTCTGTAGCTTTAGAACATATTTATCTATTTCCTAGACGCAGCAAAATAATGTTGAATTTTTACGTTTTGGATAATTTGCTTTTGAAGATAGCCAAATATCGCAACTTCTGTTGTAAACATCCCGGCCACTACATGCTCTAGAAAGCTAAATTTTGGACAATTAGAGTTCAAGGAATTTCCATGTAGGACGCTAAATTTCATTCATGTACCTTTATTAGTTTTACACCGCACCTTCGTAGCTTTAGTACCTTCCCGCAAAAATGGGCAAAAGTAGGACCAGAATTCTAAATATTGTTTAATTTCGGTCGCATTATTAGGAAAGCCAGGGAAGGTACATAAATGAAATTTTGCATCCCAATTGGAAATTGCTTGATCTCTAATTTTTTCAAAATTTAGCTTCCTTGAGCGTGTAGTTGCCGGGCTGTTTACAACAGAAGTTGCAATATTTTGCAAACTTCAAAAGCAAATTATCCAAAAAGTAAAAAATTTAACATTGTTTTGCTGCGTCTAGGAAATAAATATGTCCTAAAGCTACAGAGCAAGCCGCAATGCAGTAAATGCGGTAATTTCTTCTAAATATGGTCACAACTGAGACACAGTTCGCAAAAACCATGCATCTCATGCTTGTTGTTGAACATTTATTTCTAAATCACATTAATCAATTTCTTAATATTATCTATAGTTAGAATATACAAGAATTAAGCTTTTTATGGTATATACCACAACTTTATATCCTAAGTAGAAGAGCCACCGCGGTTGCTCCAAAGGTACTCAAAACAGGGGGCTGGTGCTGCCGGACCGCCACCTTAACATTTGTTATCGCTCGGCGCAGGAAGCGCCTGCATGTATCGGAATTTTCTCCAACGTTATCGATGCTTCTATCCGTTGTCAGTTGTCACCGACGCTTATGTAATCTGATTGTATGAGAGACGCCAATTGTCTAGTACCTTCTGGAAGACACGCGGGTACCAGAGATTACTCTGGAACCTTCGATGACTCATGTATAAAAGCCGACGCGCTTCGCCGCTGATCAGATTTCGAAGATCGCCGATTGTGTTCGCCGCTATCGTTGTGCTTCCGAGTGAAACTTGCTTTTGTGGGCACAGGCTCGCCCAATAAAAAGTCCGTTTCGTCATTCACAGTTTTGCGACTGTTTTCTTCATCGTAACTACTACGTGACAACTACTACGGAATTTTTAAAAATCGCCTGTGGCAGGTAGCATAATTCTTATCGTTGAGCGGTGGACATTAGTAGCACGAGCAATCGAAAGACATATTCAACCAATTAACAAAAATTGACTAATGAACTTCTTGGTTAATTACTTTATGACACATATCGCAATTTACGAATTGTAGCCGCGGTGAGTTTGTAAGACGCATCTACTTGAAATGAATTTCCAGGATGACAGCAGTTTCGAGATACTATTTCTCAAAGTGTGGGACGAAATACATGGACGTTACAGTTACTTTTGTGCTTCAATGCATTTTGGTAAAAAATTAAGTGGCACAACAGTGCATTTTTACGGCGAGTATGATGGCGCATGTCTCCAAACTGGTGTCATTCTGGAAGTTCATTGCTAGTGGATATGCCTGACAAGATCACCGGCTACAATTCGTAAATTGTTACATGCGTCGTAAAGTAATTAACTAAGAAGTTAATCAGTGATTTTTCGTTAATTAGTTGAATATGTGTTTCGATTTCTCGCGCGAATTTGCGCCTCATCGAATAACCCAGCTCAATGATAAAATTATGCTACCTGCCACAGGCGATTTCTAAAAATTCCGTAAAACTTAAAAATGAACACCCTGTATGTTAAAAATGGCGCTTACTGAGGAGAGTGGGCAGTGGAGGAAGGAATAATTAGAAGAGAACATCGCAGCACGACTGACATCAAGAAGTAATGGCGCAACACGTGATCGCCACATCAGAGCGCGCGGTAGGTTTAATGCTGCCGGGTGCAGGGCAGCAGCGCAGCTGAACGGGTGCGCACTGATTTGAAACTGCTGCGAACCAAACATTATCGGCCAATACGTTGTCACTCAGGGTCACGTGTTGACCCTACTGCGAAGTAAAAAGCGAAGGAAATCGCTTGACGGTGAGTTCGCTTGCCAAGACTAGCTGCCTCACGTAATGCTCTCGCCTAGTTTATTTCTTCCTCCACGGGGGCGGCCTCTCTCCGGGCCCCAGGCAGCCTGTGTGACGTGCGCGTAAAGCGGGGAAGCGCTTGGCCAGCTTGACATGACTCGGGAAAAGAGTCGACAGTCGCTCTCGGTCTTCGCAGCCGCGCGGTCGTTTCTCGTACTCCGCATTCTACAGTACGATTTCAATATTTTCACGCCACTTTAGTCACTGTCTGGAAAACGATTAATCGAACTGCTTTAATCGATTAAACCGATTAAATTAAAGGTACACATCGATGACGATTAATCGTTTTGCGGCGTACTTTTAGTCGATTAATCGATTAATCGTTCATCGATATTACCATCCCTACCAGCGCCACAACGGCCTCCGGCGACTGTCTGGCCCAGGCGTCGTGAGCCGGCGGTGAAGCCATCCGTACCTTCAGCGCTTGCAGCTAGCGCTGCTCCGTCATCTCAGAAAGGTCCATCGACCTCCGGGCTGGTGGCCTCCAGGGTCTCGTCCCTCGAGACGAGGCCTTCACAGCGAACAAACCGCTCTCAAGAGCGGGTGTCCAGCGCTCCGCAACAGCCGATGGACACATATTCCGTCCAGACGGCGCACCCAGCGCCAACGGAGCGGCGTGAATCTCTCGACCGCTCAAAAAAAAAAGAAACCCCGCATTACAGGGCCTGTAACTAACTTTCTAACTAAGCTAACTTTCTCTTCACACAGCACGAAACTGTTTTTAATATGGGCACTCGAATAGTTCATTGGAACGTCAGAGGTCTCCTCCAAATCTGGACGACGTTAAAGAACTCCTCCGTAACTTTAGTCCCAGGGTGCTGTGTGTTCAAGAAACACACCTCAAACATACACAAATTTGCTCAGACAATATGATATTTTTCGCAAGGACCGCGAGGACACAGTCGAGTCATCCGGTGGTGAGGCTATCATAGTAGACAGAGGTGTTGCCTGCTGGGAAATAAAACTTCGCATGCCCCTAGAGGCAGTAGCTGTCCAAGGGGTGCAGTTTGACAAGCTAGTGACTATTAGCTCTATTACATACCTCCCAGTTTCAATTTAATAAAACCGAATTTCAAAACTACATAGATGAACTTCCGGCTCCATGCATAGTTGTCGCAGATTTAAACGCACATAACACATTGTGGGGAGACTGTCGTTGCGATGCGAGAGATCGCCTAATCGAAAACTTTCTATTCCTCAGGAGCATGTATACTTAATAAGAAAGAGCCAACGTACTACAGCGGGGCGCATAGTACATACCCCTACATAGATTTAAGTATGGCGTCGAGTAGACTAATTCCGTACACAGAGTGGTCCGTTCTTAAGAACTCCTCTGGAAGCGACCACTTCCCAATCATGTTAAACTTTACAACTTTACAAAACAAGATGTATACTCAACACATTCCCCGATGGAAGGTTGACTGGGCTAACTGGGAACGTTTCCGAGAACTTACATATTTAAGCACAGATGATATTGCCTCCTTTAATATAAAGACGCTGTGGCGTATATAACAGGCTTCCTAATTGACGCTGCCACGAAATGCATCCGTCAAACTAACGGACCTGCGAATAAACGTCGTATCCCGGGGTGGAATGAAGAATGTAAGAAAGCACGGAAAAATCAATGCAAAGCTTGGCGACGACTTGGCGATTCTCCAACTGCCGAAAATTTGATCCGTTTCAAACAAATAAAGTCCCAGGGTAGAAGAAGACGTCGACGTGCTAAAAGAGAGAGTTTGGAGAAGTACATCTCCGGTATAAATCCTTACACGGATGAGACGAAAGTGGACTCGAGTAAATAAATTAAAAGGCCGGGAGGGGGGGGGGGTACACTCATTGCCCTTAAGGCACGTTCACACCGAAAGCGGAGCGTCTAAGCGGCCAAGCGGATTTTCAACGCGGCGAGGCGGCGAGCGCATGGGCCTGTTCAGACCAGACGGCTTGCCTGGTTGCCCGCGCCGCCGAGGAGGCGGAGCATCGAGCGCTTTCGCGGGGGACGTGTCGCCATCTCGTGACAGCGGTCGTCCGCCCGCGAGCAGATTTCGCGCCGAGATACACCAGCGTCACCGTCGTCTGGCGTTCTGATTGGATGTGGCAAAGTGGAAAGTTCCGGCGGGGTGGAAAAAATCGGTCCGAGAGCGATCGGGCTCGCCGCCTCGTTTTCCGCCTGCTATGCCCGCTAGGCGAGGAGGTTCTCGCCGCCCCGCCTTCGATGTGAACGTACCTTTAGTCAGTACTCAAGGTGAGAGCCTGGAAGACAAGGCAGGTTGTCTGGGCGAACACTGAACACGTCTCCAGCGCGTCCCATTACACACGAACATTTCTCAGGTTCAAAGAACACGCAGAGCGAAAGCCCCTTGATCGAAAATGTTCACTAAGTGAAGATTACAACTGCGAATTTAGCCTAGTTAAACTTAAAACTTCTCTTACTCGCTCCAACAACTCGGCGCCAGACGGCGATCGTGTCAAGTATGAAATGATTGAGCACCTGCATTCTTAAGCGCTGAAAACACTCCTGTCTCTTTTCAATACCATGTGGGCGGCTGGGTATATCCCGTTTTCTTGGAAGGACGCTATAGTTATCCCCATGCTTACACAAGGCCAAGAGTTGTCCCTAGCCAGCAACAACAGGCGCTAACAAGCTGCCTATGCAAACTGTTTGAAAAAATATTCCTTCCTATGTGGTTTCAGGGAAGATATGTCCACAACAGACCACCTTGTTCGCATTGAGTTGTATATTAGAGATGCTTTTATACATAAGCAGTCCTTCCTCTAAGTGTTTCACGACCTAGAAAAAGCTTATGACACGACATGGCACTACGGCATTATCCGAGACCTTTCGGCGATGGGCGTCCGTGGCAACATGTTAAACACAACCGAAAGTTACCTATCTAATCGCACATTCCGCGTAAGAGTGGGTAACGATTTGTCTAAGTCATTCACCCAAGAGACCGGTCTGCCACAGGGAAGCGTGCTTAGTTGCACACTGTTTATTATAAAAATAAATTCCCTGCAAACAGTCCTCCCACGTACGATGTTTCATTCTGTTTATGTCGACGATGTGCAGATAGCCTTCAAGTCATGCAATATTGCCACTTTCGAACGACAAGTGCAACTAGGAATAAACAGATTGTCCAAATGGGCCGATAAGAATGAATTGAAGTAAACGCCCAGAAGAGTTGGTCATAGCGCTAGAAGACACGGACGAAAACGAGAGAACAGGACGAGCACGAACAGGACGTCTTCTAGCGCTATGACCACCTCTGATGTATCTAACCAACTAGCCCAAAAAGCCATACTTGCCCAGAATAGTACTTGCGTACTCCGTACAAACAAGAGAGGCATAACGCCTGTCCCAACTATACAAATAAAAGGAGATGCGCTCTCTGTGAGCAGCGAGCATAATTTTCTTGGAATCATTTTAGACTCCAAGCAGACATTTATTCCCCATATTAAGTATCTGAGGGCAAAATGCCTGAAGACAATGAACCTTTTAAAGCTTCTGTCACGTACAACTTGGGGTAGTGATCGAAAGTGTGCTTAACTTGTATAAAAGTCTTGTTCGCTCGCGCCGTCATTACGGAGCTGTAATTTATAATTCCACAACACCAAGTGCACTAAAAATAATAGATCCCGTTCACCATGATGATATCCGCGTCTCGACCGGTGCTTTGCGAACAAGTCTGATCCAGAGCCTCTATGTAGAGTCGAATCAGTGGTAACTCCATCTGCAGCGTTCATATAGCAGTTTCACATATTTTCTGAGCGTACGCGCGAACACTGAACATCCGTCTTATTCAACTATAAATGACGTGACCACTGCCACACTGTTCCATAATCGACTGGCAGCGAGAAAGCCGTTCTCTTTGCGCGTGAAGAACCTCAGTGAGGAAATGGGTGTTCCAGTTCTTGAACATTGTCATATGGCTCCAGTGAAACTGTTACCACCGTGGCAGTGGCAACTCATAGATTGCGATACATCGTTTGTAGAAGTCACAAAACACGCGCCAGAGGCACATATTAAAATGCATTTCTTATATCTTCAATCCAAGTACTCGTGCACGTAGTTTTACACAGACGCTTCTAGGCCACATGCCGGCGTGTCGTATGCAGCCGTTGGCCCATCCTTCTCGGAATCCGGTGTACTCCCCCGGAAACGAGTATCTTTACGGCTGAGGCCTATGCACTATTGTCAACTGTGAATCATATAAGGGCATCAAAACTTCAAAAAGCAATTATACATACAGACACCCTAAGCGTCGTGAAAGCCCTGATGTCACTCTGCAAACACAAAAATCATGTACTCACTGAGCTCTATTCCATTCTATGCAGAGCTCTGTATATCAAACCAGCATGTAATTATATCCTGGGTGCCGGGCCATAGAGGCATTGAGGGTAATATGCGAGCAGGCCAAATGGCCACATCAGCTGCATCGGATGCTACTAATCATAAAGTTGCTGTTCCTGCAACAGACTTGAAAACTTTCTAGTGTAAGAAACTGCGAAGCCACTGGCAACGCTTGTGGGATGCGGAAACAATAAGCTTCACTTTAATAAGCCACAGTTAGGTTTCTGGCCCTCAGCTACGAAAACACTACGAATAGATGTCCTATTCTGTCGTCTGAGAATAGGACACACAAATGGCACCCAGTTTTTTTGCTGACTGGCGATGAACCACCAACCTTTGGTAGATGTAGGGAGAGGCTGACCGTCCTCCACGTCCTCCTGGAGTGTCGGGAAGCCGGAAGAGAGAGAAAGAAATATTTCCCTCTAGCATACCGATATCATGTTCCTCTACATCCTATTATGTTTGTTGGTGAAGAACCGCCTTTTAACGTTAAAGCAGTCGTTGATTTCTTGAACGATATGGTCCTGCATGTTATTAGCCCAATAAATTCGTAGGGCCTCCTCTCTCCAGAGGATGCCGCTGTGATAGTAGATTTGTGTAGCACATGCCTCCAGGCCCTTGTTGTTCAAGGGCTCTGTTTAGGCAGTAGAGCTTCTTGCCAATTACTGCATCTTAAATATTTGAATATCGTATCATTCTTAATGCATTCTTCATTTTCATAGTACACCTCATTAGTCATTGCTATGATCTTAGTACATGTATATTTTACGCATGTTACAGCGACTATTTTTAAACCCCTTTACAGCCACGTCTTATGCACTTGTCAGAATTCATCACTATACTACAAGCTCAGTAACACTGGCATGGCGCTCTTTGGCCATACCTGGCCCTTGCGCCACTAAACAGAACACATCACCATCAACCAACATTAACTTTGTATTTCTTGCATTTATTTTTAGTTTGTTAGACGAAACCCAGAAATTAAGTTCTCACAACCATTTCCTTGATGCCGCTTCGAGCTCCTCCAAGTTATCTCCGGAGAAAAAGACGCTCATCAGCATTCATTATTAGCTCACCAGTAGTAAGAATATTAAAATATCGTTCACATTGACTAAAGGTGGCACTTATAAATATCGCTAATATCACTATAATATGTGAATTACGCGCTTGTAAGTATATATTTGGAGCAGTGAGGATATTTAGGTACCGGATGTTGTTTCTCTGCGTAAATCCGTAAAGAACAACCAAGTGCCCGTGCATATGCAGGTGCTCTGTGGATGCGGCTTTGCATAAGCAGATTTGTAATGTAAATTCTCTCTTGTATGTGAACCATTAGGGAAGACAGCATGAGCAGCGAGGGTCAGCAAAGTCCGGGCCTTGCCGTAGAACTGCACCGTTCCCGTTTTATAGGTAATATGTGGTCGCATGAGCCACGTGGGGGGTGGGGGGGGGGGGTATTCCGCGTCTTGCTGATTTGCCGGGAAGGCACCTAACACGTGGGCGGGAGGTCCGCATCTTGCTGATTTGCCGGGAAGGCACCTAATCGCTGTGCTCGAAAATGCGTTGTAGACGATAACCAGTTTTATACAGCGTTTGATTAACGGCTTCACAAAAGCTTTCCTTGAAAGGATACCAAGATGTGCGTTTCATCTGCACAATTCTTTTTCAGAGCACAGCTCTTACGCCCGTTCCTGCAGCAAGCGTCGGCGTCCTCCCTCGGCGTTCCTTGTAACCGATCGTACGAGCACAGCGAAGGAAGAAAGCGAAAGCGGAGCGGGAGATGAAAGACAGCAATAGCGGATAGAGCGCAAGGAGGAAAGCGGAGGAGGAGGATATGGCGAAAGCGTGAGAAGAAAAACGTAGTGCCGCGTCAGACGGGCTCTGCGGTGACGATGGCTAGGAGATGGCGCCAGATTAGCGCGCGTCGTCTGTTGACCGATGACGCCACCGATAACATATATATGGAAACAACGCACTGCATGAGCGTAGGTCTGTCTGCGGCGGTTGCTGTGAATCGCACCTATACGTTTGACCCACGCACTGCGTCTCGCGATCTCACGATTAGCGAGGCAGTCGTGCGACACTTTGCTCCATTTGCAACGTGCCGCACGAGCCAGATTGTCCACGCCAGCCAATACACAGCGAAATGAAAACACGTATACAGCTGCGCTGAAATTTCTCATTAGAGAGTATCGTAATCGTCGGTGATATTTTTTAATAGCAGTTGCTGACTCCGCAGGGACTGCCCGTCAACTCAAATTTGAGCACTGCATAAAGAAACGAATTTCGCAGGAGGGACATCATGGCCGTGGGCTTCTTGCTGTACTCACTCTCCCTGCTGGCGCTAATCCACGGGGACTCCGTCGTCCTACTGGGGGCCGCCAGCGTGCTGTTTGGTCTGACTGGCGGCTGCATCATGATCCTCTTCTCCGTACTTATCGTGGAGTATTTCGGCCTCAAGAAGCTGCCCATGGCCATCGGTATACACTGCCTCATTAACGGCCTGTCAGCGCTTCCGAGACCACTCCTAATAGGCAAGGATTCTTTCATGCTACTTTGACGACACTTTGGGGTATGTCCACAAAGAGTCGTCTTTAAAAACTGCCGATTGTATTTCCTTTTCTATGTTCAAACTTGGCACCCGAAATTTCGAGCGCTGCTGTAAAACACTGAATCGTAGTGCCAATTATGTCAGCCTGTACCCCGATAGGCACACAGCCTTTTTGATGCCATTTGATAATGAGTACTCTGCAAAAGCGCTCTTGCGTACGAGACAGCCTACACTTGCTTTGCAGTGGCGGCATGTAAAACTACTCACAGGGAGTCAAGAAAAGCGACGATTCTTTTCTAGTGTTTTGTGCCACACAATGTTTCCATATGATTGCCTTATTATTTCCTTATCTAAACACGGCTGCTCTAATTGCAATACAGATTTTGCATGTAAAGTACTACATCGTTATAGTGAAACAGGTTGTTATGAACTAAAATAAGAAAATAATCGTAATTCCTCTTCAAATTCTTGTAGAAACCGGCGCATTTACCAACTTGTTCTATCGGATTAAATTTTCTTTAAATGGATAGAACGAACATATTTAATTGTTAATAGTAAATATGCATTGATAACTTCGCACTGATTAATAGAAAATCCAGTGGCGTCAAACATTGCTCGTAACTGCTCTCAGGTTCCGCAAGGTTCTGGAACTCCCGCAAGGTTCTGGAAACTACAGCGTGGTATCGCCTATTCGTTAACGCGTCAATTCCGCGATGGAAGTCTTTGATGACGTCGCTGATTTCGTGCAACACTCATTATTTGAGACTAGCGTAACGAAAGCGTTTGGTTGTTTACAAGCATCTGCTGGCTTACAGCGACGATCGCTGTACGAAATTTGGAGGCTTGCTGCTGCCTGCCCACACGCTCACAAAACATTAAGACTTGTCGCGCTATTGTGTTGATAGCAGAGTGAAGTTGTACAGAGGCATTGATAGAAAGTGCTCTTGTCGCGATACTTTTGCGTGCAGAACGACGGCAACTATGGACTGCATTGCACAGCTTCTTCACAAAAAAGCTGTCGTCTCGCTGACGAGGATGCAGCAGGAATTATTATTTTGTGCGTTGTGGACTTTTGCATCGCCTCCAGCTTACCTTCTGGCGACACCGCACACTTTGTGCCGGCGCAAGCAATGGTAGCTGTCAATGCGGACAACGGTTATAACAAAGCAATCAATATAACGAAGTTTTTTCGGCTTCTCCAAATTCGTTGTACCAAGGTTTTACAGTAACTGTAAACATTGCGGAAGAAATACTTTGTAAACAGCGCGACACGTGGTAAAGAAAGGAGCTACAGGACAGTGGCGCACCGACGGGGGGGGGGGGGGGAGCAGGGGGGCACTGTCTTATATTTATTAATTCACTCTTAAATTCCATTCAGTAACACGCTGAAGAAATAAACATCGTCATCATCCTTGGTGTCATCATTATTATAATTATTAGGCATTTTATTTGCTGTTGGATTCCTCTGGCTAAAGGCAAGGAAATTGCATATTATGCAAAGTGCTTGCTTCCCCCCACCACAAAACGTCACCCCCCCTGGCAGAGATCCTGGGTGCTCTACTGGTATAGGACACTGCGCTGTGCCCTGTGCCTCCTTTCTTTTTCCTGTGTCGCACTGTGTAAATATCTGCGGTTTGACACAATGTACGAAACAGGCCAAGTGAACATGCTGATAACACATATACTTTATTTATATAAAAATGCAGCGACAGAACAGTGGTGCTATTACTGGCATCGCGTTTATTTCACGTCACCGAAAAATATAAGTTCTTTATGCTTCGCATGCCAAGAAAAAAAACAAACATATGCAGGGATCCTCACACTACGCTTGTGCAAAGGCTACTAGCCGTCTTGCCTTGCCTGTTACGCGGAATAATTTAGTTGTTGCAATTCACCGGTTGAGGCAGTGTCTACATCATCTTTAGCTAACTTCATTGTGCACCACCTTAACGTGAATATGCATGATATGCGAACGGACTCAAAGCAATGTTGTTCGCCGTCCCACAGAGCACATCGCTGTATGTTTACGGTGAGCACTATTTTTTCATTAACAAGATATAACTAGCGCTTTGTTTTTCAAATTAAGAATAATTATTCATTATATGAAAATATTGTAAAATCATGTGAGAAGCGCCCAGTTATTCCTACCACGGTGAAAAGAAGTCTTGCGAGCGAGACTCGTAAAACAATTCCACTTGATGAGGCGCTTAGGTGTACATGTGTTAGTGCCTTCAGTCGCGCTCGCAATAAATCGGTTCAGGAGGATGACTCATCGTATAAAGAGGCCGTATGTGATTGCAATTTGTCCGAGATAGCGCTAGGAGGACAGGCGCGGTATTTGCATTTTTGAACAGCGGCGCCTACTAAAATGTTTCCGAACAATCGTGCTTATAATTATAGTAACAGTTTAGTTATGAATATGTTGTTTGACCTCGTGTTTAATGACGCAGCAGTAACAATTGTTGTACGTGCAAAGAACGTTTGTGTCTGGTATTTTTTTCCTGCGAATTCTGTAGGGTTTTCTGGAAACCTGCAAATTATTGTAGCTTGCCTTAACTCTACCTGTCCCTGAGACGCTTTTGTCAATAGCCTTTTGTCAGTAGACAGATCTATAGTCTCAACATGACCTTTGCGACGCTCTTCCAAAATGAGGTAGGGCGGATAGTAGTATGTGCTCTACAGCTTCAGTTGACAGAATGGCCTACGTCCGTGCCCCATGGACTTGAGCGTCTGTGACTAATCATTGCAAGGCTATGTATGTTACTGTGATTGAAAGTTTGTTCCAGAATGCCATACGACGCATCTGACGTATTGCCCGAGTATAAGGAGCCAAGGCTGGCTGTAAACATGCGCAAGAATAACTTCATGAATACGAGATAACGCTCCCACATATATACACCGACAAGGAGTCACCTCAGCAAAGAAAACATAACAATCGTTGAGACACACGACGCATTAATAAGTTACGGAGAGAACTTGTAGTTTTCTGAGCCAATGTGTCAGGAACAGAACAAAGCAAGTGAGGTCGCTATCAAGTAAGATGTTCACCAATGTGTGGATGACCTTCATCAGCACAATGGTGAACTCCTTATTTGGTGTCCAATTTATGGAGAGTACAAGAGGGTTGGGTCATGTCATGTCACGTGTTGCAAGGCCCTTGCACCAAGTGCACCACGACCCGGAAAAATCGGGCGGAGAAGATGGAATAACAGTCGATTTAATCAAAAGTGGAGGAGATATGCTTGAAAAGCTTGCGGCCTTTTGTACGCAATGCCTCAAGACTTCAAGTTAACCAAGTGAAACCAAGACTTAACCCGGCTAAACCAAGCTTTCGCTTTGCATATCCAGATTTAGCTGAGCTAAGGCGCAGCCATTTTTCCTTTTTATCTCTGTGGACCTTCTAGTCCAGCTTCGGGGTGTCGAAAGGGCCTTTGACAGGGCTGAAGATCACGGTCTTCTGCCCCCGGCGCGGATGCGGCCCGCGACTACGACAATGTAGTCCCTTGGGACCAAATAAAGTTTCTTGTCTGTCTGTCTGTCTGTCTGTCTGTCTGTCTGTCTGTCTGTCTGTCTGTCTGTCTGTCTGTCTGTCAGTCTGTCTGTCAGTCTGTCAGTCTGTCTGTCTGTCTGTCTGTCTGTCTGTCTGTCTGTGTGTGTCTGTCTGTGCGTCTGTCTGTCTGTGCGTCTGTCTGAGCTACAAAATATGAAGGTAATGCACTTTCTCAGTGTTATTACCGAAAGTCACGTGATGAAGTAGAGCGGTTGTATGAAGCTAGCATTATAAAAAGCGCGATAATCTTAATCATTTGCGCGATGGTGAAATATGCAGCTACAAGAACGATTTCGTTCTTATTTTGACGATCATGCGTTGTATCACTTGACGACGCGTTGCTCAGCTAAACAATGCGGGATGTGAAGGCGGCCTTACTTCTATAGGTAACAATGACTAATATGGTATAATTACCTGTTACAACGTTGACTACGCAGGTTACTACAGAGACCAGGGTTCATCTTACGCCGGCATGTACCTGCTGCTTGCGATCATCTCGCTGGCAACGAGCCTGCTCTGGGCTATCGAGTGCTTTGTCAAGTGGCGCGCCCAGAAGGCGACTGCGCATATCAGTCAGAAGGCTGCCTCGGTAAATGAGAAGACTGCCACGGAAACATAGTCGTGGTGTGGTTTTTCAGCAGCATAATATGCGCGTTCTGTGTGACATCAAGTACAAGTGCCGCAACGTGCATCTCCACACGTTTGCCCGTGACTGCACCAATGACTGCTTCTGCCATGAACTGTTACCTCCGACGAATTTCTTCGTTAGAGCGTGTCGAATACACGGCAGAAGTACCCGTGACTTGCATTCATGTAGCACATGAAAGGAAGACCAGAAGCAAAAACCTCTTTACTTTGAGCTCTTCCTCTGCCTTCTTTTTGTTGTCCGTCCGTACACCGCTAATCTGACACTGATGTTCTCGTGTCAGGCCGAGTGACTCTAAGAGGAATGATATTAGGCACCGATTGCTATCACTGAGACTTCCCAGCGACATTCACAAATTATATCGTCACCGCGCCTCGTTTATATATTTCCCCAGAATTGTTAGTCGTCACGAACTTCTTGCCAACGATGAAATTAAGAAGGGGTTGAAACATTGTCACTTTAAACGTAATGTCATACTTTGAACATTCAGTTAAACCATACGGACCTGATAGATGGTTAGGAGCATTCTTATACGTATCATCTGTTGCTAAAACGAAAGAGGACACACTTGACGAACGCCCAACTAAACGATTTCTTCGTTTGTCCTGTGCGAGTTTCTCTTTCTTCTGTGTCATATTAGCACTAATTGGCACTTGCTACGACACCTGCAGTTTTTCCTGCAGGAAACTGAGGATTAGCCTACTCAGTTTGACAATCAGCAGGCAATGCTGCGGAATCCACGCAAGTTCTGAGATCATAAGTGACTCTTCGTGCATTTCGTAGTGCAGTTGCGTTAGATCTGCGACGCTTTCTAAAGAATAACTACCTCTTAGAGTACCACTACAACTTGTGGACGTAAGGCTACGTCAAGAAGCGTACTGTTTGTTTACGTTAGTCCTTCCAGTATGCGACGTGCTACGTTTTTGTCATGAGCCCAATTGGGGCGCTAAAGAAGTGTGTCACTCGGCTTGTTTCGTTGTAATTGTGTCGAGATTTGGCGATTCTTTCCAAGTAATAATTACGTTATCATTCGCGAAATAAAACTGACGCATAACTTTTCAGCAAATTTGATCACTCAAGGATTCTTATCTTACACGTGTGATACACAATTTTCTTTGGCGCGAATGTGAGCAGTGAGAGAAATACCTGCATAGCCATCGTAGCGGTAGCTGCTACGTATGAAACGGTGACTGTAAAGGCCGTACATTAAGCATGCGTTTATAGTTTTTCTTCAGCCTCTACCAATAAAAGCGGCAGCATTGCGTCTCGCTGCAGTGGTTTCTAAGCGTGTCAGGGTGCGCGACACTATATTAAACAACCACTGAGGAGAAATTTGTGTGAGAACGGCGGAATATGCGGCAGTGTGGAAGATAGGAAAAGTCGTTCATCAACGCAGATTTTTGCCGTAGTGATGTCATTGCCTCCTGCAATAAATACGGCACATACATGTGCTGCATCGTGAAAGACACGGCGCGATATGAAGGTACAAACACTGGCGAAGTTGACTACACACACAGCTAAAGCTTATTGGAAGAAACAGGTAAAAGCGCCATAAGCACTCCAGGTAAGCGATTAGGATTGTTATTTGGCATCTATGAAACGCATTTTATCTTCGCACCATACGGTGTTAAAGACCGACTTACATTTGTCATTGCTAGATTGAATTAAATATGGTTCTACGAGTTCCTTTGTGATTTACTTGCAATAGGAATTGAGCACATTCATTTTAAATGAGTGGCTGGCAGCTGAAAGTGATGCAGTATTCTCCCATGCACGTCTTCCATCCTCCTCGTTCAGAGCTGCATGGTCTGAACGAGGAGGATGGGGCTTCTGGTTCAGACCTGTATGGTCTGAACCAGGAGGACGGGGGCATTACATTCAGTAACATGTGGTCACGTTGGCCCACGCTAAGCCATTCTTCAGTTTCGCCAGCGAAGTATCTGCTGCACTTTAACGCTATAGCATATTGTACTCCGCACCTGCTGACAGCAAACTTGTCAAAGTATCATCTCTGACAGCTCTTCGTTCGGCGTCAGCAAATTTTTATCGCTGAGAGAATTCTTTGCAACTCTAATTTGGTCGAAAAAATAACCCTTAAAGTGAAGCTCTGCTGCATGCTCTTTTGCGTACGCGAAAAGCCAAGTCACGTTCAGTTATTAATTATCCCAGCCTTCTGTTCTACAAGATCAGTCTACGTTAAGCTCACATTAACACTGCCCTTGTTATCGCAGTCATGCTTTGCACAAGGTGCTTCTGTAGCCTGGAGCGCCAGAAACGAACACCTGCTGTGGTGGCGTAGTGGCTTTCGTGTTTCGCTTGCGTTGCGCTCCCTCAACGGGGTCTTCCGTTGGCCAGAAAACCGGAAGGTGTCCATATCATTGGTCGCGAAGGAAAAATGTGCCAGCGAATGAGGCCATTACCTCGTGTCGGCGCTGTGTACACGCAGTAAGTCTGGTCGCAGGCGTACCTTGAGCAATCAAGGTGTCGGTGTTTGACGCCACCAGCGTAGCTCTAAATAATCGTGGTGAAAGGTGAAGGAACAGAAACCATGAATTGTCGGCCGATAGGCTTTGCAGGTGGTGGCTCCGGGACCTAGCTAAGTAGCATAAGGGTGAAGCTTAGAAGACAAGTTTAAGTAACCCTTGGGTCATACGTGCCGCATCAATCCTTTACGTTCTTTTTTAAAACATGATCAAGTGCGGAAACGGACGCACTGAAGTAGCAAATGTGAGAACTGCGACTAGACGAATCCAAATCGATGTGTTCACTAAGTGCCTAGCGGTGCATCCAGCAGTAGCTGTCCGTTTACTGCTAAAAAAGGCGAGTAACTATCTGTTACGTGCACAATCCACCAGATCAAAATCGCCCTAGTAATGATTTGGAGACATTTGACTTAGATTGAAGAGCACCGAAGACGCGGACACAGAAAGGAAGTACACTAATACGGCGCCAAAGACCGACTTACACTTGTCATTGCTAGATTGAATGAAATATGCTTCTAATATGAAGGTCAACCGACTAGCCCAACTCGCCACCATGTTGATTCGGAAAACCTAGATGCACAATTGCTGGAGCCTTGAATGCTCGTATAGTATTTACAGGAGATATTCTGCAATGCGACGTTTTATTGTTTCCTTGCTAATGCTATGCCGCGATATAGAGCCAAATCCTTGCCCATCCACTTAGCAGCACTTGGCAGAACTGCTAAAAAAGCCGAATTGGATATGAAAATGCTTGATGAAATTGAATTGAGTATTAACAAGATACAAGAATCAGCATCAGCCACAGGAGAAGTGTGCTCCATAGCCCGAGGCTTGGACAAGAGAGTTCGCAACATAGAAACGAAGCTTGCTGATTTCCGTAGTAGGCGTAACAATTTACTCGCCTTTGGTGTAGCCGAAAAAGCTAACGAAACTTCAGCAGATCTGACAGAATGCGTGGTCCACACTATTGTCACGGACATGTCGGGTATACAGATAAACTCAGCTGAACGTATTCACAGAAGTGGACGTAAGCAACCTGGTAAACCACGACCGATAATTGTAAAATTTATTGGTCATCGTGCCAACGTTATTATCTTGAAAAACTGTTACAATCCTAGCCCTTTCAAACGCCAATGAATTACGTTGACTGAAAACTTACTTTCACCGCATCTATTGCATATTCAGAACCATAGATTAAGAATAATTAAGAATGTATTAAGAATGTTCAATTATTTAGTGAGTTTGATCAAGTTTACAGAACGCGGACTCCATGCGAAAACTCACTATGGGAACGTTACGTATGAAAAACTATTTCATGCCTAGGAGGCTTGAAAAGCACCCATCCGGGCACTTGAAAATTATGCCTGATGCAACGCACTGCTAAAAACAATGAAATGAGTACACCCACTGCCTACTGTCACCGAGCAAGTCCACACAACCGTTTACCTTCCCACTCATTTTACTAAACATTTTAGCACGTTATTAAACATGCAACACGATTCCAATTAAAACAGTTTCAAGACATATGCGACACATTTTAAGTACCGTTACTTTCATCAGTGCTATTGCTGTTTATGCACTTTCTTGGCGTGCGCAATTGTGTACATAGCGTCTTAAAGGGTCAAAAGGAAAGAAGGGTCAGTCTTGGAGGATTTGTAGCGTTAGCTACACTGGCCTAGCCAAGCCCGTTTCGCGCGGCACATCAAGAGCCGTGCTGCGCATGCGCAAGGATGAGTGATGTCACACGACTTGCGCACCGGAGCCACCGGAGCCGGCACCTCTCGCGCACTTCGCCGCCGCCGCGCGCGACTCACCGCCGCCGGTCTGCGCATTCCAGAGGAGTGACGTCGTAGCCATGGTAGACGCACTGGCGCCGGCGCGCGCTCGCTGTGCAGTCGCCGTCTGACACTGCGCTGGAGCCGCTGCGCTTCTGACTGGCGTTTGTGTGTGTCATTGGAGCAGCAGTAAGCATGACAATCAAGCTAATCCTTGACAATCTAGACAACCAGGAAAGCTAAGAATAATCAGCTGAACCTTTGCTAACGCTACGTATATCCTGGCATAGCCGAGCTAAGCCACTGCAACCTTTTTCAGTCAGCCGCGAAGCTGAAGAGAAAACAGCTCTGGAACAGCACTGCTGAAAGAACTGGTCACAACGTGAAACTCGTGTACGATAAGCTTCAGATAAAGCACGACCTTTTAAAACAAAAACTTTAATAACCAAGTCGAGCCGAGTTTCGCCGTCGCCAAAAGTCTGACCTTCATTTGACCGCAGCTGCGCCGTAGCCTTGGCAACGGATCACGTGATCCGTAGTTTCACTACGATATACTGATCTAATAAAGACATACAATAACTACTGTCTCCAAAGGGCTTTTGAACTAGAGAGCTCAGAGGCATGTTCTATAAAGAGTAATGTCACTGCAGCTACAGCCTCGAAGGTGAGGCTGTGCTACACATGACCCGGCCAAATTATTTCTAAGACGTTCACTTCATCTAAAAAGCTAAAAACTGTTTCCAGGTTAAAAAGCGGTTCGTTACTAAGAAAAAATGCTGGGTGAAGTGGAATTTGCTGGCGATACGCAGAACGGAAGTACTTTTTACGCTCAGTTTCTAATTCTCGGCACTGGACGAGGACATGGAGCACTGTAAGGTGTCGCCACACCTTCGACATGATGGAGGATCACTTCCAGTCAGTAGGTAAGAGTGGGTGCCGAAGGTGTGACCTATTCTTAATCGACAAAGGAGCACTTCTTTGTATCGTGCTGTTTTTTGGATATCCAGCGCCCTAATTTAGGTTTGATCAAATGCAGTTTATTGGATACCTGGGTATCCCACTCTTTCTGCCAGTGCTTCTTCAGCTTATGCCGTAAGTATGGTTTAATGTCTGCAGGCCGGAATGGGTATGTATATGTCAGTGTCGCTAAAAGCTACCGAGGTAGCTTTTTAGCAAGCAGGTCGTCATCAGAGATGACGCCGCGCACAGTGTTCATTAATCTGTGTGGGCCCACGGAGATAGGAATGTCGCCAAACGCCACGAGTTTGACAGCTTGCAGAAGATGCATTTAAGCGAGCCATATGATTGCGTTCGAGCGTCGTCGTCTTCGTCCACAGCTGGCGCGTTCGCACGCTCGTGTTCTGCGAGGTGAAGAGGTTTTGCGCGTTATGCTCTGGAGAGATAAAGAAAATGAGAGAAAGAGAGACGCATTCACGGAGCGGGTCTGCTGGAACGCGTTGTCGGCATTGCAACGCGGTGTCGGTGTTGCAAGCTGCGCTATGCAACGAGCAGTGGACGGCCGTAGTCCGAGACGCGCGAAAAGAAGCTAACATCATCATGAATAACAAGATGAAAAGTTCGCACGCACTTCCGGAAAATGCTGGGTTACGATCGGCAAGCTTCGCTGTTTCAAGCGTTGCGCGGTCGAGTTCATGGTTTTTAACCCAAACGCCATACCTGAATAACTAGGAAATAAATTTTGAGATTAAAACTCCTGGAGCAATTTTTTTTCCGAGACCTTAACTTGGCCCTTCACAAACTTTGCGGACCGTGGATGCTGCTACGTGCTGCCTCTCTCTTGCCGAATAACTTACACGCAAGAAACAAATACATAGGCGATGGTGTAATCAAACCTTGGCCTCCGAGCAGAAGGCCCCGATGCGGTTAGCGTTTTCTTAATGCGAAACATTCTTTGTCTCATTCTTCGCATGTTGCGGTAGGTTGGTCGTTTTACTGGAAAGTTACGTGTGATCGGTAGTAGAAACCTAGCTGTTGTCTAACAACTAGAGCAGCCTGGTGCGACTCATGCGGGACACAAACCAGATAAACGTGCAAGAAGTATTTTCTAGTTGCACGGCGACGAAGACATACACAGAGCCCCATAGAGTTCCTATTGATTCTTGAAATGTGCTGCTGAAGTCGCGGATCGTCTTCACAAGAAACACTAAAATGGTGGCAAGGAAAAGCACCTTACCAATACGAAATACCAATTTGGACGAAATTCGGTTTGTTCTAGAGCTGTTTCAGTTGGACGATCATTTTTGAATAAAATTAGTTGCTGAGTAAATATAGGTCTGGCGCTCCGGCGCAACATGCATGTTTTGCCAGGGTATGCATTTATATGAGTAATGCCAAATGGTATATCAGAACTAGTTGGCACCGGATATCGCACGGAATGAGGATTTAAATGAAAGCCTCTGTTCATTCGAGCACATCGCAAACAAAATTGCCTACCTGCAACCTAAAAACAATGCTCAATTTTTTGAGGTACACCATACAAGCGACAAATATTGGGTCTCAACAAAATGTCTCTTTACATATCCGGACTGGGAACATCATAGATATTAAATCTCTGTAAAGGTTTCTTTAGGATAAACAGTACAAATATTGATTCGAAAGCCTTACGAGGAAACCAACCGACATATACACTACACGCAAAACACCCAAGGACATTGTTGCCAAAATCTTGTCTCTCGTTGCAAAGCCAGTTTACTCGGTGAAATAATACTCGGCGCGAGTGCCCCATGCCACTTTTTCTTCTTTCCTTGTGACAGCTCGCTCATGAGGCGTGGTATTCGACTGCACTAACTACGACACCAGCTTAGGTTTTTCCCAGCGCTTTCCCCGTAGCAGCTCACGCTACGTAGCAACTGTGCGACGTACCAACTTCATGATCGCCCCAAGTTATTTGTTTTAAATTTGTTTGTCGAAAGTGGTCGTAGTCTAAATGCACCAAGTGACATAGCATATTGGGTGCGACTGTGCAACACGTAGTCGATCAAGACGTCAAACCCGGTGTTTCCCTCAGGATCGCCCACCACCTATGTAGAGCCCAACAATCGCAATGTCGTCAGCTCGCGCCGAACGGCCTGCATAGAAATCATGCCGTTCCCGACGACATGCGATCCTCTTCATCCTGGCCGTCATCGGGCTGATGTCGTTGCACACGTACGGTCGCGACCCACACAAGCACTTGATTGAGGTACACAAACACGTGTCACAGACCCCGAGAACGAGGCGCAGACGCCGGACCAAATTCCAAAGCCGACTTATCAGCTTGCGAAAATAATCCCATGAAAGCAAGGACAATTTGTAATGGGCCCTCTGGTGCGCCAGCGAACGCCGGTTGCAGTTCAAAGACCGAGTCAGAGCCCAGAGTTGCCAAAACACCAAATATATTCTTCACACAAGGAGGTTACACTTAGGCTAGGCACAACACAATATAATTCAGATTGGTATTAACAAACACAGGAAAATGATTAACGACAAGCACTAAGAGTCCAACACGTAAAGTACAAAATAAAAAGAAACACTCAGTGTCCAATCCTATTCAACAGTCTTGGTCTTGGTGTCAGACGATCTCGGCGTAGCTCGGGGCAAATCTCAAAGAAGGAACTTCTTCCGGAAATGCAGGACGCTCGATGAACTCGTCGACTAGCTTGCCGGGGAATCCCCTTCTTCCGCAGACGCTCGGTCTTCACGTTACATCACTTCACCGATGCGGACTGAACTCCACTGAACGATTCTCGCACGGCGGTTACATAGCTTCCACAGCCGTTCTAGAACATTCCTATCGGAGTCGTGATCTCGTAGCATGGCCAAAACTTGGGGATCTTCCAGTGTTTTCTCGTACCTTCGACCGCCGCCGTCGAAGCATTGTCGGGGGGTGATGACTCATCCCGTTGGCGCACGCTCACGCTGTAGTTATCTCTCTCGACTCGCCGGGTGAGAAGGTGTCTCGGCGCGCGCGTGTGCTCTCTCTCTCTCTGGTTACCGTCACTTCGTCGATGCTCTTCTAGACGTCTAGGCGCCGTTTGTCGCGTCGGCTGTTTGAGGCATATGCGCTCTTCCTCTCGGTTGAAGTTCCCGTGGGGCCGGCGTGTTCTTTCGCTGGATTTCGTGACACGCGGCGCGCGCTTGTATTACGCGCTCTTTTGTGACACACGGTAATCCGCCTGGTATCGCTCAGCGCAACGTTCAAACCACGCTGGATAGCCGGGTACGAGCAAATTACTTCACATAGCATCGATTCCCAATGTGTGGGATCTGCAGCTTTTTTTTTCAATGGTAAACTGGAAACATTGTTTTTAATACTTTAAACATAAGAACTATTCAGAAACCAATTCAATACAGAGGTCTCATTTTTAAGGAATACAGAGTGTGGAATGGGACACGTAGGTAACGGTTGTGATACCCGAAAGCTTCTTCCAGCTGTATGCTTAAATTAATGTGAGATGGTCGTCCTAGACTGCATATAATTTGTGTGGTCTATTTGCATCGGAACTAGCGCATGTTTTAGTGAATAACAAATCTTCAGGTACAAAAACACTTTAATGCCCTCACATGAGCCTTAACATAAGATTTCTCCTTGGTACTATCACACAGGTATCATAAGCACATTTGTAGAATAATTAAAGGTAGAGAGGAGGATTTAATGCAAAACAACACACTGGTTTAAGATTCTGGGACAGTGGCGGTGAATTTCCCTGCTGGCTAACATTTACAGACCAGTTTTGTGCCAGGATGCTGCTTTGTGTCCCTGCCCAGCCCATCAATGACCAGGTACCGACGTAGCTGTGCAGCTGTCCGCTGATATGGCTTTTTCTTCAACAGAGAGCGGATCGCTGGAACATTATTTCCGCTAAGTATCTGCATCTCCTAAGCATTAGCAAACATATTCAGACATGTCGGCTTAAGTACAGCTTTACAAGAGAGGCAAACATGTGACTGGCAGGATTCGAACATCGTTCAGCATTCAATATGTGCAGCTCAGGGGCAATGAAATCAATCTAGCTCGCAACGAGCAGTTGATAGCTTTGCTCAGCAGTGCTGATGTCATCTAGGCCAAACGAGATGGACTGGCCACCAGTCGAGACCACAAGCCAAGCAGGGTTCACATAGCAATTGGTCATAGGTTTGCTCTCAACAGGAATGTTCACCGCATGCAGGGCACACAGATTAGTGTAGCAGCATCAGATGTGGCAGAAATGCTTCCCTGTGATATATCAGGAGTTTCCTTATGAAGGGAGCTGTATTGAATGCGTGGGTGCTGGTCCTCGGAGACAAAAACTGCCCTTATACGAAGCAGGTAAGTGCAGCTGCAAAGCTGCAGATCCAAGGCATATTATGATCGTTTTTCACAGAATTTTTATCTGGTTTTTCCTTCAGCAGAGAGCACATGAATGGAATCTAATGCGAACACAGGACAAGAGAGCAGCGGGCAGCGTTCGCAGCGTGTCTCAACCAGAGCGGCTCAGGCAATCTCGAGCTTGCGCTTCCCGGATGACTGGCGATGTGGCTGCAGCGCCGGGCATTTGTCTTCACTACAATCACTCCCCATCGGAAAAGGAGCCATCCTGGCGACCCATGGTGAACATAGAATCAAGGGGGCGTAATACGGCTTCAGGCGTTGTACGTGGACGGTTTCACGACCATGACAGCGTTGGTCCGTAGGTGGCGTGACAGGCTCGACAATATAGTTCACAGGGGATGTCTGCGCTGCAACACGGTAGGGTCCTTGATATTTGGTTACAAGCTTGGATGAGAGGCCAGCAGGAACCCAAAGCCACACAAGGGATTCCGGAAGAAAGTGACAATGCGGGTGATCATCTTCACGTCGAGAGTTTTGTTGCCATTGGTCGACGGCTGTAAAGGAACGGGCGAGTTGACGGCATTCCTCGGCGCGGCGGGCAACTTCAGAGATGGGTGTACATTCGGATGAATCAGGTCTGTACGGAAGAATGGTGTCGAGGGTAGTCGAAGGTTCGCGGCCATACAAGAGGAAGAATGGGGAAAAGTTTGTGGTCGCCTGTGGTGCAGTGTTGTAGGCGAACGTGATGAATGGCAGAATGAGGTCCCAATCCTTGCGATCAGAGGCGACGTATTTGGAGAGCATGTCGCCAAGGGTGCAGTTAAATCTTTCCGTCAGACCATTAGTTTGAGGATGTTAGGCGGTGGGGGTGCGATGAACGATGCGACATTCAGTAAGGAGCGCGTTTACGACTTCGGAGAGCAACACATGTCCTCTATCGCTCATAAGTTCGCGAGGTGCACCGTGACGGAGAAGGAATTTTTTCAGTAGGAAAGATGCGATATCACGAGCTGTGGCAGCATGCAGGGCGGCTGTTTCTGCGTATCGCGTCAAGTGGTCGATGGCGATGACTATCCAGCGGTTTCCGGAAGCCGTGCTCGGAAGGAGTCCATACAGGTCAATCCCAATGCGATCGAAGGGCCTGGCAGGACACGGGATTGGCTGGAGTGGACCAGAGACATGCTGAGAAGGAACCTTGCGGCGTTGGCACTGAGGGCACGACCGAATGTACTTGCACACAAAGGTGTACATGCCACGCCAATAAAACCTGGAGCGAAGCCGGGTGTACGTCTTGAAGACACTTGCGTGTGCACACTGCGGGTCGGTGTGGAAGGCAGAACATATTTCACCACGAAGATGTCGCGGTATGACGAGCAACCACTTGCGGACGTCGTAGACGTAATTCCGGCGATAGAGAAGTCCATCCCGCATTTCGAAGTGCGAAGCTTGACGGCGCAAAGCTCGAGAAGGTGGAGGAACAGTCGACGGATTAGAAAGGAAGCGGATAAGAGCACTAATCCAGGCATCCTTGCGTTGCTCCGAAGCCATGTCGCAGCCTGCTGGGAACGAAAAAACTTGGTCAACGGCAGAGAGGCAGGCATCGCTTTCGGTTGACACGGGCGAATGGGGAAGCGCGTCGCCGTAGGTGTGGCGGCGGCTAGACCTGTAGACAGCGCGCACGTCGAAATCTTGCAACCGCAAAGCCCAGCGAGCTAATCGACCTGAAGGGTCCTTCAATGTGGGCAGCCAACAAAGTTCATGGTGGTCTGTAATTACGTCAAAGGCGCGGCCATAGAGGTAGGGTCGAAATTTACCAAGTGCCCAGATTATGGCCAAACATTCCTTCTCCATAACGGAATAATTCGTCTCTGCTTTAGTGAGGGTGAGGCTTGCGTATACAACGACGTACTCGTCGAACCCAGAATTACGCTGCGCGAGCACAGCGCCGAGCCCAACACCGCTGGCGTCAGTGTGTATTTCGATCGGAGCACTCGGGTCGAAGTGGCGCAATATAGGTGGCGATGTTAATAGACGACGCAACTCTTGGAAGGCATCGTCACAGGCAGGGGACCAGGTGTAATTGTTCAAGTCGCTCCGTAGAAGCTCATTCAAGGGAGCGGTGATGGACGCAAAATTCTGAATGAAGCGGGGAAAGTAAGAGCAGAGGCCAAGGAAGCTGCGCTGTTCTCGTGGAGGAAGGTTGTGGAAAATCAGCAACTGCACGGAGCCTGGCGGCGTCAGGAAGAATACCGACATGGCGAAGGATGGTGAGCTGACTTGCGCCAAAGTGGCATTCCTTCAGGTTGAGCTGAAGGCCGGCGGCAGTTAGACACTGTACCACTTCCTCTAGCCGACAGAGATGGGTGGGATAATCGGGCGAAAAATAACCACATCATTTAAGTAGCACAGGCACATTTTCCACTTGAGACCACGCAAGTTGTCCATCATACGCTCAAATGTTGCTGGGGCGTTGCAAAGCCCGAAAGGCATGACACGAAATTCATATAGGTCATCTGGTGTTACAAATGCCGTTTTAGGTTGGTCTTCGGGTGCAATGGGGACTTGCCAATAGCCGCTACGTAAGTCAATAGAAGAGAACTCCGCACCTTGGAGACAGTCAAGGGCGTCGTCAATTCTCGGAAGAGGGTAAACATCTTTGCGAGTTATTCATTAAGACGACGGTAATCGACACAGAATCGAATCGATCCGTCCTTCTTCTTAACAAGAACAACAGGAGATGCCCAGGGGCTATCCGAAGGCTGAATGACGCCGCGCTTCAGCATGTCAGCTAATTGGCCATCGATGACACGGCGCTCTGTCGCGGATACACGATAGGGTCTTTGTCGCAGTGGCGCTCTAGTACACGTGTCGATGCGATGACAAACAGTTGACGTTGGCCCAAGGGAACATGCTGGCAGTCGAAAGACGAACGGAACTTGTCGAGAAATCGTAGAAGCTGGGCGCGTTGCGAAACAGTCAACGTGGCGGCGATGGAGCTATGGAGAACATCGGGCGAAGTCGGTTCCTGCGCGGGGTTACAGGTCATTCCGGCGACCTCATGAGTGGCGATGGAACCAGTTGGCATGTCAATGATGGCAGCAGGGTCGGCACACTGGACGCGGCCAACGCACTCCCCACGAAGCAAAGTGAGAGGACAGGACAATTGGTTGGAAACGAGCAGTCTGCTGATGCCGGCATGAACGTCCAAAACAGCGAAAGGTAGCGGGGACCATTTGCGACGAGCGAAAATGGCGGATGGCGTAAAAAGTGCGCTGGCATCAGCAACAAGGTTGCATGACACTGGCTTGGGCAGAAGAGTGCGGTGGAATTGTAACGTCTTCGGCAACAAAAACTTTATCGTCAGGTTCACGAGCGTCAAGGAGCGGGGCGTCGCACAGCGTTTGAAATTCCATCTCAGCACGAGAACAGTCGATGACGGCCTTAATAGCGGAAAGGAAGTCCCAGCCCTAAATAAGATCGTGGGAACAAGAACACAGCACCAAATATTCGACGATGTAGCGGAGGCCGTTGATCACAACACGAGCAGTACACGCAGCTGCAGGTGTGATGCGGTCTACGCTGGCAGTACGAAGGGATACGTTTGACAGTGGCGTCATAACTTTCCTGAGCGAACGGCAAAGTGTGGCACTAATAACCGAAACTGCGGCACCAGTGTCAACGGGGGCGAGTGCAGCGACGCCGTCCACATATACATCAATAACATTAGTCGGAGAAGGGAGAGGCCTTGGTCTGTTCGTGGGTGACGCAGTTCTCGCCTCTGGAACTGCGGCGATTACTTTTCCCGTTCCGGCGTAGGACGACGACGCATCGGCGAAAGCGAGCGACGTCGGGGCGAACGGCGGTCAACAAGAGGGCGGTGGTCGGAGTAAGAAGACATCTGGCCAGAGTTATGAAGCACGGAGGACGATGGCTGTGGTGAACCGTATGGTTCGGTGTCGAAGCTACGGCGGTGGGTTGTTGGGCGGCGACAGCAAAATCGTGCAATGTGTCCAGGTGGACCACATGCAAAACATATTGGGCGGTTGTCAGGAGTGCCCTATTGTCCACTACTGTGTGGGTACCGCGGCTGAACGAAGTGAGGGGCTGGACGCATTGGCACGGCTGATGGGAATGGTGTAGAAAGGTCTGAGGTGGTGGCCGTGCGAGAGAGTCGGCATAGCTAAGAGGTGCAGTCACCTCGGAAAAAGCAACGGGAGTCGGCACCGGTGGAGTCTCGCGGGCAGAAGGAAGAGCTGCGCCAACTTCCTCTTGGATGACCTGGCGAAGGTTGGCCGGCAAAGGCGATGGTGGTGACGTGGCTGAGGACAGCAACGAAAGCTGGCGAGCGACCTCAGCACGGACGAACTCTTTAATTTGGCAAAGCAGGGAGTCCATGTCATGAGCCACGGCCACGCTCGCTAGGCTTTCATCGGACACAGATGGGCGCCGTGTGATAAGACGCTGCCTGCAGAGCTTGTCGAAACTCTGGCAAAACTCAATGACCCGAGAAACTGTGTCAGGGCTTTTTGACAGCAGCATATAAAAGGCATCGTCGGAAATGCCCTTCATGATGTGACCTACCTTGTCCACCTCCGCCATCGTCGGGTTGACACGCCGGCAGAGGGCGACGATGTCCTCTATGTAGCTGGTGAACGTTTCACCAGTTTGCTGGGATCGGCTGCGCAGGCGTTGTTCATCGCGAAGCTTGCGCATGCAAGGGCGGCCCAAAACGTCTGCGATGCTGCTTTTGAAGCGAGCCCACGTGCGGAGGTCGGCTTCGTGGTTTCGAAACCACAACTTGACGACGCCCGATAGATATAACATCGCATTGTTGAGCTTGTGGGTGTCGTCCCATTTGTTAGTGTTTCTGGCGCGTTCATACGATTCCAGACAATCTTCAACGTCTTTCTCATCGGTGCCGCTGAAGATGTCAGGATCCCGCTGACGCTGGCCACCGGCACATATGATGGCTGGAGTAACCGGTGGGGATGTCAGGCTGGGGTCGTCAGGCATGACGGAAGGCAGAGTTCGGGTGCGTAATTGCAGGTTGGGGGAAACCGCTACACCTCCACCAGAATATAATGCGAACACAGGACAAGAGAGCAGCGGGCAGCGTTCGCAGCGTGTCTCAACCAGAGCGGCTCAGGCAATCTCGAGCTCGCGCTTCCCGGATGACTGGCGATGTGGCTGCAGCGCGGGGCATTCGTCTTCACTACAGGAACTTCATGTCGGCTACGTATCTCCATCTCCTGTGCAGTAGCAAGAGTTTTCAGACATGTCTGTTTCAGTACAGCTTTAGAGAAGGGGCAAACATGTCACTGACTGGATTCGGACATGGTTCAGCATTTAATAAGTGCAGCTCATGGGCAATCAAATCAATCTCGAAATGCAACCAGCAATGGATAGCTTCGCTCAGCAGAGTTGATGTCATCCAGCCATGACATGGACTGGCCATCATCAGCCGACTCCAGAAGCCAGGAAGGGTGCACGTCAATGGCCTATAGGTTTGCTCTAAGCAGGAATGTCTAGAACATGCAGTGCACAGAAACTGTGATGTAGCAGCAGGAAGGGTGCACATGTCTATGGCCCATAGGTTTGCTCTCAGCAGGAATGTGTAACACATGCAGGGCACACAAACTGTGATGTAGCAGCAGGAAGGGTGCACATGTCTATGGCCCATAGGTTTGCTCTCTGCAGGAGTGTGTAGCACATGTAGGGCACACAAACTGAAGTGTAGCAGCAGGAAGGGTGCACATGTCTATGGCCCATAGGTTTGCTCTCAGCAGGAGTGTGTAGCACTTGCAGGGCACACAAACTGTGGTGTAGCAGCAGGACGGTTGCACATGTCTATGGCCCATAGGTTGGCTCTGAGCAGAAATGTGTAGCACATGCAGGGCAGACAAACTGTGGTGTAGCAGCAGGAAGGGTGCACATGTCTATGGCCTATAGGTTTGCTCTCAGCAGGAATGTGTAATACATGCAGTGCACACAAACTCTCATGTAGCAGCAAGAAGGGTGCACATGTCTATGGCCCATAGGTTGGCTCTGAGCAGGAATGTGTAGCTCATGCAGGGCAGACAAACTGTGGTGTCGCAGCAGGAAGCGTCCACATGTCTATGGCCCATAGGTTTGCTCTCTGCAGGAGTATGTAGCACATGCAGGGCACACAAACTCTGGTGTAGCAGCAGGAAGGGTGCACATGTCTATGGCCCATTGGTTTGCTCTCTGCAGGAGTGTGTAGCACATGCAGGGCACACAAACTGTGGTGTACCGGCAGGAAGGGTGCACATCTCTATGACACATAGGTTGCTCTCAGCAGGAATATCTAACACATGTAGTGCACACAAACTGTGGCGTAGCAGCAGGAAGGGTGCACATGTCTATGGCCCATAGGTTGGCTCTGAGCAAGAATGTGTAGCACATGCAGGGCAGACAAACTGTGGTGTAGCAGCAGGAAGGGTGCACATGTCTATGGCCCATAGGTTTGCTCTCTGCAGGAGTATGTAGCACATGCAGGGCAGACAAACTGTGGCGTAGCAGCAGGAAGGGTGCACATGTCTATGGCCCATAGGTTTGCTCTCTGCAGGAGTATGTAGCACATGCAGGGCACACAAACTGTGGTGTAGGCAGGAAGGGTGTACATCTCTATGAGCCATAGGTTGCTCTCAGCAGGAATGTGTAACACATGCAGTGCACACAAACTGTGGTGTACCGGCAGGAAGGGTGCACATCTCTATGGCCCATAGGTTTGCTCTCTACAGGAGTATGTAGCACATATAGGGCACACAAACTGGTGTAGCAGCAGGAAGGATGCACATGTCTATGGCCCACAGGTTTGCTCTCTGCAGGAGTGTGTAGCACACACAGGGCACACAAACTGTGGTGTAGCAGCAGGACGGGTGCACATGTCTATGGCCCATAGGTTTGCTCTCTGCAGGAGTATGTAGCACATGCAGGGCACACAAACTGTGGTGTACCGGCAGGAAGGGTGCACATCTCTTTGACCCATAGGTTGCTCGCAGCAGGAATGTGTAGCACATGCAGGGCACACAAACTGTGGTGTAGCAGCAGGAAGGGTGCAGATGTCTAGGGCCCATAGGTTTGCCCTCTTCAGGGGTGTGTAGCACATGCAGGGCACACAAACTGTGGTGTAGCAGCAGGACGGGTGCACATGTCTATGGTCCATAGGTTGGCTCTGAGCAGGAATGTGTAGCACATGCAGGGTAGACAAACTGGTGTAGCAGCAGGAAGGGTGCACATGTCTATGGCCCATAGGTTTGCTCTCTGCAGGAGTATGTAGCACATGCAGGGCACACAAACTGTGGTGTAGCAGCAGGAAGGGTGCACATGTCTATGCCCCATAGGTTTGCTCTCTGCAGGAGTGTGTAGCACATGCAGGGCACACAAACTGTGGTGTACCGGCAGGAAGGGTGCACATCTCTATGACCCATAGGTTGCTCTCAGCAGGAATGTGTAACGCATGAAGTGCACACAAACTGTGTTGTACCGGCAGGAAGGGTGCACATCTCTATGACCCATAGGTTGCTCTCAGCAGGAATGTGTAACACATGTAGTGCACACAAACTGTGATGTAGCAGCAGGAAGGGTGCACATGTCTATGGCCCATAGGTTGGCTCTCAGCAGGAATGTGTAGCACATACAGGGCTGACAAACTGTGGTGTAGCAGCGGGAAGGGTGCACATGTCTATGGCCCATAGGTTTGCTCTCTGCAGGAGTATGTAGCACATGTAGGGCACACAAACTGTGGTGTAGCAGCAGGAAGGGGGCACATGTCTATGGCCCATAGGTTTGCTCTCTGCAGGAGTGTGTAGCACACGCAGGGCACACAAACTGTGGTGTAGCAGCAGGAAGGGGGCACATGTCTATGGCCCATAGGTTTGCTCTCTGCAGGAGTGTGTAGCACACGCAGGGCACACAAACTGTGGTGCAGCAGCAGGAAGGGTGCACATGTCTATGGCCCATAGGTTTGCTCTCTGCAGGAGTGTGTAGCACACGCAGGGCACACAAACTGGTGTAGCAGCAGGACGGGTGCACATGTCTATGGCCCATAGGTGGGCTCTGAGCAGGAATGTGTAGCACAAGCAGGGCACACAAACTGTGGTGTACCGGCAGGAAGGGTGCACATCTCTGTGACCCATAGGTTGCTCTCAGCAGGAATGTGTAACACATGCAGTGCACACAAACTGTGGAGTACCGGCAGGAAGGGTGCACATCTCTATGGCCCATAGGTTTGCTCTCTACAGGAGTATGTAGAACATGTAGGGCACACAAACTGTGGTGCAGGAAGGGTGCACATGTCTATGGCCCATAGGTTTGCTCTCTGCAGGAGTGTGTAGCACACACAGGGCATACCAACTGTGGTGTAGCAGCAGGACGGGTGCACATGTCTATGGCCCATAGGTTTGCTCTCTGCAGGAGTATGTAGCACATGCAGGGCACACAAACTGTGGTGTAGCAGCAGGAAGGGTGCACATGTCTATGGCCCATTGGTTTGCGCTCTGCAGGAGTGTGTAGCACATGCAGGGCACACAAACTGTGGTGTACCTGCAGGAAGGGTGCACATCTCTATGACCCATAGGTTGCTCTCAGCAGGAATGTGTAACACATGCAGTGCACACAAACTGTGATGTATCAGCAGGAAGGGTGCACATGTCTATGGCCCATAGGTTGGCTCTCAGCAGGAATGTGTAGCACATGCAGGGCAGACAAACTGTAGTGTAGCAGCAGGAAGGGTGCACATGTCTATGGCCCATAGGTTTGCTCTCTGCAGGAGTATGTAGCACATGCAGGGCAGACAAACTGGTGTAGCAGCAGGAAGGGTGCAAATCTCTATGACCCATAGGTTTGCTCTCTGCAGGAGTATGTAGCACATGCAGGGCACACAAACTGTGGTGTACCGGCAGGAAGGGTGCACATCTCTTTGACCCATAGGTTGCCCTCAGCAGGAATGTGTAGCACATGCAGGGCACACAAACTGTGGTGTAGCAGCAGGAAGGGTGCAGATGTCTAGGGCCCATAGGTTTGCCCTCTGCAGGGGTGTGTAGCACATGCAGGGCACACAAACTGTGGTGTAGCAGCAGGACGGGTGCACATGTCTATGGTCCATAGGTTGGCTCTGAGCAGGAATGTGTAGCACATGCAGGGTAGACAAACTGGTGTAGCAGCAGGAAGGGTGCACATGTCTATGGCCCATAGGTTTGCTCTCTGCAGGAGTATGTAGCACATGCAGGGCACACAAACTGTGGTGTAGCAGCAGGAAGGGTGCACATGTCTATGCCCCATAGGTTTGCTCTCTGCAGGAATGTGTAACACATGTAGTGCACACAAACTGTGATGTAGCAGCAGGAAGGGTGCACATGTCTATGGCCCATAGGTTGGCTCTCAGCAGGAATGTGTAGCACATGCAGGGCTGACAAACTGTGGTGTAGCAGCAGGAAGGGTGCACATGTCTATGGCCCATAGGTTTGCTCTCTGCAGGAGTATGTAGCACATGTAGGGCACACAAACTGTGGTGTAGCAGCAGGAAGGGGGCACATGTCTATGGCCCATAGGTTTGCTCTCTGCAGGAGTGTGTAGCACACGCAGGGCACACAAACTGTGGTGCAGCAGCAGGAAGGGTGCACATGTCTATGGCCCATAGGTTTGCTCTCTGCAGGAGTGTGTAGCACACGCAGGGCACACAAACTGGTGTAGCAGCAGGACGGGTGCACATGTCTATAGCCCATAGGTGGGCTCTGAGCAGGAATATGTAGCACAAGCAGGGCACACAAACTGTGGTGTACCGGCAGGAAGGGTGCACATCTCTGTGACCCATAGGTTGCTCTCAGCAGGAATGTGTAACACATGCAGTGCACACAAACTGTGGAGTACCGGCAGGAAGGGTGCACATCTCTATGGCCCATAGGTTTGCTCTCTACAGGAGTATGTAGAACATGTAGGGCACACAAACTGTGGTGCAGGAAGGGTGCACATGTCTATGGCCCATAGGTTTGCTCTCTGCAGGAGTGTGTAGCACACACAGGGCATACCAGCTGTGGTGTAGCAGCAGGACGGGTGCACATGTCTATGGCCCATAGGTTTGCTCTCTGCAGGAGTATGTAGCAGATGCAGGGCACACAAACTGTGGTGTAGCAGCAGGAAGGGTGCACATGTCTATGGCCCATTGGTTTGCTCTCTGCAGGAGTGTGTAGCACATGCAGGGCACACAAACTGTGGTGTACCTGCAGGAAGGGTGCACATCTCTATGACCCATAGGTTGCTCTCAGCAGGAATGTGTAACACATGCAGTGCACACAAACTGTGATGTATCAGCAGGAAGGGTGCACATGTCTATGACCCATAGGTTGGCTCTCAGCAGGAATGTGTAGCACATGCAGGGCAGACAAACTGTAGTGTAGCAGCAGGAAGGGTGCACATGTCTATGGCCCATAGGTTTGCTCTCTGCAGGAGTATGTAGCACATGCAGGGCAGACAAACTGGATGTAGCAGCAGGAAGGGTGCAAATCTCTATGACCCATAGGTTTGCTCTCTGCAGGAGTATGTAGCACATGCAGGGCACACAATTTGTGGTGTACCGGCAGGAAGGGTGCACATCTCTTTGACCCATAGGTTGCTCTCAGCAGGAATGTGTAGCACATGCAGGGCACACAAACTGTGGTGTAGCAGCAGGAAGGGTGCAGATGTCTAGGGCCCATAGGTTTGCCCTCTGCAGGGGTGTGTAGCACATGCAGGGCACACAAACTGTGGTGTAGCAGCAGGACGGGTGCACATGTCTATGGTCCATAGGTTGGCTCTGAGCAGGAATGTGTAGCACATGCAGGGTAGACAAACTGGTGTAGCAGCAGGAAGGGTGCACATGTCTATGGCCCATAGGTTTGCTCTCTGCAGGAGTATGTAGCACATGCAGGGCACACAAACTGTGGTGTAGCAGCAGGAAGGGTGCACATGTCTATGCCCCATAGGTTTGCTCTCTGCAGGAGTGTGTAGCACATGCAGGGCACACAAACTGTGGTGTACCGGCAGGAAGGGTGCACATCTCTATGACCCATAGGTTGCTCTCAGCAGGAATGTGTAACGCATGAAGTGCACACAAACTGTGGTGTACCGGCAGGAAGGGTGCACATCTCTATGACCCATAGGTTGCTCTCAGCAGGAATGTGTAACACATGTAGTGCACACAAACTGTGATGTAGCAGCAGGAAGGGTGCACATGTCTATGGCCCATAGGTTGGCTCTCAGCAGGAATGTGTAGCACATGCAGGGCTGACAAACTGTGGTGTAGCAGCAGGAAGGGTGCACATGTCTATGGCCCATAGGTTTGCTCTCTGCAGGAGTGTGTAGCACACGCAGGGCACACAAACTGTGGTGCAGCAGCAGGAAGGGTGCACATGTCTATGGCCCATAGGTTTGCTCTCTGCAGGAGTGTGTAGCACACACAGGGCACACAAACTGGTGTAGAAGCAGGACGGGTGCACATGTCTATGGCCCATAGGTGGGCTCTGAGCAGGAATGTGTAGCACAAGCAGGGCGCACAAACTGTGGTGTACCGGCAGGAAGGGTGCACATCTCTGTGACCCATAGGTTGCTCTCAGCAGGAATGTGTAACACATGCAGTGCACACAAACTTTGGAGTACCGGCAGGAAGGGTGCACATCTCTATGGCCCATAGGTTTGCTCTCTACAGGAGTATGTAGAACATGTAGGGCACACAAACTGTGGTGCAGGAAGGGTGCACATGTCTATGGCCCATAGGTTTGCTCTCTGCAGGAGTGTGTAGCACACACAGGGCATACCAACTGTGGTGTAGCAGCAGGACGGGTGCACATGTCTATGGCCCATAGGTTTGCTCTCTGCAGGAGTATGTAGCACATGCAGGGCACACAAACTGTGGTGTAGCAGCAGGAAGGGTGCACATGTCTATGGCCCATTGGTTTGCTCTCTGCAGGAGTGTGTAGCACATGCAGGGCACACAAACTGTGGTGTACCTGCAGGAAGGGTGCACATCTCTATGACCCATAGGTTGCTCTCAGCAGGAATGTGTAACACATGCAGTGCACACAAACTGTGATGTATCAGCAGGAAGGGTGCACATCTCTATGGCCCATAGGTTGGCTCTCAGCAGGAATGTGTAGCACATGCAGGGCAGACAAACTGTAGTGTAGCAGCAGGAAGGGTGCACATGTCTATGGCCCATAGGTTTGCTCTCTGCAGGAGTATGTAGCACATGCAGGGCAGACAAACTGGTGTAGCAGCAGGAAGGGTGCAAATCTCTATGACCCATAGGTTTGCTCTCTGCAGGAGTATGTAGCACATGCAGGGCACACAAACTGTGGTGTACCGGCAGGAAGGGTGCACATCTCTTTGACCCATAGGTTGCTCTCAGCAGGAATGTGTAGCACATGCAGGGCACACAAACTGTGGTGTAGCAGCAGGAAGGGTGCAGATGTCTAGGGCCCATAGGTTTGCCCTCTGCAGGGGTGTGTAGCACATGCAGGGCACACAAACTGTGGTGTAGCAGCAGGACGGGTGCACATGTCTATGGTCCATAGGTTGGCTCTGAGCAGGAATGTGTAGCACATGCAGGGTAGACAAACTGGTGTAGCAGCAGGAAGGGTGCACATCTCTATGACCCATAGGTTTGCTCTCTGCAGGAGTATGTAGCACATGCAGGGCACACAAACTGTGGTGTACCGGCAGGAAGGGTGCACATCTCTATGACCCATAGGTTGCTCTCAGCAGGAATGTGTAGCACATGCAGGGCACACAAACTGTGGTGTAGCAGCAGGAAGGGTGCAGATGTCTAGGGCCCATAGGTTTGCTCTCTGCAGGAGTATGTAGCACATGCAGGGCACACAAACTGTGATGTAGCAGCAGGAAGGGTGCACATGTCTATGCCCCATAGGTTTGCTCTCTGCAGGAGTGTGTAGCACATGCAGGGCACACAAACTGTGGTGTACCGGCAGGAAGGGTGCACATCTCTATGACCCATAGGTTGCTCTCAGCAGGAATGTGTAACGCATGAAGTGCACACAAACTGTGGTGTACCGGCAGGAAGGGTGCACATCTCTATGACCCATAGGTTGCTCTCAGCAGGAATGTGTAACACATGTAGTGCACACAAACTGTGATGTAGCAGCAGGAAGGGTGCACATGTCTATGGCCCATAGGTTGGCTCTCAGCAGGAATGTGTAGCACATGCAGGGCTGACAAACTGTGGTGTAGCAGCAGGAAGGGTGCACATGTCTATGGCCCATAGGTTTGCTCTCTGCAGGAGTATGTAGCACATGTAGGGCACACAAACTGTGGTGTAGCAGCAGGAAGGGGGCACATGTCTATGGCCCATAGGTTTGCTCTCTGCAGGAGTGTGTAGCACACGCAGGGCACACAAACTGTGGTGCAGCAGCAGGAAGGGTGCACATGTCTATGGCCCATAGGTTTGCTCTCTGCAGGAGTGTGTAGCACACGCAGGGCACACAAACTGGTGTAGCAGCAGGACGGGTGCACATGTCTATGGCCCATAGGTGGGCTCTGAGCAGGAATGTGTAGCACAAGCAGGGCACACAAACTGTGGTGTACCGGCAGGAAGGGTGCACATCTCTGTGACCCATAGGTTGCTCTCAGCAGGAATGTGTAACACATGCAGTGCACACAAACTGTGGAGTACCGGCAGGAAGGGTGCACATCTCTATGGCCCATAGGTTGGCTCTCAGCAGGAATGTGTAGCACATGCAGGGCAGACAAACTGTAGTGTAGCAGCAGGAAGGGTGCACATGTCTATGGCCCATAGGTTTGCTCTCTGCAGGAGTATGTAGCACATGCAGGGCAGACAAACTGGTGTAGCAGCAGGAAGGGTGCAAATCTTTATGACCCATAGGTTTGCTCTCTACAGGAGTATGTAGCACATGTAGGGCACACAAACTGTGGTGTAGCAGCAGGAAGGGTGCACATGTCTATGGCCCATAGGTTTGCTCTCTGCAGGAGTGTGTAGCACACGCAGGGCACACAAACTGTGGTGTAGCAGCAGGACAGGTACACATGTCTATGGCCCATAGGTTGGCTCTGAGCAGGAATGTGTAGCACATACAGGGCAGACAAACTGTGGTGTAGCAGCAGGAAGGTTGCACATGTCTATGGCCCATAGGTTTGCTCTCTGCAGGAGTATGTAGCACATGCAGGGCACACAAACTGTGGTGTAGCAGCAGGAAGGGTGCAGATGTCTGGGGCCCATAGGTTTGCTCTCTGCAGGGGTGTGTAGCACATGCAGGGCACACAAACTGTGGTGTAGCAGCAGGACGGGTGCACATGTCTATGGCCCATAGGTTGGCTCTGAGCAGGAATGTGTAGCACATGCAGGGCAGACAAACTGGTGTAGCAGCAGGAAGGGTGCACATGTCTATGGCCCATAGGTTTGCTCTCTGCAGGAGTATGTAGCACATGCAGGGCACACAAACTGTGGTGTAGCAGCAGGAAGGGTGCACATGTCTATGGCCCATTGGTTTGCTCTCTGCAGGAGTGTGTAGCACATGCATGGCACACAAACTGTGGTGTAGCAGCAGGAAGGGTGCAGATGTCTAGGGACCATAGGTTTGCTCTCTGCAGGAGTGTGTAGCACATGCAGGGCACACAAACTGTGGTGTAGCAGCAGGACGGTTGCACATGTCTATGTTCCATAGGTTGGCTCTGAGCAGGAATGTGTAGCACATGCAGGGCAGACAAACTGGTGTAGCAGCAGGAAGGGTGCACATGTCTATGGCCCATAGGTTTGCTCTCTGCAGGAGTGTGTAGCACATGGAGGGCACACAAACTGTGGTGTACCGGCAGGAAGGGTGCACATCTCTATGACCCATAGGTTGCTCTCAGCAGGAATGTGTAACACATGCAGTGCACACAAACTGTGGTGTACCGGCAGGAAGGGTGCACATCTCTATGACCCATAGGTTGCTCTCAGCAGGAATGTGTAACACATGTAGTGCACACAAACTGTGATGTAGCAGAAGGAAGGGTGCACATGTCTATGGCCCATAGGTTTGCTCTCTGCAGGAGTATGTAATACATGTAGGGCACACAAACTGTGGTGTAGCAGCAGGAAGGGTTCACATGTCTATGCCCCATAGGTTTGCTCTCTGCAGGAGTGTGTAGCACACGCAGGGCACACAAACTGTGGTGTAGCAGCAGGACGGGTGCACATGTCTATGGCCCATAGGTTGGCTCTGAGCAGGAATGTGTAGCACATGCAGGGCAGACAAACTGTGGTGTAGCAGCAGGAAGGGTGCACATGTCTATGGCCCATAGGTTTGCTCTCTGCAGGAGTATGTAGCACATGCAGGGCACACAAACTGTGGTGTACAGGCAGGAAGGGTGCTCATCTCTATGACCCATAGGTTTGCTCTCTGCAGGAGTATGTAGCACATGCAGGGCACACAAACTGTGGTGTACCGGCAGGAAGGGTGCACATCTCTATGGCCCATAGGTTTGCTCTCTACAGGAGTATGTAATACATGTCGGGCACACAAACTGGTGTAGCAGCAGGAAGGATGCACATGTCTATGGCCCACAGGTTTGCTCTCTGCAGGAGTGTGTAGCACACACAGGGCACACAAACTGTGGTGTAGCAGCAGGAAGGATGCACATGTCTATGGCCCACAGGTTTGCTCTCTGCAGGAGTGTGTAGCCCACACAGGGCACACAAACTGTGGTGTAGCAGCAGGACGGGTGCACATGTCTATGGCCCATAGGTTTGCTCTCTGCAGGAGTATGTAGCACATGCAGGGCACACAAACTGTGGTGTAGCAGCAGGAAGGGTGCAGATGTCTGGGGCCCATAGGTTTGCTCTCTGCAGGGGTGTGTAGCACATGCAGCCCACAAACTGTGGTGTAGCAGCAGGACGGGTGCACATGTCTATGGCCCATAGGTGGGCTCTGAGCACGAATGTGTAGCACATGCAGGGAAGACAAACTGGTGAAGCAGCAGGAAGGGTGCACATGTCTATGGCCCATAGGTTTGCTCTCTGCAGGAGTATGTAGCACATGCAGGGCACACAAACTGGTGTAGCAGCAGGAAGGGTGCACATGTCTATGGCCCATTGGTTTGCTCTCTGCAGGAGTGTGTAGCACATGCAGGGCACACAAACTGTGGTGTAGCAGCAGGAAGGGTGCAGATGTCTAGGGCCCATAGGTTTGCTCTCTGCAGGGGTGTGTAGCACATGCAGGGCACACAAACTGTGGTGTAGCAGCAGGACGGGTGCACATGTCTATGGTCCATAGGTTGGCTCTGAGCAGGAATGTGTAGCACATGCAGGGCAGACAAACTGGTGTAGCAGCAGGAAGGGTGCACATGTCTATGGCCCATAGGTTTGCTCTCTGCAGGAGTGTGTAGCACATAGAGGGCACACAAACTGTGGTGTACCGGCAGGAAGGGTGCACATCTCTATGACCCATACGTTGCTCTCAGCAGGAATGTGTAACACATGTAGAGCACACAAACTGTGATGTAGCAGCAGGAAGGGTGCACATGTCTATGCCCCATAGGTTTGCTCTCTGCCCCATAGGTTTGCTCTCTGCAGTAGTGTGTAGCACACGCAGGGCACACAAACTGTGGTGTAGCAGCAGGACGGGTGCACATGTCTATGGCCCATAGGTTGGCTCTGAGCAGGAATGTGTAGCACATGCAGGGCAGACAAACTGTGGTGTAGCAGCAGGAAGGGTGCACATGTCTATGGCCCATAGGTTTGCTCTCTGCAGGGGTATGTAGCACATGCAGGGCAGAAAAACTGTGGCGTAGCAGCAGGAAGGGTGCACATGTCTATGGCCCATAGGTTTGCTCTCTGCAGGAGTATGTAGCACATGCAGGGCACACAAACTGTGGTGTACCGGCAGGAAGGGTGCACATCTCTATGACCCATAGGTTGCTCTCAGCAGGAATGTGTAACACATGCAGTGCACACAAACTGTGGTGTACCGGCAGGAAGGGTGCACATCTCTATGGCCGATAGGTTTGCTCTCTACAGTAGTATGTAGCACATGTAGGGCACACAAACTGGTGTAGCAGCAGGAAGGATGCACATGTCTATGGCCCACAGGTTTGCTCTCTGCAGGAGTGTGTAGCACACACAGGGCACACAAACTGTGGTGTAGCAGCAGGACGGGTGCACATGTCTATGGCCCATAGGTTTTCTCTCTGCAGGAGTATGTAGCACATGCAGGGCACACAAACTGTGGTGTAGCAGCAGGAAGGGTGCACATGTCTATGGCCCATAGGTTTGCTCTCTGCAGGAGTATGTAACACATGTAGGGCACACAAACTGTGGTGTAGCAGCAGGAAGTGTGCACATGTCTATGCCCCATAAGTTTGCTCTCTGCAGGAGTGTGTAGCACACGCAGGGCACACAAACTGTGGTGTAGCAGCAGGACGGGTGCACATGTCTATGGCCCATAGGTTGGCTCTGAGCAGGAATGTGTAGCACATGCAGGGCAGACAAACTGTGGTGTAGCAGCAGGAAGGGTGCACATGTCTATGGCCCATAGGTTTGCTCTCTGCAGGGGTATGTAGCACATGCAGGGCAGACAAACTGTGGCGTAGCAGCAGGAAGGGTGCACATGTCTATGGCCCATAGGTTTGCTCTCTGCAGGAGTATGTAGCACATGCAGGGCACACAAACTGTGGTGTACCGGCAGGAAGGGTGCACATCTCTATGACCCATAGGTTGCTCTCAGCAGGAATGTGTAACACATGCAGTGCACACAAACTATGGTGTACCGGCAGGAAGGGTGCACATCTCTATGGCCCATAGGTTTGCTCTCTACAGGAGTATGTAGCACATGTAGGGCACACAAAGTGGTGTAGCAGCAGGAAGGATGCACATGTCTATGGCCCATAGGTTGGCTCTGAGCAGGAATGTGTAGCACATGCAGGGCAGACAAACTGTGGTGTAGCAGCAGGAAGGGTGCACATGTCTATGGCCCATAGGTTTGCTCTCTGCAGGAGTGTGTAGCACAGACAGGGCACACAAACTGTGGTGTAGCAGCAGGACGGGTGCACATGTCTATGGCCCATAGGTTTGCTCTCTGCAGGAGTATGTAGCACATGCAGGGCACACAAACTGTGGTGTAGCAGCAGGAAGGGTGCACATGTCTATGGCCCATAGGTTTGCTCTCTGCAGGAGTATGTAGCACATGCAGGGCACACAAACTGTGGTGTAGCAGCAGGACGGGTGCACATGTCTATGGTCCATAGGTTGGCTCTGAGCAGGAATGTGTAGCAGATGCAGGGCAAACAAACTGGTGTAGCAGCAGGAAGGGTGCACATGTCTATGGCCCATAGGTTTGCTCTCTGCAGGAGTATGTAGCACATGCAGGGCACACAAACTGTGGTGTAGCAGCAGGAAGGGTGCACATGTCTATGACCCATAGGTTGGCTCTCAGCAGGAATGTGTAGCACATGCAGGGCAGACAAACTGTAGTGTAGCAGCAGGAAGGGTGCACATGTCTATGGCCCATAGGTTTGCTCTCTGCAGGAGTATGTAGCACATGCAGGGCACACAAACTGTGGTGTACCGGCAGGAAAGGTGCACATCTCTATGACCCATAGGTTGCTCTCAGCAGGAATGTGTAGCACATGCATGGCACACAAACTGTGGTGTAGCAGCAGGAAGGATGCAGATGTCTAGGGCCCATAGGTTTGCTCTCTGCAGGAGTGTGTAGCACATGCAGAGCACACAAACTGGTGTACCAGCAGGAAGGGTGCAAATCTCTCTGACCCTTCGGTTTGCTCTCAGCAGGAATGGGTAACATATGCAGGGCACTCAAAGTGTGGTGTAGCTGCAAGAAGGGTGCGCATATCTATGGCCCATAGGTTTACTCTCTGCAGCAGTGTGTAGCACATGCAGGGCACAGAAACTGGTCTACCAGCAGGAAGGGTGCAAAACTCTCTGACCCTTCGGTTGCTCTCAGCAGGAATGGGTAACATATGCAGGGCACACAAAGTGTGGTGTAGCTGCAAGAAGGGTGCGCATATCTATGGCCCATAGGTTTGCTCTCTGCAGGAGTGTGTAGCACATGCAGGGCACACAAACTGGTCTACCAGCAGGAAGGGTGCAAATCTCTCTGACGCTTCGGTTTGCTCTCAGCAGGAATGGGTAACATATGCAGGGCACACAAAGTGTGGTGTAGCTGCAAGAAGGGTGCGCATATCTATGGCCCATAGGTTTACTCTCTGCAGCAGTGTGTAGCACATGCCGGGCACACAAACTGTGGCGTAGCAGCAGGAAGGGTGCACATGTCTATGGCGCATAGGTTTGCTCTCTGCAGGAGTGTGTGGCACATGCAGGGCACACAAACTGTGGTGTAGCAGCATCAGATGATGGCAAACATATTTCTCAATTATTTATCAGGAGCTTTCTATGGAGGGAACTATGTTATACGCAAGAGTGCTGGTCCCCGGAGTCAAGAACTGCCTTTATATGAAGCAGGTAAGTTTAGCTGCAAACCTGCACATCCAACGCATATTATGATGATCGTATTTCACAGAATTTTGATCTGGTTTTTCCTTCAGCAGAGAGTCGATAAATGGAACTTCGTATCGGCTACGTGGCAAGCAGTGGCAAGAGTTTTCAGATATGTCTGCTTAACTACAGCTTTACCAAAGAGGCAAACATGTCATTGGTAGGATCATGACATCGTTAAAGATTCAATATGTGCAGCTCAGGGGCAATGAAATCAATCTCGAATGCACCAAGCAGTTGATAGCTTCGCTCAGCTCAGCAGTGCTGATTTCATCAAGGCCAAACGAGATGGACTGGCCATCAGCCGAGACCACAATCCAAGCAGGGTGCACAAGGCAATTGGTCATAGGTTTGCTCTCAGCAGGAATGTTCAGCGCATGCAGGGCACACATATTAGTGTATCAGCATCAGATGTGGCAAAAATGCTTCGCACTGATTTATCAGGAGCTTCCTTATGGAGGGAGCTATATTGTATGCGGGGGTGCGGGACCTCGTTGACAAAAACTGATCTTTTATGATGCACGTAAGTGCAGCTGTGAAGCTGCACAATAAAAAAAGTAAATTATGGGGTTTTACGTGCCAAAACTACGATCTGATTATGAGGCACGCCGTAGTGGGGGACTTCGGAAATTTGGACCACCTGGGGTTGTTTAACGTGCACCTAAATCTAAGTGCACGATATTTTTCGCATTTCGCCCCCATCGAAATGCGGCCGCCGTGGCCGAGGTTTGATCCCGCGACCTGTGCTCAGCAGCCGAACACCATAGCCACTGAGCAACCACGGCGGGTTAAAGCTGCACATCAAATTCATATTATGATAATCGCTTTCACATATTGTTGATCAGGTTCTTTCTTCAGCAGAGAGCAGATAAATGGAACTTCGTGTCGGCTACGTACCAGAAACTCCTAAGCACATCCAGACATCTCGAGAAAACTAGAGGCAAACATGTCAGTGGCAGGCGTCGGACAAGGTTGAGCATTCAATATGTGCAGCTCTGGAGCAGCAAACAATCCTACCTCCAACTGGCAGTCAATGGTTCCTGCACAGTACATAAACAGATGTTAGCTCTGTAACACGAGATGTGCTAGCTATCAGCCGACACCAGAAGCCAGGCAGAGTACAGGTGGCCATGGGCTACAGGTTTGCCCTTGGCAGAAATGTGACCACATGCAGGTTTCTAGGAATGCGGTGTAGCAGCATCAGATGCGGCAAAACTGGTCGCCCTTTATCTTTTAGGGGCTCCTTGTGGAGGGAACTTCGTGTGGACGTGACGGTCGTTCTCGGAGAAAAAATAACCTTATGCGAAGCAGGTGACTACAGCTGCCATAGCTCTAATGGATAACTTCAGATATTCAGGCATGTCAAGGGAATATCCAATCATTACCAAGTCCTCTTCACAAAACGTCTCCTGTGGAAGTATGCTGAGCTTATCAGCCACAATCAAAAACGCATACTTGTCTTGTACCAACGCTAGGTAGCTTTTCCAGACTTGGCATATGCATCACTTCTGTGCGAGAGCAATTCTACCAAAAGCACATGTGCCAGTTTATTTGGCCCATGTGCTAGGACGAAAAAACGATTAGTCAACTGTGCACAATTTGCAGTAACACACCAGATGGGAGTTCTCTAAATCATTCAGTGCGCTCCCATTTTTCATCTTATTTACTCACATTTAGATGGGTATTTTCTCAGTGCACAAGATTACGAATTTCACTCCATCATACTGATAACTTCTAAGAGGCATATTCAGAGTTTTATCATTCCCATGTGACAGTATTTGCGTCAAACCAATGCAGTTTTTGAAACAGCTTTGAGTGTTTGTGGATATGTTTCGACAATTTACAACCTTGCAAGCATTTTTACAAAGCTCATTGGGAGTACTTTAATAATTATCCTTGGCCTTTTTCTGCGAAGCTTCCTTCGCTTATCCTCCCGTGCATGACGTGGCTGGTCATTATCTGAAGTGCAGGACGTATCCTTAGCAACCGGCTTCTTTCTGAAGAGGCTACCAAAATAGCCAACAGCATACATTGATAAGACAGAGGTAATTGGAGATTCCAGGGAAAGGCCTTCTTCCTGCAGTGGACATAAATATAGGCTGATAATAATTATGATGCATTGGTAAACCTGTGAACAGTCGGACTAGAGTCAAGCTCGACAATGTCTTCCTTCCCCAGATGATTTTGCCAAGCCCACTCCCTTAGCTGTGGTTTCGCTAGATAGTAGATAGCGACATAAGGATTATGTTGGGCAATAGAAATTAAACAAAATATCTAAAATAACACAAGCCCTGCCTGCTACACCTAAGCGGTAGATAGGGACAGTGGGAATCTCATTAATACAATCATTTGCGTCACTAATTAGTTGACCAGGCATTTGGCTACAAGCAGAACTTTCCCTGCATTTATAGAGTTAAAAAGATGTCGCCAATATGGCCCCCTGTTCGGGTCTTGATATCCGCATTCGGTCAGGGCCGAAGCCCTTCCTTAGTTAGCGCAGCACCCTTATTCGTCAGGTAGCTAACGCTTAAGTGACATCTCATGTGTTTGAACACAAAGACATGTACTGGGTAAAATGCAAGTGGGGAAAAGTTGATTACAGTTCGTTTTTCGACACTGCGTACATATATCGTGAGCAAAAAGACATAATTAAAGCACAAATACTCGGAACGAAAATAGCACATCATACTGCGTATATATCGAGACAGAAAAGACATAATGAAAGCATAAATACTCCGAACGGAAGTAGTTAGCGCACCAGTGTAGCAAACCTGCTCAGCGCAATAATGCTACCGAGTAAAATGCGAACTGATAGGCATCCGACATCCCTCTTCGAAAGCCCCAGACATTCTCCCGCGTTCAGGGTCTCCCTGCTGAAAAGGATCGACCTGTCTCCAAAGGCCATTCCATTGACTTCTTCGGTCTTGGAAAAAGCTCCTTAAGTGCCGCACACTTCCATCTTTTTGCGGCGCACATGCGAACCAAAATGCCTTTCTTGGCATCACAGGTGACAGCGAAATCAACAAATGTCACGCGGTTGCAATCTTCAACAAGATCAGGTTTTAGGCGCACGTTTTCCTTTTTTACAAGGAGCTTCTCTGTTTGGATCATAAGCTTGAGGGTTGCGTTCTTTGACCATACGAACCAGATTTTTCTAATGAAATTGTGGCGTTCTACTCGCGGTAGGTGAAAGCTGGGACACTCCTGAAGGATATGAAAGGCAGTCTCACGCCTTTGGTTGCAACGGCGACATAATTGCGAATTCGGATAGGTGGCATGGCTATGGGAAAGGGTCCGTGTTGGCTACAAGTTTGTGCGCAAACGCAGCGCTTTGATCCTGTTTCCGTCTTTCATCTGTTTTGAATCATATGGTTACAAAGAGTTAGCAGTAAATTCAGCCTTACGGGCAGACTAGGCTGTCTGTTTTTTTTTCACCAAGATATGGAGCCTTTCTTTCGAAGCAGCCTTCACCTGGAATTCAGCTGTGATTTCTGTTGACGTTTGAAAATGCTATACCTTCTCTACAGGCACCCAAAACTTCCTTAAAAATCTCACCTACGAACTCGTCGCCAAGGAGAAAGCGCTGAATCAATGAACCTGTGGTTTTAAATGGCGCAAGGGCCAGCTATGGCCAAAGAGCGTGCGACACGTGGTAATGAACGGTCTGTTATGTTATCTATGAAATGAATAAATGAGTGGAAAATGGTAGATGCACCGCGTTTGTGTGAAGGCCTAAAACAATTCGCTGTAGAAAGTAGAATATCCGACTACTAAAGCCATGAGAATGGCTAAGGATGTGTGCTATAAGCATAAACGTTCCGTAAGGAAGAGATGATATAGCAAAACGTATGCAATAGCACTAGTGCCTCAATAGGGTCTTTGAAGTCAAAGACTAAGAGGCACGTGCTCTGATAACATTTTGCACTGCAGCTGCAGCCTGCAAGGCGAGGCTGCGCTAAAGATAACCAGGCCAAATAGTTTGCATGGTGTCTACGTCTGCTAAAAACTTTAAGACTGGTTCAAGGTAAAAAAGTGATTGTGGCTCCGAAAAAATGCTGGGTGAAAGGGCATTTGATCACGATATGCGGGATAACAGCACTTTTTACGCTCTGCTTCTAGTTCAGGGCACTGGACAGGAACATGGAGAACAGTAAGCATGTTGCCACAGCTATCACATGTCGGAGGATCACTTCCAGTAAGCAGGTAAGAGTGTGTTCCATAGGTATTTCTCATCGTTTACCTCATAGAAGCAACTCTTTGTGTCTTGCTGTTTTCGCGGATATCCATTTCCCGACTCTTGGTTTCTCTGATGGCGCATGCCGCACAGATCACTATGCTGAGAGAGTGGCTGGCGCAATGTGTCTATAGTGCGGATGGATATTTCTCGCGAACGGCAGCTTTAACACCATTCGTTTTAGCAGCCATCAGGCTAGCACCATCATAACCATGGCCACGAAGATAAACCATGGCAATTCCAAGGTCTAGGAGAAATTTTATAATGGTGTCGGTGAGGGCCATGCCACTTTGCTCCTGATTGGCACAAAACCTAAAAACACTTCTATGGCGTTGGCATTCTTAGTTAGGTACCTTGCCTAAACAGTAAGCTTTTCGATACCAGCAATATCCGTCGTTGCATCAGCAAGTACGCAGAAGCAGCCTGCAGCGTTTACTTTTGCAACTAGGCTTTCTTTGATAATTTCACGCCAAATTTCTGTAATTTGGGTTTGTGCATCTGGGCCTAAATTAGAGGCATTACTGGGCCAACTTACCAAATGGTTCTTCAGATCAGTATCTCCACAATCAGCTCGCATGCAAACAAGCACTCTGAAAATACCAGTATTTTCAGCAGCGGCTTTGCTTACAACCATCGGACAACTGTCCCTACGACCACGAAGAGCCAGACCATGTCACCCACACCAAAGAACTGTCTCAATAAAGGCCTTTAACGTTCTTCTGTTTTCTGTTATTTTACTTTGCCTACCTTGGTGCAGCTGATCGATCACATTGGGTATGCTTCCTGATGATGTTAGGATATGATTATCAGCTACCAGTTGACAGTCACGGTGATATTTAGTATTTTCGTGTGTGTGGTGGATTTCGAGCGCGTGCTTCCATTTCTGGAACGGATTGGACACGACAGCTCCAGTGCGCCCATATTAACCCAAGATTATCAGATCATTAAACCCATAAAGTTCCGGTATTGAAAGTCTAAAGCACGCCTTTGCAAATTTCAGTGCACCTGTCTCGTAAAATATTTATGAGAACCTTATACCGATAAAGTTTCGGAATTGAAATCCATGCGCTCTGTAGGTTCCGCGGCCGCTGCGAGATACCGCGACGCGCCCGCTCGCCATCAAAAAGCCCTTGAAACTTTGTGCTTGGATTGGATCGGGCATCGTCGTTGCCACGAAATCCAGCCCGTGTTCGCAATGTCCGCACCGAAATGTCTTTTCGAGCGTGAAAAAAACATTGTACACAAAATACAGAAAGATTACCGACACCGGTGGTTCTTTTGCTCGGCCGTGCATAACTGCACGAAAATATTTTGGGTGGGGAGGGGCTGAAGCCGATCAACCCCCCCCCCCCTGCCTACGCCCCTGAGGCGTACAAGACGCACAGTTTGTTGTAAACTGAATGCTTGTGTTTTCGTAGACTCAAGTTCTCACGATGTGCAATGAGTATGTGAACACGATTGCTTTTGTAATATTCATTTCCTTTATGTGTTTAATTGCCGAGAAGATTGCTTATGATTGTAAAAATACTGTAAAATACTTGGATTTCGCGCAATTGAAAAAGACGGTGCCAGGACTGCGTAAGCGACACCAGTAAATGATTTGGATGCGTCCGTAGAAAATTCAGCTCAGGAATATTTCTCCCGAAGTTCCATAAAATGCGGATGTGTATGGGCCTCAGGTGCCCCTTTTTATATTTCTACGAAAGAGATGTCATACTAAGATGTCCGCCATTCCCAAGGCGGTGGAAGCTTCGTAGGAGCTATTAGGACATTCTCTAGAAGGGGGACGCCGGCGTCTTCTACGGTGCTTAAAATCGGAGGGACATAGGAGGTCTAATGGCTGGGCGGTTACGGAACAGCCTGGCCGTGGACAAGTCGTGAATAATTTAATGACATGGATGATCTACAGCTGATTTTACCTGCAAGGCATAGGAAAAGCTTGGACCGTATTCTGAAACGTTCGCCTAGGCGAAATTTCTTTTTTCGCTTTCAGGCGTGCGCCGATTGGCTGTTTTAGCAAAATTGGATGAGCTGATTCGGTGGTTCAGCCCGACGTCATTCAATTTGGCTTAACCAGCCAATCTGCGCGCACGTTGATTTTGCATAGGCGAAACTTCGCCTAGGCGAACGTTTCATAATACGGCCCCTTAAATGTGTCCTTTGGAGGTATACAGACCATTCCTTAGATTCAACATAGAAGATTTGCACGGTACTAGTTCTGAAGGCGCGTGTAGCAAAGCGGATGCCTAAGTGGTGTATAAGATCTAACAATTTCAAAGCACTAAGCGTAGGAGAATGATAGACTGTGGGTCCGTAGTCAAGACGTCATTATGTTAGATTTTTGTACAAGCTTATAAGGCACCTCCTGTCGCTTCCCCAGGATGTACGTAATAAGAGCTTCAGCAGATTCATAGTCTTAAATCACTTTGTTTCAAGATACTTGAGGTGCGGGACAAAAGTTAATTTCCAATCTAAAATTATCCCTAAAAATTTGTGTTCACGGCTTACAGATAGTTGTTCTCCATTGAGATATATCACGGGGTGCGGCAGCATAACTCTTTGCTAGAGATGAGGACGCACGTACTTTTCTGAGGGTTTAGTTTAAACCCGTTCTCTTCTGCCCACTTGGACAATTTATTCAAGCCAAGCTGTACCTGTCGTTCGCAGATACTAAGATTACATGATTTGTAACCTATTCTGATGTCATCCACATATACGGAATAAAACACAGTACGTGGTATGACAGTATGGAGCGAGTTCATTTTGACAATAAGGTACAGCTCAGCAGCGTGTGCTACACCAGTCTCCTGCATAAATTACCCGCAGGGGCGTCTGCGTCAGCAGTCGTTTGGTGTGTTGCGACACCACAGACCCGAGCACACGAGGGTTGGACCCTCCCACGTTTAACCATGCGTGGCTTAGCCATGTCCGGTGAAAAGGGGATCCTGGGGGTTGAGCCGATGCCGGTTGTTTGGACCTTCATGGCCCCTCGGCGGAGGCAACACACCCCTTTGTCCTCTTCTTCGCGTAGACGGCACCCCCGGACTTACCCACCCGGGCGAAATCGGTAGTTGCCTTTTCCTATCCTCCTCTCCGATCTTTGTCTTTCTCTCTCACTCAATCTCTCCCGTATCCTCCTCTCTTCCTCTTATTTCCGACTTCGCAGGCAGCAAGGGTTAACCTGGTGTATTCAATCCAACCTAGGATATTTATATTAGGTTGTAGTAGTTACGTACAGCTGGCGTCTGCGTCCCCTTGTTGGGCTCGGTGGTGGGCAGCTGGCGTAGCTAGACAAATCAAATTTTATGGCTAAAACGTCATCCCCCCCTTTCTGATCGTCCTCCTTTTAAAAGAGGGCTCACCGATGAAACATTCAAATTATTTGTCCAGCAGAAAGAAACTTTCCCTCGTTTTCATGTCGTGCACTCTCCAAATCCTGAAAAAACTGAGAACACTATCTCCTTTCATTGTTGCTTAATGTCTTACTGACACAATAAGGCGCTGATAACAAAGTTACTAAGATGGTGAGTGGTGACCTCTACTTGAGGTTCGTGACATCCAACAACATGGCAAACTGTCGAACCTTGTGGCATTCGGTGATGTCCCAGTCACGGTGACTCCACATCGCTCCATGAATACCGTCCGAGGAGTCGTATCAGATGATGATCTCCTAAATTTGACCAAAGAAGAACTTCTCGAGGGATGGAAGGACCAGAACGTCATCAAAGTCCAAAGAATAAAGATCAAGCGTAAAAACAAAGAAATCCCTGCCAAGCACTTCATTCTAGCCTTTGCATCGAGTACACTGCCAGATTCCCTCGAAACAGGGTACACAAAAACACGGATCCGAGCTTACATCCCTAACCCGTGCAGATGTTTCAGGTGCCAAAGATTCGGCCATGGCTGGCAAAGCTGCCGAGGCCGACTGACCTGTGCAAAATGCGGTGAATACGAACACAACTCCGACAACTGCAGTGCCACGCTCCACTGTTCAAACTGTGGACACGAAGCCTATTCTCGTTCGTGCCCCACGTGGAAAAAGAAAAAGATATCCTCACACTTAAAAGTAAAAGAAAACTTCTCATTTCAAAAAGCGCGGAAACGTATTTCTTTCCTGCATGACGCAGGGTGCAAGGGGGCAACGCTGCGGCAGACTCCGGCATCGGCCCAGCCCACAAAACGTGTGGCCACGGCTGTGCCAACAGCCCCCCCCCCCCCCCAGGCGACACCAGCCAGCAGTGCTGCGCCGTCTCTGAAGGACGGCCCATCAAGAACTGCGTTGGTGGCGTCCAAGGCCCTGCTTTTCAAGGCAAGGCCTACCCCAAAACTACCCCGCTCGAGTGAGCGGAAGTCCAGCGGCTCCCAGAAGTCGATGGACACAACTCCAAGCGAGACGGCACAGCCAGCGCCTCGGGAGCGGCGCGATTCTCGCGAACGTTCCAAGACAAACCACGGATTACGGGGCCTGGAAAGGCTTCGTAAGCCAACTTGAATGCTCCTGACACACAGCATATTAACATAAACAATATGGATACACAAGTATTACACTGGAATGTGAGAGGTCTTTTGCACAACCTTAATGACATTAAAGAACTTCTACACAAATACAATCCAAAGGTGCTGTGTTTTCAGGAGGCACACCTAAAATCAACACAAAGTAACTTCCTCAAGAAATATGCCATTTTCCGAGAGATCGAGATGACGCACTCGCCTCATGGGGTGGCGGCGCCATTATAGTGAACAAAGATGTTGCTTGTCAGCAGTTACCTCTCCGAACTCCTCTTGAGGCAGTCGTAGTCCGAGCGGTGCTCTTTCAGAAGTTGGTCACTATAAGTTCCCTTTACATGCTTCCGAATTATCAACTTTCCAGATCAGAGTTTTTAAGCTTCATCGCTGAACTTCCCCAACCATATATCGTTGTTGGAGATCTAAATGCCCATAGCAGCCGGTGGGGTGACTCGTTGTGACCCGAGAGGGCGCCTAATTGAACTTTCTTTTCTCCACAGATGCGTGCTTGCTATATAAAAAGAGCCTACATTTTACAGCGTGGCACACAATACATACTCACCTATAGATTTAAGCATAGCATCAAGTACACTCATGCCGTATCTGGAGTGGAACGTCATCAAAAACCCCTATGGGAGTGACCACTTCCCGATCATTTTAACATTAACAAAAAGGGAGGAAAACTATCCTCATGTTCCCCAGTGGAAGATTCACTCTGTCGACTGGAAGCAATACGGAGAGCTCACCCATCTAGCAAAGGATGACATCCGTACATTTAACATTGACGACGCAGTGGCATATTTTACAGCATTTATTGTGAATATAGCATCCATGTGCATCCCAGAAAAACAACGAAAGCATTCCAAAAGACGTGTTCCCTGGTGGAACGATGACTGTAGGGAAGCACGAACAAAATAAGGCTTGGGGCCGCCTTCGTGACTCTCCAACTGCAGAAAATCGTATAAACTTCAAGAAAACAAAGAGTGAGGGTAGAGGAACGCGCCGCCGTGCCAAAAGGGAAAGCTGGCAAAAATACATATCAGACGTACTCTTATACAGACGGAAAGAAAGCCTGGAACCGAGTTACCAAATTAAACGGCCGGCAAACTCATCCTCTGTCATTAGTAAACAGCCAGGGAAACACTCTTGAAGACCATCACTCTTAATCTGGTTCCATATAAGTACCAGTTAAAAAGGTTATCCACATATTTTTATCTGGATCCGAACTGTTAACAAGTGGAACGAGACATATAAGTGTATCTTATGTGGATGATGATATATGGGATTTAACGGCGAAAGGGCCAATAATGGCCAAAGAGCGCCAGGCCAGTGTTAATGAGTTTAAATTGAAGCGATGGATTACGAGTGGTGGATATGACGTGGCTGTAAAGGGGCTAAAAATAGTCGCTGTAAAGTGCATAAAATCTACAGGTAATAAGATTATGGGAATGACTAATGGCGTGTGCTATGAGCATTAAATATGCATTGCAAATAAAAGTTACTATTGGCAAAATATGTCCGATGCAAAAATTGGCATGAAGCACTATTGCCTCAACAGGCCTGGAGGCATGTGCTATACTAAACACTATCGCAACAGCATCCTCTGGCAGGAGGATCTGCTACGAATATCTAGGGCTAATTACATGTTGTACCACGTCATTGAAGAAACCTAGGACTGCTTTGGTGTTAAAAAGCGGTTCTTTGCCAAGAAACATATTGGGATGGATAGGGATATCGTATCGGTATGCAAGAGGAAAATGTTTCCTTCTCTCTGTTTCGGCTTCCCGGCACTCCAGGAGGACATGGAGGACGGTCAGCCTCTCACCACATCGACCACAGGTTGGCTCGTTACCAGTCAACAGAAAATTGTGAGTTCCATATGTGTGCCCTATTCTGAGACGGCAGAATAGGACATCAGTTCGTCGTGTTTTAGTTGTACAGGGCTAGAAACCTACCTGTGGCTTAATCAAGTGGAGCTTATTATTTGTTTCACTGTCCCACATGCGTTGCCAGTGGCTTCGCAGTTTCGTTCGCAACAAAGGCTTGAGATCTGCGACGGCAATAGTACTGCTAAGATTAGGAGCTTGAGATGTAATTGATGTGGCCATTTGGTCTGCTAGCACATTACCTTCGATGGATCTATGACCAGGAAGCCAGCATATTGTTACTTGTCTACCAGATGAGTAGATATTGCACAAATATGAGTAAAGTTCAATAACAGGATTTTTGTGTTTCCTTAAAGACATTAGTGCCTTTACGACACTTAAGGAGTCCGTGAATATTATTGCCTTCTCTAGTTTTAATTTCTTGATGTGTTTAACCGCACACAGTACTACATAGGCTTCTGCAGAGAAGATACTTGTATATGGGTTCAATACGTCTGATTCAGAGAAAGATGGACCGACAGCCGCGTAAGATACGCCAGCATGTGACTTTGACGCGTCGGTGTAGAATTCAGAGCAAGAGTATTTCGATTGGAGTTCGCGGAAATGCATTGCGATTTCGAGTTCAGGAGCGTGCTTTGTGACCTCTACAAAGGATATATCACATGCTATCACCTGCCACTCCCAGGGCGGTAATAGCTTACCTGGAGGCATTAGACAGTGTTCAAGAAGTGGGACATCCATCTCTTCGCCAAGCTCCCTCACGCGCAGTGAGAAAGGACGTCTCACAGAGGGTCGGTTATGAAAAAGTGTAGTACATGACAAATCGTTAACAGTTTAATAACACGGATGTTCATGATTAGAGTAGACCTTGAGGAAATACGTGAGGCTGATGTATGTTCTCTGCAGATGGAGTGACCACTCATTCGATTCTACGTATAAGCTTTCTACAGGGCTTGTTCTGAAAGCGCCGGTGGCCAGGCGGATACCTAGATGGTGAACGGAATCTAGCATCTTTAGTGCGCTTGGGGCGGCAGAATGATATACTACAGCCCCATAATCTAGTCGTGAACGAATCAGACTCTTATAAAGGTTCAATAGACACTTCCTGTCGCTGCCCCATGTTGTGTGAGATATAATCTTCATTAGGTTCATTGTTTTTAGGCATTTTGCTTTGAGATATTTGATGTGCGGAATGAACGTTAGCTGGGAGTCAAGTATGATGCCTAAAAACTTGTGGTCTTTGTTCACAGGTATTTGCTGTCCACACAGTTCTACACAAGGATCTGGGATCAGGGCTCTCTTTCTTGTGAAAAGAACACAAGAACTTTTGTGGGGGTTAACTTTGAACCCGTTTTCGTCTGACCACTTAGACACTTTGTTCAACCCCTGCTGTACCTGTCTCTCGCACACGGCCAGGTTACAGGACTTGAAGCCCATTTGTATATCGTCCACGTAGACACAATAAAAATAGCTGGTGGTAATGAGGCACGAAGTGTGTTCATCTTCACGATAAACAGTGTGCAACTGAGCACGCCTCCCTGGGGCACACCAGTTTCTTGTATAAATGGACGCGACAGTGCATTACCTATTTTATCCCGGAATGTGCGGTTGTGTAGGTAGCTTTCAATAATGGTTAACATATTACCACGGATGCCATTGCCGACAGATCGCGCAGGATTCCGTAACGCCACGTCGTATCGCACGCCTTTTCCATATCGAGAAACACGGACAAGAAGTATTGTCTGTGTATGAAGGCATCACTTATGTTTGCTTCGATGCGCACGAGATGGTCGGTTGTAGACCGTCTTTCTCTGAAGCCGCACTGATATGGATCAAGAATTTTGTTTGACTCAAGGAAGTGTAAAAGGCGACGGTTTATCATTTTTTCAAAGAGCTTGCAGATACAGCTTGTGAGGGCTATTGGGCGGTAACTTGTTACTAATGTGGGGTCTTTACCTGGTTTCAAAATCGGAACGACAAGGGATTCTTTCCATGCAGTAGGTACGTACCCGGGAGCCCATATAGCATTGAAAAGTGCGAGTAGCGTTATTTGAGTATCACTGTGAATGTGTTTAATCATGTCGTACATGATCCTGTCGGGTCCAGGTGCAGAGCTCCGACATGGAGTCAAGGAGGCTCTCAATTCGACGATGTTAAAAGGCATGTTATAGGGTTCTTTCTGTCTGCATTTGCGGTCAATAGCCTTGCGTTCTGCGATTTCTTTGTGCTTTAGAAATGCCTCGGAATAATTATTCGAACTAGACACACGCTCGAAGTGTTCGCCAAGAGCGTCAGCTTGGTCTTCCAAGCTGTTCGGTTTGTCATTCACTAGCGGCAACGAATGAATTTCTTTTCCCTTTAGCCTCATTAGCCGGTCCCATACTTTTGCCTCTTGAGTATACGAATTGATACCTGAGAGAAACCTCTCCCAACTTGCCCTCTTAGCCTGTCTTCGCGTCCTTCTTCCCTGGGATTTAACATGTTTAAATTCTATTAGGTTTTCAGCCGTAGGACATTCACGTAGTTTGCCCCAAGCTTTATTTTGTCTCCTTCGTGCCTGTCTACAATCGATTTCCACCAGGGGACCCGTCTTTTGAATGAAGTGCCACTTGTTTGAGGAATGAACTTCTCAGCGGCGTCAATGATAAAAGCAGTAAAATATGATACGGCATGATCTATAGTAAAATTATTTATCAAATCTCGTGATAAGTACGTGGATTCCCTAAAGCATTCCTAGTCAGCTGAGGCCTGTTTCCAGCGAGGGACATGGGGAAGAGAGTCATGTTCGGTTACTAAGTTTAGGGTTACTGTGAAATGGTCACTTCCGAATGGGTTTTTAATTAATGCAATTCTAAATCAGGGAAAAGTGAGGCAGAGCCAATTGACAGGTCTGTTGATGAATATGAACTATGATGGATATTGTAATATGTTGGTTCCTTCTTATTGTAGAAGCACGCACCGGAGTTAACAAGGAAGTTTTCAATGCGTCGACCTCTCGCGTCGCATCGCGAGTCTCCCCAAAGGGTATTATGAGCATTAAAATCACCGGTGATAATGTATGGTTCTGGGAGCTGGTCGATGAGGCTGTAAAATTCTGTTTTACTGAGGTGATGGTTGGGTAGGTATGTAAATGGAGCAGATCGTTATAAGCTTGTTGAATAAAATTGCTCGCACAGATAGATCCTCGAGAGGCGTGTGAAGGGCAAACTGTTGGCAAGCAACAGACTTATTTACAACTATGGCTACACCTCCAGACAAGGCAGAAGCGTTGTCACGATCTTTACGGAAAATGGCATATTGCTTGAGAAAGTTGGACTGTGTAGGTTTTAAGTGTGTTTCTGGGACACACAGCACCTTCGGATTAAATTTATGTATGAGTTCTGTGATGTCGTCCAGGTTACGAAGTAGTCCTCTGACGTTCCACTGTAGTAGCTGTGTGGCCATGTTGCAGACGATGTTTGTGCTGGGTGTCTCGTGTAAAAACACTAACTTGACTTACAGAGCCCTTGTCGGGCCCTGTGATGCGCGCTTTTTCTTTTTTGGAGCGTCGAGAGATTCTCGCCGCTCCTTAGACGCTAGGTGCGCCGTCTGGCTTGAAGATGTGTCCATCGGCTCTTGCGGCACGCTGGACACACGCTCTTGAGAGCGGTTTGTTCGCGGTGAAGGCCTCGTCTCGAGGGACGAGACCTTGGAGGCCACCAGCCCGGAGGTCGATGGCCCCTTCTGGGATGGCGGAGCAGTGCTAGCTGCAGCCGCCGAGGGTGCAGATGGTTTCACTGCCGGCTCACTACGCGCGGGCCGGACAGCAGCCGGAAGCCGCTGCGACGCTGCCCCCTGACGCGTCACATCGGCAAAGATGGTTTTTGGCAGGTAGGACACCTGCCTTCGTGCCTCTTTAAACGGAATATTTTGTTTAACTTTAATCGTGACAATTTCTTTTTTCCAGGATGGGCAGGTCCGCGAGTATGCGGCATGCTCTCCTTCACAATTTACACAATGTGGAGTATTATTGCACGACTCAGATGTGTGTTCAGAAGCACTGCATTTGGCACAAGTACTTCGACCTCGACAGCTCTGGGAGCTATGGCCAAACCTCTGGCATTTGAAACATCGCAGGGGATTAGGGATATACGGCCTGACTGATCTTTACGTAGCCTGCCTCGATAGTCTCGGGCAGTACACTTGAGCCGAAGGTTAGAATGAGATGCTTGGTCAGAATTTCTTTTCCGTCACGCCTCATCTTGATTCTTCTGACATTGATGACATTTTGGTCACTCCGTCCCTTTAATAGTTCTGTCTCACTTAGCTCCATCAAATCATCATCCGAAACAACACCACGACTGGTGTTCATAGTGCGGTGTGGGGTCACAGTGACAGGAAAGTCTCCAATTGATACGAGGGTCTGCAGTTTCTCATGTTGTTTTATATCTCGGAGTTCAAGAAGAAGGTCGCCGCTAGCCAATTTCGTAGCTTTGTAGCCGGCCCCTATTGTCTCTGTCAGGCATTTTGAAACCAGAAAAGGGGAGATCGTTCTCACCGCCTTTTCGGGTTTTTCACAATGGATTACGTGGAATCTAGGGAAATTTTCAGTTTGCCGGCCAAAAATTTTGAATATGTCTTCGGTGCGCCTCCGCTTAAAGGGGCGATCGGGTAATGCGGGGAAAGAAAAAGCCATCAAAAATAATAATTTTTCGGCAGGAACGCCAGCCACCCACCATGGAGCCCAACAAGGGGACGATGTAGGACCTGCAAACACAAGTCCAACAAACGTCAGCTGTACGTACCCGCTTTAACCAAATACGTATAACCAAGGGTGGTTATAACACACAAGGTTAACCCTCGCCGCCAGGAATGCTGGAAATAAATGGAAAAGAAAAGAAGTCAGGATAGATTGAGAGTGAGAGAGAAAGACTAAGATTGAAGAGAGGGACAGGAAAAGGCGACTACCGATTTCCCCCGGGTGGGTCAGCCCGGGGGTGCCGTCTACGTGAAGCAGAGGCCAAAGGAGTGTGTTGCCTCTGTCGAGGGGCCATAAAGATCCAAACACCCGGCTTCGGCTCAACTCCCAGGATCCCCTTTTCCCCGGACACGGCTAAGCCGCGCAAAGCTACACGCGGAAGGGTCCAACCCTCGTGTGCTCGGGTACGTGGTGTCGCAACACACCAAACGCACTGCTGACGCAGACGCCCCTGCGGGATATCTTATGTAGAACGTTCGTTCTGTTTTCTTTATGTTTATCGTTCTTATCTGGAACTTAGAAAACAGGGGGAGGCGGTGTTGTGTGATCCAGTTATCGCTCCACTTAGGTTCCAGTAAAATTTCTAGACAGTGCGCTTGTATATTTTTTGCTTGTGTCTTGTTCCACATAACTGGTGCGCTGCAGTGAAGTGTGCATTGCACCACATATAAATTCGGCGCTCTTTGGGCGGAGATACGCTTGGTCCATGGATACACATATGGCATATCAAATTGCAGAAACTTACGCTGTATCTGTGAAGCTATTTTACAGCAGTTGACATTTATAAACTGCTAAGGAGGATTTTTAGTGATGTCATTTTCCATTAAAAAATCCTGTTTCAATTACGCCGTAGAAAGATAAAACGACGCAAGCAAAGGATATTTCTTAGTGAAAAGCAGAGCTTGCAGGAACCTCTTGTCAAGTTGTCTGCGGCGCTCAAACGGCCTTTGCGAACCTGGTCTTGCTGCCACTAATTTCAGACGTGCAGCACAGCAAAGCATTGATGTCGTTGCCCTCTCTTGTGCTTGTCTCAGTTTGCGCTTACGTTTCAATGACGAATGTTCACCAGCTAGCTCGTCTCGCTATTTTACTTCAGTGCGTATAAAATCACCATTAACTTGAATTCTCTCTCTCTCTCTCTCTGTCTATATATATATATATATATATATATATATATATATATATCGAAGGTCTGGCGTCTTTCGCTGCCCACTCTGCTGTTTGGCCAAAGTCCATAACTGCCTGGGCTCAAGTATTTCTGGTGGACATCGCGCTTTTCTGGACACCTCGGTTACGAAATAACTGTTGAGGCCATCACATGTTGTGCATTTGACTAACAAGTAGCACCACAGAAACAAGGGCTTTGGTTCAACGTTCAGCCATTTGAGCGCTCTGGTCTAGTATGTACACAGTTTGCAACGCTGAAGCAATAAGTCAATGACTACAGCCTTCAGTTATAATGCTCCCTTGGGTCACGTTGCGGCCTATTGGGCATGCTTATACGCATGCAAGTGTGGTTGCATTTTCCTGCTCGTGCTGGCTCTTTGATTTCCACAAGCAAACAAAAATATCAGTTTGCAGGGAACGGTAGACTCTATACGATTCAGAAGTGGGGAACGAAATTAAACTTAGAGAAATTCGCAGTGTCTGAAGTAAACTCTGTGTATTAATACTGATATCCTATTATTTTTCTAAATTATGCACTCGAATAAAGGAAAAATTCGCAGTGTAAATATCTATTTCTTCATGGTAACTGTAGCGCACCGAATGACCCTTCTGTCTCCTGCTGCTGCCTTGTTTATTGTTTTCCTGCAGTGCTGGCGTTTAGGAGGAAAAAAAACTGCTTTGAAACGGGCCGGTGCATTACTTTCTAATAAACTGTGCCACACCTTCCCCAGGCTGTACATGAGTAATTTGTCATGTGTATATCAATGGGCGTCGCATTATATATTTTTGGTAATGACCAGGCTTGCTGTGGTCAAGGAAACGCAGCAAATGAAGAAGCGTACAATTTGCGCTTAATGTAAACAGCAACTTTGAAAAGCTTTCTTCAGAAATTATGTACGGTTATTGCGCGCGCTCACGGCCAGCAGCGTGAAACAACCTTATTAGAAATTAACGTGTTAAGCGGTCTGTCAATATCTTTATAATATGCATTAACACACACATATATATATATATATATTAAAGTGTTAATATCTAAACACTGCGCCCTGAGGGCGCGCGGCGCGTTGTCATTTCCCGACAAATAAAATGGCGACGGCCGCGCAGTATTCACGCGCTGTTCGGCGGGCTGGCCCCGGGCCACATCGCCCGTCCAATCGCTACCTCCAGATGCGCATGCGCGACGTCTGACGAGCTCTCCTCGCCGGCTCGCCGGCACCACCTTATCACCGGCGCGGTTTTCGTTGTGAGTCTTGCGACTAGTTGTGACACGCGGTGGCAGACACAACGCAGCGGCGCTTGCCGCGCCTGATGCGAACTGCTACAAATGACGGTGGTTTGTTGTCGGCCAGTTTGGCGGGAACCGTTACGACGAAGCGGAGTGGTGGAGTTGCCAGGAGGGGCAAACAAAGGTCAGTGCTGCATATTTATGTGCTCGTTACGGTTGTTGTTCAGTGAAACCAAAAATACCATTGTGTCGGGTAGGATACCGCTACGCTGCCCTATGTATTCTGCTGAATCCAGGCACGCCTGCCAAACTCGTTCCACGAAGACAATTGCTGCTTATATAGTCCGATAGCTTAATTTGAGCACCATACCGGCGGATTTGTTTCCAGCGCGCGTAATAGAGCAATCTAAATGACGGAATGGTGGCAGTTTTTCCGCCAAATTGCGCATCACGAGACAAAGGGCGAAAAGGAAAATCGAATTAATAATGTTACTTCGTCATTTACGCTGTCTTAAGCTCTGCGCGGACATTTTTTTTCGTAGCGTACAACTTCACTTTGTCTTGGCGCGTGAAACTTCATTTTGTTTTGCGAAACGTAATCGGTAAACGGTAATTGGCGTCAATTTGCGTCCTCGTGGGCCGGAATCCGCTCGACATTTATGACTCCGACCACGTTGCTGGTTCGCGTGTTAGTCTCCCAGTAATCTGTATGCCCCCATACAGTATCTTGCTTAGTAAGATATTGGCGGTTGCTTTAGCTGACGGCGGGTGTGGATCTTCGCACCGTGCGAGCACGTGTTTGGCGCTCGCGATCTCCTCGCACTCACACGCTTCGCAACTTTCAAACAAATTTGTCAGAGCTTGATTCCTTGGACGTATCGGTATTTTTTTTCAAACTTGTGGGATATTCCCGCTGTTGTTTTATTCTGCTAGGTAGCATGGATCTACAGTGCTTGCAAAACCGGGATCTTCGTCCCGGGAATCTTTGTCCTCGCACGTAATGCACCAAGGAGAGCGCGCGAGTAAGATGCAATTCCGCATAACTGTTAATGATGGTTCAATGCGTTGGCGGCCGCACTGCCTAGGTTTGGCTGTGTACGTTAGGTAGTTTCTTGTGTATTCTAATGCCGTCGGCCTTTTCAGATCTTATGTTCACGCCACCCTTAGCTTGCTCCCTGACGTAGAGAAATGGAAGGGACTGTGGTTGTCTTATCAGTAGCGTGAGTTCACGCTGCTGTCGCTTCAAAATATAAACTCTTTTGGGGCAGCTTATGTTAACAAAAACATTTCATTGGTGGAGGGAAGAAAGTGAGGAACGCATGCCTGGCCTGGTATTCATAAATGTACCGCCATTCCGAACGTCAGTTCTGGTAGCACGACAGAACAATTGCCTACAACGCGTACGTGCTGAATAAGTTCTTACATCATGATGTGCCCACACAAATTGTGCCATTTCTGCGCCTCCTCAAACTTGATAACCTGCAAACACAGCTACGTTCTCTGTTTGACAATAACCTGCGCAGAAACCCAATATCGCTGTGTCCACTTGGATAGTTTGTGACAAATATTCCTGATTTTGTATGAAAAATAAAAACGAAAACATTATTTCCAGTCTCTACGCGAACCCTTCGCGTCATGGCTGTGGTATGCACTGTGGACGCATGTAATAGGCATGTAGTTATGATTTGTGAGAATCTTATGCAGCAGCATAACCCACCAGCAGTTCTAGTTTGGCTCATGCCACCACGCAGGGTATATAGGGTAACATTTTACCTAAAGGATAAGATAGGACAAATTTTGCTCCACAACAGAAAATTTATCACATCCTGTGCCTTCAACAGTAATACGTGGTAACAGCAATACAAAAACACGTTCTATATACATTCGTTATGTATTTTGTTATGTTGGATGTATAATAGCATATTTATAACCATTCCATATTGAGAACTCGATTCCCGCATAATCTGGAGAGGCCACTACGATGTGAGGTGTAAACAGCCATTTATTTCAATGTTGACTCATGCCATTTCAGAAAGCATTCATGCGATCTGTGACTGCAACGAGGAAAGCGCGGCTGCTTCGGATGGAAAAGTATCTGAGAAGCCCGCAGAAGGTGACCAGGCTTCCAGCAACCCAATCCCTTGTCCTGACGCACTACTTGAACTGAAGGTGAGAATTTCATTTTTCAAAGGTCTTGTTCAAACATTGCCTGACAACATGTTAGTTGCCTCTATGGTGAAACTGCCAGCTGACGATATTACGCCCCTATTGAAAAATTTGTACGCGAATTGTGCGAGAAATGTGCGAGATGTATGCATATCGCACAGATTTGACGAGAAGTGTGCGATGTGCTACGCACATTCAACGAGATATCGTAGAAAATGTGCGAGATCTGTACGCATGAGCTGCGTAGACTTCACGAAGTGTGCGAGATCTATGCGAGGTGCTACGCGAATGCATGTGCGAGATGTACGCATGTGCGAGATGTGTGCGATGTGTTGCGCCAACCTAACGAGATTCTGTACGAGGTGTGCGAGATAGTGTGTGATGTGTACGCACTGTAGTCATATGAGCAACGAGATCTTGGCCGATGACTACGAATTGCATACAAAGTGCATGCACTTAAGTCATAGTGTATACAAAAGCTCGTGAATGACAGCAAGATTTTATGATGAATCGTTTCTAGCACATGCAAGGATATAATCAATGTGCTGTATGACGACGTCGAACCATTGTGCCACATATAGCAGCATAAACTGCAGAATGAATAAGAGCACCAGTGTTGAATTTCTGCAATTTCATATAATGGACACACACATCTCTATCAAAGCTCATGTCAGTCCTAATGATGCAATGATTTTCACTTGGGGACATATTCTCGGATAATCACTTAGAGCAATACTATTGCCTTCGTGTGACGCATTGCTCAACCAGCCAATAAGCGCACACAGACAGTGATATAGCCAAAAGCTGTTGTCTGAGAGTACGTCCCTTGTTCAGAGTGGATCACCCGAAGCTTTTAATGCAATGTAGGGTTGAGTACCTACACACTTTAGGAAAAAATGCTATTGGTTTGTTTTTATGCAGAATAAAAGAAGCTGGCAATGTGATTATAGCTCACTGAAAACACATCCAACACGGACGAGTTGGCAAATGATTTTATTGCATGCAGTTTGATCAGTAAAAGAAGATGCATGCGCTTTGTCACAGCGTAATCATATTGCTTGCGTCAGAGCTGTCAGTCAGAGGTAGCAATGCAGAAATTTCCAGCTGCACATTTTACAAACAGCTAAGTGTGCCCCCCCACAAGACGAGTAATTCACGAAGAAAGTTGGGTTAGTTGGTGTTGATGCAGTTGCTGTGACTAGTGCGAACAACGGAAAAAAAGGTGGGACAGGACAGAGCCCTGTCTCGTATCCCACTTTTTTTCCGTTAGTCTTGTTCGCGTTAGTAATTATGTCAAAGCCCCCACAAGACTATCAAATCTGCTAGTCACTTTTTATTGCCCATATTTTAAGAGGTTGTTAGTGCCTGTTTATGCCAAACTGTAGCAGGCAGGCATAAACTGGCCATGCATGCCCACATGTAAAAAATAAAAAGAACCACAAACTCAGTGTAAATAAATTGGTGAATAAATAGCCAAAATAGCAGCCAAAATCTATCACACTTTGACAGAAAAAAATAACGAAATTACATAACCATCAATCACTAATGCTGTCATACGATCAGCACATTTTGCCCAATTGCTGCTTGAAGAATTATTTGCACTAAGTCTTTCACAACTTGTGCACTGTATGCTGAGAGAGCTTGACGTAGTAAAAGAACCTCGTATTTGCCGCTCAACAGCGGCAAATACGAGTTTAGCGTGGCAACGGAGCATTATCTGTGTATATACTACACAAAACTGAATTTGAAATTAACGGAGAAATAACTAAGTAATTCGTGCTGTGATGGTTCAGAGCAAGGCAACGCTTTGCGATTCGTTAAAAGCTGACCTCGAAACGACCAAAATGTCAATGTCCCTACATTCAAGCAGGGTCGTTAAATTACGAACATGCAGCATATCCTGGCGTTCGCGCACGCCGGAAACAAACTAAAAAACACTTTTGCAAATCGCTGACACAATAACGACGCATATCAGACGCGCGCACGCACGCACGCACGCGCACACTCACGCACACACACACACAAACAGAACACAAGCAGTGTCCGAAAGCACTCGCGACAGACAGTGCGGACGTTCTCGCGCGTTGGCAAATCGAGCCGGCGTGGCAGCAGCGTCCGATGCACAGACGGCACTCTTCATGAACTATACACATCCGCAAAACGGCACACAAGCCAGAACAAAGTGCGTCGACGACGCCACTTGACACCAAATGCGTCGTCGATAACGCCGCATTAAAACACGGACACTTTGTTGAATTCACAAACATTCACAAACCAAACCACGATATGCTGCGATTTAACGGCCCTGACTGGTTGATACGGCTGCTCCGCAGGTTGCTGTCCTCGATGTTGAAAGAAACGTAGTTGAAACACGCCGCATCACTCGCATAACATGTGAATACCAGCCGCCACCATCCATGCGATCGCCCGCAGGGGCGTCTGCGTAGGCAGGCGTTTGGTGGGTTGCGACACCACGGACCCGAGCATACGGGGGTTGGACCCTCCCACGCGTAGCCGTGCGTGGCTTAGCCGTGTCTGGGGAAAGGGGGATCCTGGAGGTTGAGCTAATGCCGGGTGGATGGACCTTTCAGGCCCCCCGGCGGAGGCAACACACCTCTTTGGCCTCTGCTTCACATAGACGGCACCCCGGACTGACCCACCCGGGGGAAATCGGTAGTTGCCTTTTCCTGTCCTCCTCTTCAATCTTCGTCTTTCTCTCTCACTTTCAATCTATCCTGTCCTCTTCTCACTTCATTTTACTTCCAATTTCCCAGGCAGCTAGGGTTAACCTTGTGTGGGTAGCCAACCTTGGATATTCCATATCTGGTTATAGTGGCGGCGTACAGCTGGCGTTTGCAGGACCTATGTTTTCCAGGTCCTGCAGCGTCCCCTCGTTGGGCTCCATGGTGGGTGGCTGGCGCTGCTGCCGAAACATTCACCTATACTTATGGAAAGTTCTTTCCCCCAACTCCCTGATCGCCGTCTGAAACGAGGGCGCACCGAAGAAGTCTTCAAGTTTTTTGGACGAAATACTGAGAATTTTCCTCGATTTCATGTGATTCATTCTGAGAAAAAAGAAAAGGCAGCGAAAATGATCTCACCTTTTCTGGTTGCAAAAACACTGACTGAAGTTTTTGGTCCAGGTTATAAAGTTTCCAGGCTGGCAAGCGGTGATCTCCTTCTGGAACTCCGCGAAAAGAAACAACACGAAAAACTGTCACATCTATTGTCATTCGGGGATCTCCCAGTGACAGTCACACCACACCGCACTATGAACACAATTCGTGGAGTCGTTTCCGATGCTGATCTTATGGAACTCTCTGAAGCTGAACTACTAGAAGGCTGGAGTGACCAAAATGTGATCAATGTCAAGAGAATTAAGATGAGGTGCGATGGAAAAGAGATCGAAACAAAGCACCTAATTCTAACTTTCGGAACAAGCACGCTGCCCGAGACCATTGAGACTGGGTACCTAAAGATGCGGGTCAGACCGTACATCCCCAATCCTCTCCGATGCTTTAATTGCCAAAGATTTGGCCACAGTTCACAGAACTGCCGAGGCCGCAAGACTTGCGCTAAATGTAGTGCCCAAGAACACCCATCTGAAAATTGTGAGAGTACTCCACACTGCGTGAACTGTGATGGGGAGCACCCCGCATACTCGCGATCATGCCCATCCTGGAGAAAAGAAAAAGAAATCGTGACAATCAAAGTAAAGGAAAATATATCGTTCAAAGAGGCACGCAGGCGGGTATTGTACCTGCCAAAGAACACCTTTGCCGACGTGGCGCGTCAGGGGGCAGCGCCACAACGGCCTCCGGCGACTGTTTGGCCCACACAACGTGAGCCGGCGGTGACGCCATCCGCCCCCTTGGCGGCTGCAGCTAGCGCTGCTCCGCCATCTCAGAACAAGGGGCCATCGACCTCCGGGCTGGTGGCCTCCAGGGCCTCGTCCCTCGAGACGAGGCCTTCACGTCAAACTAACCGCTCGCAAGAGCGCGTGTCCAGCGCCTCGCAAGAGGACATGGACACAACACCAAGCGTGAGGGCGCAGCCAGCGCCCAAGGAGCGGCGCGATTCCATCGACCGCTCCAAAAAAGAAAAATCGCGTGTCACGGCGCCTGGAAAGGGCCCGTGAGCTAACCTTGTATTCTTGAACGCACAGCACAAAAACACATTCAAAATGGACACACAAATTTTACAGTGGAATGTCCGAGGACTCCTCCACAACCTCGATGACATCAAAGAACTCCTACATAAATATAATCCAAAGGTGCTGTGTGTTCAAGAAACACACCTGAAACACACGCAAACAAACTTCCTCCGAAAATATGCTATTTATCGTAAAGACCGCGATGACACGGCCGTGTCATCCGGTGGTGTGGCTATCGCAGTGGACAGAGTTGTTGCCTGCCGAGAACTAAAACTCCGTACGCCCCTAGAGGCAGTTGCTGTTCGCGCGGTGTTGTTTAATAAACTAATTACTATTAGCTCTATATACATCCCGCCGAATTATAAACTCCGGAAAACCGAATTTCAAAACTACATTGATGAACTTCCGGAGCCATACATAGTTGTCGGGGATTTAAACGCGCATAACACTTTGTGGGGAGACAGCCGTTGTGACGGAAGAGGGCGTTTAATAGAAATTTTCTTTTTTCCTCGGATGCATGTTTACTCAATAAGAAGGAGCCGACGTATTATAGCGTTGCGCACAAAACCTACTCCTCAATAGACTTGAGCATAGTATCCAGTACACTAATACCTTACCTTGATTGGAACATTATTAAGAACCCTTACGGAAGTGACCACTTTCCAATAGTCATAAATGTAACAAAACAGACTGAATGCTCTCCACATGTTCCCCGATGGAAAATTGAATCAGCAAACTGGGTTCTCTTCAGAGAAATAACATATTTAGCTCAGGGTGACATTGCAGGTTTTAACATAGACGATGCTGTGGCCTACTTTACAGGCTTCATAATAGAGGCTGCCACAAAATCCATCCAACAAACTAACGGGCTAGCCAAAAAGTGTCGCATCCCATGGTGGAACGACGATTGTAGAAAGGCGCGGAAACAACAAAACAAGGCTTGGAGATTGCTTCGCGACTCTCCAACTGCCGAAAACCTCATAAATTTCAAACAGACAAAATCCCAAGGCAGAAGAACACGTCGACGTGCTAAGAGAGATAGTTGGGAGCACTATCTTTGCAGTATAAATTCCTATACAGACGAGAGAAAAGTGTGGAACAGAGTAAACACATTAAAAGGACGTCACAAAAAATCGCTCCCCTTGGTAAACACAGAAGGTGATAGCCTGGAAGATCAGGCTGACTTCCTGGGTCAACATTTTGAACGCATCTCCAGTGCATCACACTACACAGAACACTTCTTGAAGTTGAAAGAACGCGCAGAGCGACAGCCCCTCGAACGTAAATGTACGCAAAATGATACATACAATCGACCATTTTCGCTCGCTGAACTTAAGGCATCTCTAAACTGTTGCAATAACTCCGCACCAGGTGGCGATCGTATCATGTACGAAATGCTTAAGCACCTGCACCCTGAAACCATAAAAACACTATTAAGTCTTTTCAATGCCATGTACGCAGCGGGTTACATTCCATCTTCGTGGAAGGAAAGTGTCATCATCCCTATACATAAACAAGGCAAGGACCCATCCTTAGCCATTAGTTATAGACCAATAGCATTGACAAGCTGTATTTGCAAGTTATTTGAAAAAATGATAAACCGGCGCTTGATTTGTGTGCTTGAAAGTGGCAAAATCTTAGACCCCTTCCAATGTGGTTTCAGGGAAGGTATGTCCACAACAGACCACCTTGTTCGTATTGAGTCTTATATTAGAGATGCCTTTATACACAAGCAGTTTTGTCTCTCAGTATTTCTGGACCTAGAAAAGGCTTACGATACGACATGGCGCTACGGAATCCTCCGAGATCTTTCGGCGATGGGTGTCCGTGGCAACATGTTGAACACTATCGAAAGTTATCTCTCTAATCGTACATTCCGTGTAAGAGTGGGTAACGCCCTGTCTAGGGCCTTCACCCAAGAGACCGGTGTACCGCAAGGGGGCGTGCTTAGCTGCACACTATTTATAGTAAAAATGAATTCCCTGCACACAGTCATTCCACGCATAATGTTTTATTCCGTTTATGTCGACGATGTGCAAATAGCCTTCAAGTCATGCAATATTGCCATCTGCGAAAGACAAGTGCAGCTTATAATAAACAAATTGTCCAAATGGGCAGATGAAAATGGTTTTAAAGTAAATGCCCAGAAGAGTACTTGCGTACTCTTTACTAACAAGAGAGGCGTAACGCCAGTTCCAAGCATTGCAATCAAAGGAGATGCGCTCTCCGTGAGCAGCGAGCACAAGTTTTTAGGATTGATCTTAGATTTTAAACGTACGTTTATTCCTCACCTTAAGTATCTGAGAGCAAAATGCCTGAAGACAATGAACCTTTTAAAGCTTCTCTCGCGTACGACTTGGGGTAGTGATCGAAAGTGTTTGCTTAACTTGTATAAATGTCTTATCCTCTCACGCCTTGATTACGGGTCTATAATTTATAATTCAGCAACGCCAAGTGCATTAAAAATCCTAGACCCCGTCCACCACCTGGGTATCCGTCTCGCGACCGGTGCTTTCAGGACAAGTCCAATCCAGAGCCTGTACGTAGAGTCGAATCAGTGGTCGCTTCATCTGCAGCGGTCATACAACAGTTTCACGTACTTTCTGAAAGTACAAGCAAACATTGAACATCCTTGTTATTCAACTATAAATGACGTGACCGCTGCCACACTCTTCCATAATCGACCTGCCGCGAGAAAGCCATTCTCTTTGCGTGTGAGGAACCTCAGTGAGGAAATGGGTGTTCCGCTTCTTGAACAATGTCCTGTGGCTCCAGCGAAACTGTTGCCGCCGTGGCACTGGCAACTCATAGAGTGTGACACATCGTTCGTAGAGGTCACTAAACACGCACCAGAGGCACACATTAGAATGCATTTCTTAGAACTCCAATCTAAAAACTCGTGTACAGAGTTTTATACAGATGCTTCCAAGTCACATGCCGGGGTATCTTATGCAGCCATCGGTCCATCGTTTTCGGAATCCGGTGTACTGCACCCGGAGACAAGTATCTTTACGGCTGAGGCCTATGCAATATTATCGGCTGTAAAGTTTATAATCAAATCTAAACTCAAAAAGACTATCATATTTACAGACTCGCAAAGTGTTGCGAAAGCATTGAAATCACTCTGTAAACACAAAAACCCTGTACTTAATGAGCTCTATTCCATTCTGTGTAAAGCGTATATATCTAACCAGCATGTCATTATATGCTGGGTGCCGGGCCATAGAGGCATTGAGGGTAATGTTCGAGCAGACCAAATGGCCACATCAGTTACATCTCAGGCATTACATCTCCCTACAGCTGCTGTTCCTGCAACAGATTTGAAACCTTTCCTGCGAAATAAGCTGCGCAGCTACTGGCAACGCTTGTGGGATGCGGAAAAAAATAATAAGCTTCACTTGATAAAACCACAGTTAGGTTTCTGGCCCCCCGTAACAAAAACACGACGAACTGATGTCCTGTTCTGTCGCCTAAGAATAGGACATACATATGGCACCCACAATTTTTTGCTTACTGGTGATGAACCACCAACCTGTGGTAGATGTGGTGAGAGGCTGACCGTCCTCCATGTCCTCGTGGAGTGTCGGGAAGCTGAAACAGAGAGAAGGAAATATTTTCCTCAAGCGTACCGATATCATGTCCCGCTTCACCCCATTATGTTTCTTGGCGAAGAACCGATTTTTAATGTCAAAGCAGTCGTAGATTTTTTGAACCATGTGGTCCTGCATGTTATTAGCCCAACTAGTTCGTAGCGCATCCTCTCTCCAGAGGACGCCGCTGTGATAATTTTTATAGCACATGCCTCCAAGCCCTTGTGGTTCAAGGGCTCTGTCTAGGCAGTAGTGCTTCTTGCCAATTACTGCATCTTAAATATTTTAAATATCGTGTCATTCTTTCTCAGTGCATTCTTCATTGCATAGTACACCTCATTATTCATTGCCATGATTTTAGTACATATATATTTTACGCACTTTACAGCGATTATTTTTAGGCCCCTTTACAGCCCCGTCACATCTACTTCTCAGAATTCATCGCTCCACTGCACACTCACAAACACTGGCATGGCGCTCTTTGGCCATAACTGGCCCTTGCGCCACAAAACACCACACATCATCATCATCCATGCGATCACGATTACCATGGAGCACCGTGCCGATACAGTGGTGCCGAGGAGCCAGAGACCAACGTTGCCTGAGACGACAAAACGGTAGACGACGATGTAAACAATATGGCCGCCATGACGTTTATCCGTCTCTTGCAAAGCTTCCGGTGCCTCTATCTTGACGAAATGACATCATTTTCCCGTGTTCGGCTGTCAAAATGTTACCAGTCTAGAAACGTTGGGCTGTCGGTATGTGAGCGCAGCATGAATATTTTCCTTGCGGACGGTCGATGTGGTAGTTTAATCATATTTACGCTTTGCCGAGAGAAAATGTGCTCTTTTTGTGCGCGTCAGCGATCGCTAAGCCCCTGGGCCTGTGCAACGCTGCTAGCTAGCTCTATCTTTCGTGCGGTGCGGCGTTGTTGGTCATCGTAGTTCGGTCCATTCGTGCTCTTTGTTCCCGGCTCATTAGCAGCCTCTGGTACTCTCGCCGATCTCGCAGCGGTTCACAGTGCACGGAAGAATGTGTTGGAAATTGTACTATTACGTTCATCCGCAATTTAACAGTGTTTATGCCGGAAGGACAGTTCGTGCAGTCGATGCCGCCGGACCTGACACGAAGGAGCGTTTGCCGAGTATGTCTCGAAAAGGTAAGTCCGGCGCTTGGCGCATTTTTATAGTTCGTGTAGTGTGCCTTGTTAGGCGGAGCACAAGATGATTAGTACAGCGACAAAAATTATAAAAGTGGTTTCCTAATGTTTGTTATTAATGCCGTAGTACACATTTAGCAAAACGTTTTATGAAAATTACCCTCAAACAAGTATAGGATGTTGCCAAGAGCTTCATATATTGTTTCTTTGCTTTCTGTTATGAAATACACTAGCGCCGAGTATCGTTTAGTTTGAACGGGCACAAAAATTGATGCCGCGAATGTCACTGCTTCTGTACGTAATTTCTCAGCAAGAAATGGTATATGTGGTGAAGTATGTTGACGTGTTGTCTTCACAGCTAACATCTGCGCGAGACGGCACCGGATTGCTCTGTCTGACTCATGAGCACATGTTAGCTTGTATGCAAATTTTTCTGCTTATATATTGTCAAGACAACCTGTGTTTCTTGTGTTGAGTGTTCTGTATGTCTTCGTCCATTTGACAGGTTAAATAACTGCCCGTGATGTCAGAATGAGAAATTTGCACAACCATGTAGCTGGCTGAGGTCTTTTCACAATTTAACGCGGTGTTGTTAAATCACAAGTTTGCAGTTTCAGCAGTGATTGCAATAAACTGAACATTTCTTATTGTTTAGGGATGTCACGATTTCGTGAGACGGAGGCATCTCTGCACCACATGGGAGCCTGTGCCAAAATGCAGTCTGAGCAGCCCGACAAGGAATCTGATCTGCTTGCTTTGACAAGGTGTGTACAAAACAGTCACTGCCACTTATGAGTTCTAGGTTCTGTTGGTATAATACCCCAGTCACACGGGCACTTTCAAAGTCCTTTGAATCAAAGATCCTTTACTTCAAGGGAAGACGCGTGCTGTCACATGGGCGCATCAAAGGAGGCCTAGTTGAAGGGAGCTTTGAGTCAAGGGAGTCTGCGTTTGTCCTTTGAAGTCTCAAAGGAATACTTTTGAGCCTAGAGGGCGTCCGACAGAGGAAAACAAAATTGTGTATAAATACGAAAGTTAAATTTTTACCTGTTAAAAACAAGTTTAACTATATAGAAGTTTATAAGCACAAAACTTTTGTGACACCGGCAGTATCAATGATGAATGTGCTGGTACAACAGCGCCGGCACGGCCTGTCACAATCGGCAACACCGACGCAAAATGGGTCTTGGAGGGTTTACGGTAGCGCGATTAAAAGCCAGAACAAAAGAAGACACACAGGGACACACACGGCGCTAACTTCCAACAGTGTTTGTTATCGAAGTCCAGTTCGTACTTTTCATCGCGCTACTGTTAACGCTCCAAGATGCGTTACCAACAAGCACACATTGCAACCCTCGTGAGCAAAATGGGTGCCATGTGCGATTTGGTTATCGGCTGCTACGCATCGAAGTGTCCTCGTGCTTTTTTTTTCTCGTCACTTTTGTGTTTTAGAATACGTTGCGGTTTCTGTCAAAAGCTTCAGCGGAGACCACCTGGCGACCGTGTAGCACTGATACATATCCCTTGAACTAACGTTCATTTGAAAGCTCTATGCTCCTTAACTTCAAAGGACCTTCGGCATGTCCGTGTGACTGGGGTATAATTCGTACGTGCCATCGGTCCTGAATCTTTTGGTGAGATTTACGAATTTGGATTCGTTCTACAATTTAACTATTGTTGCATTGAGTTATGAGAATGAAATTCTATTGGGAATATGTTGTAAGAATCTTGAAAAATGGGGTGGTTTGAGATTGCAAAATTGCATCTAAAACAATAAATTGTGATGGCACTTGTGCTGCTTTATTAGCAATGCAAAATCCCTAACGAGTATACCGGAGGGGCACTTCCTACCAAGCCCGATTCAGATCAAAATTAGCTACTGCAATTGGCTTCCTCGTGCAGCTTGCACAAAAGAGCCAATCACAAGTGAGAAATTCGATGCGGATTGGGCTTGATCGCAATGAAAAGTGCACTGTATGACACCCGTATTAGACGAGCTTATTGAGATATGTTCGTAAAGCCGGCTAAATCGGCAACAGCAAAAGCACTGAAAAAAGCACACTGGTCCAAAAACAATGTTGTCAGTTTCTGCTGTTCCAAGTTAATGGTTAATAATGTGTCTCTATTGAACAATGTAGGCGCTGAGAGAAAACTTTAAGAAAATACATGCTGACTTTCCAACACAGCATTGTGTCTAGGATTTTTGCAAAACATAAAGTTCACAGGCTGGCAGGTTTGGCATAACGTACAACACTTTTGCTTTAGATGCCATATTCATAACTTCCAGTGTCGACATAATATTCGAGTACTACTTGAACTGTATATTTTAAAATATCGCCTACCTTCAGTTTAATCAATATACCTAAGTAGCCTCCTCTGAGTCAAGTATAATTGGCGGCTTGAGTAGATATGCATCATATGCTACTTACTGACTGTATAGTGACGTTTTTTTTTGGAACTGTGTTTTGAGGCACACATATCCTTTTATGTCTTGTTATGAGTTGCCCGACGAAAGCAGAAGGGCATTGCAAGTTATTGCATATATTACTGCACTTAATTCCTTACATACACGCCTGCACAGATTCTGTGTTCCTAGATTTATTTCTCTAAGTAGTCAGAAATCATGTATTACACTTTTTTTTCTCTTTTTTTTGGGGGGGGGGCTGTTCATTGATTCCCATTCCTAAAGGGATGTTGAAAGAAAAAACCACGAAAGGTGGCTTGAAAGTGTTTGAATTTTCTGTTTAACCTCTTATTATTTATTCTTCTAAAGCACTACCAGCATGAACACGTTTCTGTTCACTTTTATAAGCTAGCTGCCAGATAAGAAACCACAGTGTGAAAGAGTATTTATTTCTTTTTTTTACTTGTTTTATTGTATGTTCTTTATTTGGCTCACAATGTTCTACCTACCACCTTATGCAGTACTCCAGCTGGAGCCTATGAGGTATGTTTATAAATGAATAAGTAAATTCCTGAAGCTTGCAACAAACCATGAAGCATAACATTTAAATGTAGTCAGTTCATAATACATCCCTAGAGCAGCATAGCATCAAGCTTGAAGCTGATCTCTGATGTCCCATAAATTTCAGGTTTGATAATGTGGTATCACAAACTGCTGGTTACGCATGTCAGTCAGCCTGGTGCAGTGGTCGCAGGTGAGAGTGTAACCGAAAGCTGGGTATGCTTTGCCCTTCCGCATTTGACATGGGAGGGAGCTTGAACTCTGCTATCGCTTCTCTTATAGTTGGGACCATCTCTCTCACCTTCTCCTTATTATTCTGTCAACTTGCTAATATGCACTTCTACAAGCTTAGTTATGATGTTGACTGCTGAACTTGGATGATGTGCATTTCAATAGTTAGTCGGACCCTCAAAACCATGCTGTACTTTGTGTGCATTTCAAATGGTCAATTTGAAATATGCGATTGTCTGACATTCTCAGGGAAACAAGGTTTTTGTTCTGAATAAGGCATAGGCTGCTTCCCGAAAGAGTACCAGAAACAATACTTTCTCACCTAACAAAAGTGTTTAGGCACGCCGTGCTCAGGCCATGCTGACCTACAATAATTAGATCATAATGTGCTATATCGACCGTTACATGTTATTAAAAGTGGCAGACAAAAGTCATAATGCACTTGAATTTCACTGTTAAAATGTGTGTGGCTACCTAACATTTAGCCTTAGCCCCTTTGGCGCAGACACCATTAGTGCAAAAGGGGCGTATGTCATTACCAAGCTTTTGGGATAAGTACAGACTGAATAAGCACTTGTCAAGATTTTGAGTAGTACTATAACCTGAGACCCACCCAAAGTGTGATTTTATTTTATTTTTTCATTTAGACCATGGAGTCACACTTAAGCCTGTGCAGATACGTTACGCTAGGCGAGCCCCATTCATTTCTCCCTTTACAGTGAATCCTGTTTTTCAGTTTCATGTTGCATGACATACAAAGGCACTTTAAGCAAGGCCAAAAATAAGTGGTTTGAATGTGTACAAAATGACTCCGGACACATTTTTTTTGTTTGGAGACAGTTTAGACGCATCATGTATTCTTTCTTTTTGTGTTAGTTTTGTGATGAGAGGTTATTTATTGCAAAAAGAAAATGAAGGTTAAAGTGGCATTTCCTGCCAAATTTTGTGGCGAAACATCGTACGTTGGAGGACATCATGCATTCCAGAGTATTTTCGTATATTTTGACTGTTGCGGTTCAGTACACTTGCTCCAAAATTACTAAGTTCAGTTCTTGCCTCTTTTAGAATGCAATATAGTCAATTTTTGCCAAAAACAAATTAACTAGGCCTTAGCAGACAGCCAGCAGGTGTGGGAACATTATTGTGGTTTCACCACCTGTATATTGTTCTTGTGTATTTTCTAGCTTATCAAGCCTCTACTTTTGGATAACTGCAGTCTTTCTGGGTTTGCAGAAGAATAATTCAATAATGCATCTCAAATAATTATTTTTCCCTTAAGTGTCCCTTTAAAGTTTTGTCTGATTGATGTGGCATGAGACAACACTGCCCGAAAGTTATCTTGCATGTCAGCAGTTGTGTTGCCATGTAATCACCAGTATTGTCTTTGAGGTGCTCAGAGATGTCACTGCACTTACTCTTCATTACCCAAGTCCCTAAGAAGTCATAAAGAGGATCTGTTTGAAATGTCCTGCAATAAGTTATATCATACTGTATTCACTGGGGCTCTGTTAAATGCTTGCAGTAGAAAAGCACTGTCTTCTCCAAAACATGCATAGTGTGTTGGGAATTTGTCAACAATTCGTTTTACCTCAACAGTCATGGAAATATTGATTTACCGTGTTCACTGGCAGATTTATATTAAGCCTGATCTCTGTAGCTGACTAGGCTTTTTTATTACACAAAAATTAAGCTGGTTTTCAATAATACCACCTTTTCACAGTACTGAAGCACCAGTTTTCAAAAATAATAGAATAAGTCTAACTCTATTTTTTGTAAAAGCAAGCTGTTGTCTTACACAGCAACTTCAGTGAGTTTTTTAAGCGCGGCAGGCTTAGGATGTTGGTTGAAAATTAAGTTGCTTAAAGACGTGTTGCATCAGAGAGCATGTTTTCTTTTATCTATTCTAGCATTATCTGGTCTCTTATGTTCCTTTCCATGCTATTCACAGTGCACACTTTCTAAGGAGAAAAGGGACAGGCAGATGGTGGCATTCACAGCTCACACATTCCAAGGCACTAAGGGACACACAGAGTGTGAAAGAGGACAGTTATTTTTCACTGTCTGCCTGTCGCTTATTCTTTTGGCATGTGTGTGCCATGAACACCATCAAAATGAACTGTTACCAACTTGCCCAAGCTTCAGCTCTTGCGCTTGGTGTTTTTGTCTACAAAATGCCCATATGGCAGTAGTAGTGTTGCTGATAATTGCGTGTATGAAAAGGGGATGCTTACTTGATTGCAGAACAATTTGATTGGTTCTACACATGGTACTGAACTTACCAATGTCATTTTAAAGGTGGGATTAGGTAGGAAGCTATCGTGGTACTGTTTAAAGTGCCCTTGTGCAGATGCTTAAAGCTTGTCTTCTGTTGACAAAAATTGGGCTCAAGCCGTAGGAGGATAGTTGTCAAAGTGTAATGAAAGCCTCCTGGTAGACATGCTGAGTTATGCTGCTGGGGACACTTATTGGTTAGCCCTATTGGGTAATGCTGCTAGGCTTATGGGTGCTTTAACATTGCAGTGCCTGCAGAATGCATGTCGTGCTATGGTATCATAATTGGCCCACCAAGTGACCACCTTTGCTTACACTATGTGGCTGTCTGGCCTACTTTACTTAACCTGACTGCCACCTATACACAAGGAGGAGGAGGGAGGCAAAAAAGGGATCTTCAATTAATTTTCTTGCATAGATGGCTCATGCATCATATTTTTCTTATAGTGCAGGATTTGTTACTCAAAGTGAAGCTTGCTATATGGAGAATATCTACATTTTTTCATATGTATACCGAACAAGGATTGATTTGTTCACGGTGTCACTTTTTATATTATACTCACGTGACACTAAGCCCACTTGTATTAATGCAGGTATGGCTGGGCCTGCAGAGAAAGTGTAAGCAGACTGTGCTGTGTTGCTGATCAGTGCTGATCTCCACGCCTGAGTTGGTCCCACAACATCGAGGCACCAGCGTGCTTTGCTTCATCATTGACAAGGTAATATATGGAGATCTTGCACCTGGATATCAGTTTTGAGCTTGAGTTTTGAGAAATATGTTGAGATAGAAGACACAAGGGTTGGCCTTGGTGATAGATACACGTGTTTTTTTAAAGTGCTCTTTTTGAAATATTCTTCGTGGACCTATTTTCAGCAAATGTTTACATTCCTTAATTGCAAACTGCCATGGAGCTGGTTTATGCCTTAAACTAGCACTCTTTCACCAAGAAAAAGCCTTATTTAGCATAAAATTCATAGGAAAGGCAAGGAGGTGACAGGACAGAACACTACTAACACCATCCAATTTTACTGCTTGCACAGCAATATAAAGCGAGAGTTGAAAGGACTACACTGAACCTAAACACCTGTTTGGGTTCGTTGGTTCTATGGGTTTTGGAGCCCCACACAGCTTCTTTGCTAGGCAGACAAGCTTGTGGGACGTGCTTCTGAAATTTGTACAGCACACTGACAGTGCAGGTGCGGGCCTCATCTTCGGAAGGCAGTGCACTGACGGCACCATTCACGGCGCAGATGACTCTCATAGTCAGGCAGGGCACCAGTGTTGATGTTTTTTCCCTTGCCCAAAACAGCATGTTTAGGTTCAGTGTAGTTGTAAGAAGACAAGTTAAACATTACTTTCATGGTTTGAGTGGCCGCATTTTTCTTAGAGCACTGAATTTCTTTTCTTGCAACTGCCGCCCTGGTGTTTCCTTAGCGTCGGCATGAAGTTGGCATGGAGTTACGCATCCGGGAACTCGTGAACAATGACCCTGTAGTTGACACTTTGCGAAGAATACATCGGCTTCCATGCCCTTCATTTTCTGTTGGCATACTTTTACTTGTACTGTTAGCAATTTCTTCTCGGCTTGCTGAATTATCCTGAGGCCCCACACTGACACTACTGATGTCTTCAATTGAAGACTTTTCAGGATAAGACTCCTGGCTTTGCAACTGTGGTTTAAAAAAAGGTGGCACTTACAGGTGGCTATTCGAGACCTGAGTGAAATGAACCGGCAAGTCTTGGTTACATCTTGTGTGTAGTCCTGTTGGAGTTAAACGTTTTACGAAAAATTGTATCGTCACTAACACGATGATAAGCACTTGGTCATTCACCACAACTTCATAGTCGTTACCTGGCTAAATGAATTTTCGTCGAACCCTTGATAATACCTTCTACAAAACTTATGTACAAAACATTGTTACCAAGACTTACTGGTTCGTCTCACTCGCGTCCAGAATAGAAATCTGTAAGTGTCACCTTTCCTGCAAAGAACCTTATCCTGAAAAGTCTACACTTGAAAGCATTGGTAGTGTCAGCGTGGGGCCTCGAGATAATTCGGCCAGCTGGGAAGAAATTACTGGCAGCAAGAGTTCAAGAGTGCTGACAGAAAATCAAGAGCGTGTGAACTAGAGCAGACCATTATTCGGGTCTTCTGGGACATACAGCTGAATGTCAACTTCACAGCGAGACTAACGGACCACCTGTGCGGGCAGTCACAAGAAAGCTTGATGTATTATAACCAAAACAGCCTGTTCAAACCAGGAAGTTATCTTGAGCTTGTCTTCCTACAAGCCCACTAAACCTGAAACTGCCATTCTGTGCAAAAGACAACTTCAACACTGGCACTTCACCCAACACTGACGAAAGTAAGCTGCATCGTGTAACGTGCCAGCAGTAAGCTTTCTGAAGCAGGAGAAGGGCCCACGAGCTTACCTTCCATGGTGTAATTCAGGAACCTGTCCCGGCTCCAGAAAGGGAGCTTTTTTGGCTTGGCTTGGGTCAATGACCATAAAATTATCATTACCAAACAGAACGCATTAACAGTTGCAGACTCAGGGTAATGTCTTTACTTGCTTGATTTTGTGGACAAAAACTGATGAAAGGGTGCCCAATGTGACTAGTTATCCTGTCCAGGAGTCCGTAATTTCAAGAAGTTTGACAATCATTTCATTGGCTAACAATCGCAAAGCATACTTGTGCTGTCATTTGAAACAAAACCATGCACTTTAAGGAACTGTGACAATTTCTTTAGGTGTGGGGAGCACCTGCACTGCATATATAATTTTGGTTAAAAAGAAAGTAAGGCGGAATGGGCCATATAAAATTAGTGACAATAATTTTGGCATAAGTAGATTTTTGCTCAAACCATCTGAAAGTTTTTTGTTTTAGAAAGTATTAAATTTTGTTAAACGTAGCTGCTGTCAGATGATTCTATATAAGCATTTGGCCTTATGCAATACTATTTGCTTTAAATAAAATTTTTGGGTTTTATTTGTCAAAACCTCAATATGATTGCTGAACGACATATTGTAGGGCAAAGGCACAAATACACAGATGATATACGAAAACATGTCACAGGTGCTGCTAATAACTTAATTCGAAACACAACAGGATACTGTATATATACTCTTCCGAATGCACAGGCGCACTAGCCACTTCGGGAAGACAACAGAGGGCGATTATCCGTGCTAACACAATCATTTTGAAGATCTAAAGAAAGCAAGTTCCACGTCGTACAAAACAACAGAGGTCTGACTTACACAAGCACTACTTTTTTATGTAAAACGCTTTGAGTAGCTTACATGCAATTTTATCTTTACTTCTGCCTGGGATCTTCACATCATAAAATCTCGCACGACAATGGCAGGCTTTTTTTTGCTGATAGATGCGCATTCAAGTCTGCCGTCATGTTTTTAGCATGCTCCCTCATTCAATCATTGATGCAGCAGCCAGTTTGTCCTACATAGGACTTTTCACAAGGCAGTGGGATTTCATAAACCACACCGGGACCACATTGCCCGTAAGGTGTTACATGTTGTACTTAGCAGCTTACCTTAGATCTGCCCATTATGCGGGGACACGTTCGTGCCAGCCTATTGGGAACAGAGAACAATAGAGGCACTCCATGCCTGTTCGCCACTTTCTTTAAATTGTGGCTCAACTTATGCACATACGGTACAACTTGCGGTCTTGGGCCACTCGGCTCACCAGCTCTGGCCTCATTCACCAGTGTGCCCGCTTTTGTAGTGTTCTCTTTTCCCAATAGGCTGGCCCAACTGTGTCCCTGCATAATGGGCAGATCTAAGGTAGGCTGCCAAGTACAACACGTCACACCTTACTGGCGATGTGCTACCAGAGGGGTTTATGAAATCCCACTGTCTTGTGGAAAGTCCTATGTAGGACAAACTGGCCGCTGCATCAATGATCGAATCATGGAGCATGCTAACAACACAACGAAAAACTTGAATGCGCATCTTTCAGCACACTGTAAAGCCTGTCCTTGTCGTGCGAGATTTCATGATGGGAAGATCCTGGGCAGAACTAAAGATAAAACAGCACGTGAGTTGTTGGAAGCATTTTACATAAAAGAAAAAAGTAGTGCTTGTGAAAGTTGACCTATATTGTTTTCATGATGTGGAACTTGCTTTCTTTAGATCTTCAAAATGATCGTGTTAGCCCTGATAATCGCCCTTTGTGCTCTGGTCTGCCCGAAGTGGCTGGTGCGCCTGCGCGTTGTGAGGAGTACATATACTGTATCTCGCTGTGCTTCAAATAAAGTTGTTAGTAGCGCCTGTGACGTGTGTCTGTGTATCTTCTGTGTATTTGTGCCTTTGCGCTATGTCGTTCAGCAAACAGCAACTTGCCTAACACCAAGTCCTTCTGCACAATATGATTATGGGGGACACTGTAGGGGGGAACTCTGGATTAACTTTGAACACCGGGGGTATGTACCCAATGCTTATGGGGGTGTTGTTGCACTTTGCTGCCATCAAAATGTGGCCGTTGTGCATGGGATTTTATCATGCGCCATTCGGCTTAGCAGTGCAATGCCAAAGCCACTACGCCACCACGATTTTTAGTTTTGATGGCAGAACAGCAGTTTCCAAGTAATTTAATTAGCTCGACCTGTTGATGCTGCTCTCTAAAAGTAGATTTTATGCATGTTACTTATGTTGCTGCGGTACTAGAAATTATTATTACTTTAATAATGCCTTTTTTACTGTAATAACACTTGTTTCAGTGATCTGCTAATGTAACAGGTTATTCTACGACACTATAATGCAAGTTTCCTTAGGAGTCATAAGCATTGCAGAAAACCACTTATTTTCAATAAATTTTGTTCAGTACCGCATGTTCTGAATGCTAAAGCATTCTTACCTGTGTGAATGTCAGCGAAACTGCTTTTGCATATGTGTTATCTTATTGCATGTGTGAAAAAAAAACTGTTGGCTTTTGTTTACTTTTTCAGGTGCACGGCAAGCTCTCACTCAAGCAACACATTCCAGTGGTCTTCTGTCAACAGACTGGGTGTATTGAAGTATTATTACAAGGTCCAATAAACAAGGCTTGCGAGATGTGTGACGTGCTCTTGCTTAAAATCGGAGGACTTCACTATTAATGTAAGCTAGAATAGGTGTGCTGAAGAACCTGTGTAACGTGTACTTGTTTATTAAGTACAAACCATTACCTCACCTGACATTTTTTTTCACCTCAACATAACTCTTTACTGTAGATTTCTGAACAAACCATTACAGCAACACAACACTGCAGTAAGGTCAGCACAAGTGTTCATGCATGAACACTTATATTTACAAGAATTGTATTTGCATTATTATACTAAATATGAATATGAGGTGCGTATCTTTTTCAGGGTGCATACTCTCACAGGTCGTACAAGCTCGTCATCTTGTACGCACTCAGCTCGTAGAAACGAACTCGTTCATAATGTACGAGAATCTCGTTCAGTGACAAGAACGCGATCTCGTACACATGTGTGCGAGAAATGTACGCGATGGTTGCTGCGTAGACTGTACGAGGTTCTCGTAGACTCAACGAGTTCTCGCAGACTGAACGAGTTTCTCGCACAGTCTACGGAGCAATAATCGCGTACACTATTTCTCGTACATTCTCGTTCACATTTTTTTCAATAGGGGCTATAAGCAACCACCTGCTACTTCTTGCATAGGTAAACCATTTTTCGGCAGACAAAGTGTGATGTCTTGTGGAACTACTAGATGTTAAGAGGTATTGAGGGTTGTGCTTGCTGTCAGTCCAAGCATTTATGCCTATTGTCCGCAGCTGTGGCAGACAAGGAATGTAAGGAATGCCTGTGCTGCTACTCAATTTGGAAGCTGCACTTTCGTAAAACAATTTGAGATTCTCGAATGAAAATGCCTTATTGGCTCACTGCCTTTACTTCCTGTGTTGTGCCCTGGCATCATTTCTTTAGGCTCTAGCTTCCAGACAGGAGAATTTTGTATTTATTTTGTTAACTATGCTATCTATTTTCATTTATGTGCATACATTTTCTGCGATCAGGCATTTAGCCATATTAGGTGTTAACGGCAGGTGTTTTTTCATGGATGTTACTATGTGTGGTTTGTCAGAAGCACAAAAACGTAGCTTATTTTATAATCTATGCTTTGCTGATGTGTAGAGTTCTTTATTTATCTGCTTTGCTTTTTTGCCTAGGCAATCGAGGACATGGTCACCGATCCCTTTTGCATGGACCTTGCGCGAATGAAAATGCTTTTGGCCACAACTGCAAAGGCCCGCATGTCCTGACGTGGTAAGACGTGGTAAGATCCTGACGTGGTAAGATCACTCATGTTCCTCAAATCGTGTGGGTCTGCTCTGTAAGATTAAGAGTGTGTTGTTTTGTAAGCTGTGATTTATGTTTAGTCAGCTGTGCTCTGTCTGTAGCATTCGATAAATGATAAAAAGTGAGTGGTCATTTACACAGACTGGCTCGCACTTTATAACCTTTAACACTGGTGAAAAGCATTGCTATAACAATGAATGTTTAAAGATTTCACCTAAGTCAAGATGAATATAGAATCAACTCTGCTGCTTCAGTAGTTGTGTGGAGCTGATATTTTCTCTCATATCGCTCAGCAGAATTAAAGTATTTGAAGCTATCCTAGGGCCAGTTTTTTTTCAGTGGGCCATAAAGTGTTAGTCAATGTGCATTTCTTTCAGCTTGCCTTTGAAGCATAATAAGGTTTAGAGACACAGTAGAGGCTGTGGAGGCCAATCTAAGCAAAATGCAAGAGATTTTGGACCAGGGAAGTCTCATGGGACTTGAAGAATTTGTTCGACCCAAGGAGGCTGATGATGCAGTTTTTACTACGCTAAGACAGCACTTTCTGATCTCTTGACTGATAAAAGAAACTTCAGGGCTGATAGAGGACTGATAAAAAAACTTCAGGGCTGTAGTTCAGTACACAAAATACCTAAAAAAGTATGTAAAGGTGGATTTCAAATCAGACTTTTTAAATCGTGTTTTACCTGTAAGTTATGTTAAGCATCATAACAGCACTGGAAAGCACATAATGGAGTAAAGAGGACATTTATTTGTAGTGGGAAAGTGCATGAAGTATGAAGTGCGCAACGATCAATATATTGTTTTGTTGGTAACTAACAATCCCTCAATGCTGGAAAAGCCGATTGATGTTCAGGTCATTCAACCAGAAAAGCGTAATGCTTTTTCTAAAAATAAAGCAGCGATTCTATTCACACTAAGCAATCGTCGATGTGGCATGCTCATAGAATTTTTGTGCACACTGGCACCTTTTGCAGGGTTGAAAGAAAGAAAACCAAGAAATCATAGTGAAACAAATTATTAGTTTTATAAAAAGGGTATCATCATGAACACCACAACTTAAAGCCATTGTGTAGTTAAAATTTTGCTTCTTCTCTTTTCTTTAAAGGCACAAGAACTTGGCAACAGGTCTCCACCAGGCCCAAGCATTTTCAAAGAGAATGGCAACCTCAAAATTGCCTGCAAGGAAAACATTGTGGCGTTACCACCTGCATCATCACCTGATAAGGCGGTCATCCTCCTGTTGACTGTATATTTTATTCTAAACCTGTCATACCCATACGCTTTTGGACAGTTTTGGGGACTTGTGCAGCAGCATGTCAGCTGCAACATTGTGAAGTTGTGCCTTCTTTTACGATTTTTTATCACCAAGGCAAAGCGCTGGCTGTAGGTTTCAAGGCTGGCTTGTTGTTTTTTTTTTCTTTAAGGTATCTCACTTGTATTTTTCAAGGTTGATTTGTGTGGTTCTTTAATGGTTTCTCACTTGTTTTGCAGAGTTCTTACCTTTATATTTTGCTGTTGCCTTGTTGACTTTTTAAAATGTGCAACATGCTTCCAGATGTACTTGGGGGCATAAAATTTGATAAACATTTACACTAGCTTTCATGATAGTGTGTGGGATGAGTTATCCCAAACTACACAATGTTGGGGCAAGTAACCAGCCTGTAGTGGGAGGCTTTTTCAGGAGCTTATCAAGTGTTTTGGTCACGATTAGCTTTGTATTATACTTACATCTGTGATGCCATCTGTATTGTTTCTAGTGTTCATGTTTTTGTTGCGATTATTGTCACATGCTTCTGGCAAGTTTTCGGGTGTAAATGTTTCATTGTTTATTTTGGATTCCACCGTCTTTTCCGTTTAATAATTTATCCACTACATTCTTCATTGATCTTGTCTTAATTCAACTCTGTAAGCCCATTGTTTTATGCCTTTTTTGTATAATTCTTAGAGTACTGAATTCTTTTGGAACGGGGGTGCGTAAACTCGGTAAATGGCATATGGGTACTTGCGCGTTTGAATTACCTTATTTCCTGTGTTAAGCCAGCATATTTTATAGTCTTGTTTAATGTTTCTTTTTTCCATAGCCGATGTGCAAGTTTATTTGAATGGGATGCACTTATGTCTCGTGCCATTTTTATTACCCACTTTTTTAATATAGGGACATACACGTGAATGCCACTTAATGCCTTGTCTCTTTTCTTTTTGGTATTTGTTCCTTGTTGCCTAGTCATTTTCCATGAAATTTGAGACGAACACATCTTCAGTGTATGCAATGCTGTCACTCAATAAAGTTTGCTCATGTTGAAAAGCATTGTAATAATTTGTTTCATAGGTGTTTTAATTTAGGTACCTTGTTTGTTTTACATGCAGCTTAAGGCCAGAACAGGATCCGGCAGGCAAAGCCAAGGTTTTCACTGTGCCATTCCAGGTACCTCAAACCTACTTTCATGTAGAACTGTGCTCTAATAGGCAACTGTTGGGAACTGTCGGGGACCACACTGCTGCAAAATTTGTACTTTCCGATTGTTGGTATCACCGCAGGCCACATGCCAAGCCAGGTTGGCATATGACCTCAGTTTGTACTGACAGGGGAAAGCAAAAATATTGTACAATTGGGAACCCATAGACAGCTTCCTAACTGCTTATTAGAACATTGTTTTATATAAAAAGCAGGTCTGAAAGTACCCGGAACGGAGCACCGGATATAGCCATCGCTATTGTATGTGGATCGACGTTCCAGTAACTGAAACAAGCCTTTTATTTGGAACAGGTTTCCATATACTCTTATGTGGAACGACGATCCACATAATTAATAAGTAAAAATAAGTGGTGCACTATTCCATCTACTTTTTAAAGTATGTGGAACGTGGTTCCAAATATATAACTGGAACTTTTTTTGCAAAAAAGTTCCAGCTACTAAGTGGATCTTATGTGGATACATATTAAGAGTGCAGGCTGAGTTTCTAGGTGCCCACTTCGAGTACACTTCTAGGTCAGCCCATTACACAGATACATTTCTACGATACCAGCGGCAAGCAGAGTGATTGCCCCTGGATCGGAAAATAACAAAGAATGAACCTTACAACCGTCCATTTACCATGACGGAATTTCAGGCGTCACTGAGTTGCTGTAATAAGACAGCGCCAGGAAGATACAGAATAGCTTATGACATGATCAAACACTTACACCCTGAAACTCACAAAACACTTCTGTCGCTTTTTAACTCCATATTCTGTGATGGGTATATCCCGGCTGCCTGGAAAGAGGCAATAATTATCCCTATTCTCAAAGAGGGCAAGGACTCGACTTCGGCCAGCAGTTACAGGCCTATAGCACTAACAAGTTGTAGTGCAAACTCTTTGAGAAAATGACTAACCGCCGCCCGATCCATTTTCTTGAAAGTAACAAAATACTAGATCCCTTACAGTGCGGTTTCAGGGAAGGTAGATCCACAACAGACCACCTTGTCCGCATCGAGACAAATATCCGGGATGCCTTCGTGCATAAACAGTTTTTCTTGTCGGTGTTCTTAGACATGGAGAAAGCATATGACACCACATGACGTTTTGGAATCCTTCGTGATCTGGCAGGAATGGGCGTCCGAGGCAACTTGCTGAACGTGATCCAAAGTTGTCTCTCGAACCGCACATTCCGTGTTCGAGCTAGTAACCTCTTATCTCGTCCATTCACCCAAGAGACTGGTGTACCACAAGGTGGTGTGTTGAGTTGCACTCTATGTGTAGTAAAAATGAATTCTCTCCACAGTGCCATACCACGCACAATGTTTTATGCCGTGTACGTGATGATGTGCAGATCGCTTACAAATCTTGTAATCTTGCTATCTGCGAGCGACAGGTGCAGCTTGGCCTCAACAAGATTTCCAAGTGGGCGGACGAGAATGGATTTACACTAAACCCACAAAAAAGCAAGTGCGTCCTCTTCTCGAACAAAAGAGGTATGCAACCAGACCCCGTTATTGACCTTAATGGAGAACGGCTATCTGTGAGTCATGAATGTAAATTTTTAGGCCTCATCTTAGATTATAAGTTAACTTTTGTCCCGCACCTTATATACCTGAAAACAAAGTGCCAGAAGGCTATGAATGTGCTGAAGCTCTTGTCACGCACATCGTAAGGAAGCGACAGGAGGTGCCTCCTTAGCCTATACAAAAGCCTTGTACGGTCATGCCTTGACAACGGAGCCATAGTATATAACTCTGCAACACCTAGTGCTTTAAAGATGTTAGACCCCGTTCACCATCTGGGTATTCGGCTTGCTACAGGCACCTTCAAGACTAGCCCTGTAGAGAGCCTGTATGTGGAGTCTGATGAATGGTCCCTGCATCTCCAAAGAGCGTATTTAAGTCTTACTTACTCCCTGAAGGTAAAGGCAGATGTAGAACACCCATGCCATTCCGCTAAAGCGACATATCGGCTGCCAGGCTGTATCAAAACCGGCCGTCTGTGCGGACGCCTTTGTCCCTGCGCCTAGAAGCGTCGGCTGAAGAAACAGGCATAATACTTCAAGAGAATGTCTTAACGGCTCCCAGTCGGCTTCCACTACCTTGGGAGCGGCAGACTATTGAGTGCGATGTCTCTTTCATAGAGATCTCCATGCACGCACCTGAGGCTCATATACGTTCACACTTCCTCGAGCTTCAGGCGAAGTACACATGTGTAGAATTTTACACAGACGCTTCCAAATCTCCTGCTGGTGTTGTTTACGCAGCTCTGGGGCTGTCTTTTTACTCATCTGGTGCACTAAATCCGCATACAAGTATTTTTACAGCGGAAGCATACGCAATCCTCTCGGCAGTTAAACATATAAAGCTAATGAATGTTACCGAAGCAATTGTGTTCACAGGCTCATTGAGCGTCGTCAGAGCTCTAATGAGTCTACGCAAACACAAGAATTCAGTTTTCAACGAACTCTACAGCTGCTTATGCTCAGCTTACATGGGTAACCAAGTGCTGGGTACCTGGCCATAGAGGCATAAAAGGCAATGTAGCTGCGGACGAAAGTGCCACGTAAGTAGTTTTTAAACATACAGATACAACCATAGCTATCCCTCCCACAGACATTGCCTTTCTTGCGCCATCAGTTGCGGAGATTTTTGGGAAATACGTGGGACAGCGAAGTGTCAAACAAGCTACATATCAAACCAAAAATAGGGAAATGGATGTCCGAGAAAACTGCAAGACACAAGGAAGTGCTTCTCTGCAGGTTAAGAATAGGTCATACCTATGGCACACACTCTTACCTGCTTTCTGGAAGTGATCCTCCAAAATGTGATAGGCGTGGCGACATTCTTAGTCCTCCATGTTCTTGTCCAGTGCCCTGAAATAGAAGCCTAGCGTAAAAAGTACTTTTATCCCGCATATCGTCAGCACATCCCTCTTCACCCAGCCTTCTGTCTTAACCATGGGCCGCTTTTTGATTTTAATGCAGTCTTAAAGTTTTTAGCAGAAGTAAACACTTTACAAATCATCTGGCCAGGGTATCCTGTCACGCAGCCTCGTCTTGCAGGTTGCAGCTGCAGTGCAAAAAGCTTGTACAGCACGTGCCTCTCAGCCCTTGATTGCAAGGAACCTGTTGAGGCACTAGTGCTATTGTATACGTTTTAGTACATCATTAATTCCTAACGGAATTTTTATAGTCATAACTGTAATCATTAGTCATTGTCATAACTTTAATACAAATATATTTTATGCAAGTTACACCGTCTTTCTTTTAGGCCCTTTTACAGCCACGTTACATCAGCCATTTAACTCATAGACCAGTCTATAGTACACAGAAAAACCATCGCCATCTGTCATCGCGCTCTTTGGCCATATCTGGCCCTTGGGCCAATAAAAACCACATATTATTATCTCCTGCATAAATTGACGCGATAGGACGTTACCTATTCGAACACGGATTGCGCGGTTCGAGATATGACTTTGAGTCACGTTAAGCAAGTTGCCTCGGACGCCCATTCGAGCCAGAGCACGAATGATTTTAAAACGCTAAGTCGTGTCTTATGCTTTCTCTTTGTCTAAGAACACCGACAAGAAAACATGTTTATGAACGAAAGCATCACGAATATTTGTCTCGATGCGGACAAGGTGATCTGTTGTGGATCTACCTTCCTTGAAACGTTACTGTAAGGGATATGGAATTTTACTTCTTTCAAGAAAATGGATCAGGCGCCGGTTAGTCATTTTCTAAGAGTTTGCATAGGCTACTTCTTATAGCTATACAACTGCTGGCCGAAGTCGGGTCCTCGGCCTCTTTGAGAATAAGAATTATTATTGCCTCTATCCAGGCAGCCGGGATGTACCTAAGGCAGAATATAGGAGTTAAAAAGCGACAGAAGCGTTTTGTAGGTATCAGGGTGTAAGTGTTGGGTCATCTCGTAAGCTATTCTGTCGCTTCCTGGCGCTGACTTATTGCAACAACTCAGTAAGGCGTCAAACTCCGTCATAGTAAATGAACGGTTGTAAGGTTCATTCTTTGTTATATTCCGATCCATAGGCACTCGCTTTGCTTGCCGCTGGTACCTAGAAATGTATCTGTAATGGGCAAAACTGGAAATGTACACAAAGTTGGCACCTAGAAAATCAGCCTGGTCTTCAAGAGTGTTTCCCTGGGTGTTTACCAATGGTAAAGGATTGGTTTGCCGGCCGTTTAATTTGTTAACTCGCTTCCACGCTTTCATATCGTCTGGGGAAGAGTTTATGCCTGATATGTATTTTTGCCAAACAAAACACGACTAGTCACGAACTCGCTCAGAAGCGTCGCTCATCAACTGGCGCAACTAGCGCGTGACATTCCAAACTATATCAGTAGTGAAAATAGTGCTTTTCGTTCGAGGCACGTTTGGTAAGTTGCATTCATTATTGGTCATTTTTCTAACGATACTTTGGAACAACTTTGAGTTTTAGGAATGTTGTGTTAGGTAGAGGGCAGTGTTGGTCTCTTCTGATCGTGGTGGAGGCAGATAAATTTTCGAGGTAGTTTGATGTTTGCTTTAAGAAAAACGTGACAGCTGAACGCTTGAGAAAGGATAGCGTCAGTGTTTTTTTTTTCGCAGAGATATGTAGGTAGTTCCCGTGAGTTTCCGTTAAACTAAGACTTCTTTTCGGATTTCGGCAGTTCTAAAAATAATGCTGTATCAGGTTAGATACTGGTTATTCTGCAGTCTACTTCAGCTGATTTTAGAAATCGCCGGATGGTCGTTCCCGCACGCACGTAGAGAGTACCGCGCCTTAGAAGCGGGCTGCGCGGATCGCGTCTATTAATGGTATACTCTACAGATTTCTTTTCTCTTTGAAGTATTATGTAAGGGTATATCTAAGGCTGTACGTGTCTCGCACCTGTATTTACAAGACGGCTGCACTTGAGTTTCATTTAGTGCCTGGAAGTAGTTATAAATAAGCGCGAATCTTCTTGTAGTCTTGAACGCGTAATTTGCACAAGTTTTCAACATCGAAGCTGTTTATCATCACCAGCCTATTTTATGTCCACTGCAGGACGGAGGCCTCTCCCTGCGATCTCCAATTACCCCTGTCTTGCGCTAGCGTATTCCAACTTGCGCCTGCAAATTTCCTAACTTCATCATCCCATCTGGTTTTCTGCCGACTTCGACTGCGCTTCCCTTCTCTTCGTATCTATTCTGTAACCCTAATGGTCCACCGGTTATCCATCCTACGCATTACATGGCCTGCCCAGCTCCATTTCTTCCGCTTAATCTCAACTAGAATATTGGCTATCCCCGTTTGTTCTCTGATCCACACCGCTCTCTTGCTGTCTCTGAACGTTAGTCCTAAGATTTTTCGTTCCGTTGCTCTTTGTGCGGTCCTTAACTTATTCTCGAGTTTCTTTGTTAACCTCCAAATTTCTGCCCCATATGTTAGCACCGGTAGAATGCAATGATTGTACACTTTTCTTTTCAACGACAGTGGTAAGTTCCCAGTCAGGATTTGGCAATGCATGCCGTATGCACTCCAACCCAATTTTATTCTTCTGTAAATTTTTTTTGTCGTGATCAGGGTCCCCTGTGAGTAATTGACCTAGATAAACGTACTCCTTTACAGACTCTAGAGGATGACTGGCGATCCTGAATTCTTGTTCCTTCGCCAGGCTATTGAACAATATCTTTGTTTTCTGCATATTAATCTTCAACCCCACTCTTACACTTTCTCGGTTAAGGTCCTGAATCATTTGCTGTAATTCATCTCCATTGTTGCTGAATAGGACAATGTCATCAGCAAATCGGAGGTTGCTGAGATATTCACCGTTGATCCTCACTCCTAAGCTTTCCCAGTCTAAGAGCTTGAGTACTTCTTCTAGGCATGCAGTGAATAGCATTGGAGAGATTGTGTCTCCTTGCCTGACCCCTTTCTTGATAGGTAACTTCCTACTTTTCTTGTGGAGAACCAAGGTAGCTGTGGAATCCTTGTAAATGTTTGCTAAGATATTCACGTATGCCTCTTGTACTCCTTGATTACGCAATGCCTCTATCTCTACTGAATCAAATGCCTTTTCACAATCTATGAAAAAGCTGTTTAAGCCAGCCGTAATTTGTGGTGCGTAGCCGTGGTAGCCATCGCAACCAGGAGGAGAAAGTGGATGAGACCACGTGGATGCGCATGTGGTCTTCTCATCGTCATCTCCCTGCCTTCCCGATCCCTGCCTCTCTTCCCTCTGCGGCGCGCTGAGCCAGGAGAAGAAACAACAGGCGAAAGCTTGCACTAGGCTGCGCAAAGCTCAAGACACAGCGAAGCTGGCCGATTGATATCGAGCGGCTAGCCTCCAATGCGTTCGGCGTCGGCAAGCAGCAGCGTTCTTGGCACTGTGCCAACCTTGGTTAACCTACCTGCGTTTGTGGCATGCCAGGAACGCTGTCGTTCGTAGGCGCCGACGCGTCCAGCCATAGCCTCCTCTATAAATATAGAGGAGGCTATTATAGCCTCCTCTATAAGTATAGAGGAGTCTATGGTCCAGCGCTAGTCACGCGAAATGTCGCCAACGCGGTCGGCGTCGGCAAGCGACAGCGTCCTTGGCACTGTACCAAACTTGGCTAGCCTGCCTGCGTTTGTGGCTTGCCAGGAGCGCAGTCGCTCGTAGGCGCCCACGCGTCCAGCGCTAGTCACGCGAAATGTCGCGAAAGGGAAGTTCCTCCAAAAATTATCGCTCGAAAATACCTTCCTACATGCGTAGTTAAGTTAAACGAAGTAAGGACCTAGCAGCAACCAAGTTCATACCTAGCAGTAGCAGCCAGTAAGCTTCGCTGTGCCTAAGCTTTGCGCGACCGAGTGCAAACTTGCCAGATTTTTTGTTTTTGTTACTTTAATGCATGAATCGCAGGCAAAAGTTTTGACCGGAAAGTCCATCCACTGCGGAAACAGCAAGTTAATCTGCAGTTTTAATGTGAAGCTTTCTTGTCCTAGTCAAACTTGTTTGTCAGGTGTCAACTCCTCTAGTCTGCCAAATATGTTTTCCCTCATGTTTCGTACGTTAGCAGCACCAGCTTGACCTGAGAAGCACGTTGGCAACTACAGTTGTGTTGCAAGTTCTCGCTTGAAGCATGTATGATGCATGTTCTAGTCTTTACCGTGTATCTAGTCTTTAACATGTATCTAGTCTCTGGAAGAAAGATTTACAACAGATATCTTTGTGGTTGTAGCGCCAATTTCTTTTTCGCACTGCATTTACTGTAGTCCTTAATGCTTACAGTACAGCTTTCTAGTACCTCGGTAAAGTGAGAGCACTTAAACACATCGACATAGGTTCTATAAACATTTGCTTTTGGGGTCTCAAAAGCAACTACATAGCCACATTCTAAAGAAAGTTGTCTTTAGCATCTTTAAATCAACTCCATAGAAACGTTCGACGGAAATTTGTCTTTACCATCTTAAAAGGAACTCCATAGAAATGTTCTGTAGAAATTTCTCTTAAGTACTTTTAAAAGAACTGCACGGAAACATTCTATAGAAATTTGTCTTTTGCATCTCAAAAGGAACTCCGTAGAGATGTGTTATAGATCTTTGCCTTTAAGGTCTTAGCAGGAACACCATAGAGGTATTCTATAAAAACTTGTCTTTACGGCCTTAAGAGGAACTCCGTAGAGATGTTCTATAGGAATTTGTCTTTACGGTCTTAAAAGGAATTCAGTAGAGATGTTCATAGAAATTTGTCTTTAAAATCTCCAAAGGAACTCCGTAGGGATATTCTATAAGATTCTGTCTTTACGATCTTAAAAGAAACTCCGTAGGAGTGTTCTATAGAATTCCGTCTTGAGAGTTCCTATAAGTACGCGGTGGCCAAACAACTTTTGGAACTCTATAGAAAAATTTTATAAGCATTAAAAACAAACACAATACAATTCTATCGAACAAGTTCCAAGGCATTTCTAAAGAAACAACAATTTTTGTGAGACGTGCACACCGCCGATCGTGTTGCGGTACGGTTTAGAGATATCGGCGCACTGTGCGAACTTTTCATGCAAAAAGCTCGAGGAGGGTGATGATTGCATACAGTAAATTGTTTTCTAGGTTCAGAAAACGATACCTTACAACGACGGTTCAGGGTTTCAGCGAAATACAATTTACGATCGAGTGAAGAAGCTATAAACACCGTCGGAATTCAAGTAAGCGATGACCATGTTCCATTTCAGCACATTCCATACGCAAATAGAGGCAGTTCCTTCGTAAGCAGAGTGACGTTGATTTCATTGTAGCCACTTATGGTGTCCACAGAGCCGGAATTCAAGGCGCGTCCACGTTAGCGACAAGGCAACTCGCCGCACGCCGTTAGCAGTTCGTGGACCACAGGCCGACAACGGTCTTGCTAGAAAACGGTGAGATCTCCCTGTCACGCAAAGGATCTCTGCTAGATTTCGCTGCGGCACAGTGGCATGGCCATTCAGCGACAGAGGAGTGGTCGCGGGTATAGGCTCTGGCGTCGTCGTCAGCCTCACCGCCGCTCATCGCTCGTCACCGATATCGTCGCTAAGCTTTTTACTGTTCACTTCGAATCTCTGGCTGACGGCGCTTCAGAAGGAACCACCGACGCTCCCAAGCAGCAATGTTTTGTTACCGTTGTTGCCGCGTTACCCTCTCCTCGCAATAATTTCACATATGCAATGCGAGCAGGAGCACGGCCCCGCCGCTTCGCCGTGCACCCTCGGTATACCCATGCACTACTGCTGTACTTCAGTTGTATCGGAACTCTCGTTTAAACGTTTGATCATGGATTTGTTTTTTTTAAATAAAATGAACAATATATACGCGTAACTTTATACTCCAGCGGACGTCATTTCGCCCGGAATAGAAGCTGCTTAACCACTGTTTGTGTCGCCCGTAACGGCGTCGCGCCGGTGCAGAGTCGATGCGCTGTTTCCACATTCACCATATATGTTCGCTATTAGAGTGTACCCTTAGCATTGTCATTTTCTGCCTTTTCATTTTGTTACAAGGCACCATGCACCGCTGGAAACCCAGTGGGAATTTACACGCCTGCTGGCACTGACGTTACTCTTAGCGCCTCCGAAAAAATGCCGACTGCATATATGCAATCTTGTACAAAGAACTTGTATACATGTTTGTACTAGAAGCATTGCCATTTTCGCTATGAATAAAATCAAATGCACACGGATATTATGCCGAAGAAGGTGTAGAAATAGTAGAATATTAAACGGCGTGGGATCGCGCCTACCTGAATCCAACGTCGCGTCGCTCATGATCGTAGTTTTCACGAAAAATAATAACATGATAGGGCTATATTACGGCTTTTCTAGTTAGTGCAATTAATCACACAGGGATAACGACGGCCTTCAAACTTTTTTTTTCAGGGGTTTTGCACGTCGGCCACCAATATATGCCGCCGCTGTGAATTTTCTTCTGTTTGACTGAAAAATGCGCACGATGTCTGCAAAGGGCGCTGTGTGTCAGCTCGAGACTCCAGCGCTGGTTCCCCATACCCGCTCGTTGGAGAGGGACTATTTCTTTAGAAGTGAGGACAATCAGCTGTATGCGCTTCGGTTATCTCGGTGGGGCCCTTCCTGCCTTCTGAAGTTGTATCCGAAGTTGTATGTCGCTTTTCGTACAGCACAAAAGGACAAAGCGTACAAAGATTTTGCCTATTAAACGGATACATCACAAGTGAGATTTGCAAGGGCTTAAGCCGTGCAATCTGTGTGCCAATTAGTACTTGCAAATATATGACATTGCTAAAGAATATGTGGTATCGAGCAGGCATGCAATGGCACATTTGAATCGGGAAGTGTTGCATTCATATGCACAATCTATAAGTGAAAGCATCGTGTCCATCGATGGCATTTCAGACCGCAAGGCGCTTATTCTAACCTGTCCCATTTCAACCACATCGAAAATAAAAAAAACCACAACCTACTTACTTCAAGGATTATATACGCGCAAATGATCCTCCTGTCTCGTCTCCTAGAATACCAGTTTCATACATTCAGTGAACTAACAAATGTACAAGAACTCTGGACGCATTTTAGAAGTATTGTGCGAAATATATTGCGAAGAAACCTTCATTCCAAATAATAAGAAACGCATTGCCCGAGAATACCCGTGGATAACACGTGCAATAATCCAACTAAAAGTAAAAATAAAACGACGACGAAAAAAGGGAACCAAGTGAAGGTTAGATGATCTTATCGCTGCATTAAGACAAACAATATCGGAAGCAAAAGCCCGTTTCTTTGACACTACGTTACCTTTGCTTATGGCGCATGACCCTCACAAATTCTGGTGATATTTGTCAGATGAACAAGAAAAAATAACGCAAATCAAAATTTCGGATCATGTTATTCAGGATCCTGAACACATTGCTAATGAGATAAACAACTTCTTTCGGTCAGTTTTTACATAACATGCTAGTATTGTAGTTTTAACACCTTACGATGTCAAAATACCAATGGGAAAATAAGCTGTACGTAAAGAGGACATACTTTATTGCATAAGATTGATCTTTAAAAATCTGCCGACCCCGATCAGATTTCTTACTCATTCTTAAGTCGATACGCAAACTGGACATCAAAGTATCTATTTAAAATATTCACTCTTTCTCTTCATACATCAGTGTTACCAGACGATTGGCGCAAGGCTGCAATAATTCCAAGACATAAATCCGGCTCGAAATTAGATTTAAATAACTACCGCCCACTGTCATTAACAAGCTCATGTTGCAAAAATACTGGAACACGTAATGTTTAAGGTCATATAACTCACCTAGAAACAAACGAACTTCTACATAAGCAACAGCATGGTTTCAGATCAAGACTATCAACTATAACCAAATTAGCTGAGTTAACTCATGACATATCTAACGTACCTAATACAGATGGCCAATTAGATGCAATTTTATAGACTTTTCTAAAGCGTGCGACGTAGTTCCGCACCAGGATTTACTTACAAAATGGTCGGCTTTTGCTATTAGTAATAAAATAATATTCTGGATCAACAGTTTTATTGCGATAGCAATTATATGGGCACTCCAAAGCAGATTTCTGCCGTCGGCGTCGCCGTCGCCGTGAGGTTCCGTATGACGTCAATGGAGATGAAATCGTCGCCGCGCGCCGCCGAACGCTGTATGTGCGAGTGAAAGGGCGCGAGGGACGCGCGCTTTCACGGGGAGTGAACGCACGGCGGAGAACAAACGCGCGTTCTGTGCGGTGCTCCCTTAAGGGCTGCAGAAGTAGGCGTCTCTTTCCTCTTTTACAATCACCATTTATGTAGAGCAAACGCGCCTTCTTCTGACGCACGAAAGGCCGTGGGGAGGAGGGTGAGGGAAGGGAGGGGACGTTTAGCTGCGGCACAAAGTGCCTATTTATATCAGAGGCTCCGGCAACAGTCACCAACGCCGCACGCATTTTGTGCGAACGCGGGCAAAACGCCGACGGCGTCGACAACAATTCTGCGTGTTGCCGGTGCTGCTGCATGTCCAAGTTTATACAGCTGATAAAGCTACTATCATTACTCCGTATAGCTCTCTACAAATTTGCTATCGCAATTGATGCTTCGCCTTTCAGGTGAAACTGAGACAACTTTTTCTAACCAATCGTAAACAGACCGTTGCTATCGATAATAATCTTTCACAACCACTCGATGTCTACTACGGAGTACCTCAGGGATCGGTTCTGGCACCACTCTTGTTCTTGATGTACATTAATGACATCCAGTTTGCCATTAAAAACCCAATTCAGATGCGCCTGTTTGCTGACGACTGTGTCGTGTACACAGTAGTACACAATTACTCTGACGACCAGATAGAACTTAGATAGATAGATAAAACAATTTACTCTTGGTGCAACACCTGGGGCATGAAACTCAACACATCAAAAACACATTAGATTTCTTTCACAAATAAGAAACTCCCGCTTAACTTTACATATTCGATCGGAAGCTCAATAACCAACAAAATCGAACAGGTAAAATACCTACGTATTAAACTCACGCCTAACCTGAACTGGAAGCCCCATATCTCGACGATCTGTCAAAAATCCGAAGGCAAACTATCCTTTTTAAAAAGGAAACTGCGCACAGCACCACCACACCTCGAACTAAATGCGTATAAAACACTAATAAGACCATGCCTAGAATACGCTGATTTAATCTGGAGCCCTCATCAAAAACGCTTTATAAATAAAATAGCACGCATACAAAAATTAGCAGTTAGGTTTGTATAGTCGGATTACAAAAGTCAGTCTTGTATCTCAGGTCAGATCGCAAGGGCAAGCCAAAAATCCCTCTCGCAGAGAAGAGCAATTTCACGACTAAAATTAATATATCAATTATACCATAGTCAATTTCCAGATAAAACGTTTTCATTACCTGCAAGATCCTCCAAAATGCTCAACCAGATTAAATTATTCAAAAACAATCTATCTTCCCGCAAGTTGTGTTAATGTTCATAAACACTCCCTTTTTCCATCGGCCATTTCCCAGTGAAACAAGTTAACTAACGATATTGTGTGTTGCAATAACATCGACTCTTTCATTAACCGCAATCAGTGTATTGATTTCTCACCATGATTTTTTTATCATTACATTTCTGTATGACATTCAGTGTATTGACTTTCCACCATGATTTTTTTAATCATTACATTTCTGTGCCACTGCTGCACGGGCCGTGAAGGGCCTGCAATATATTCAAATAAAGAAAAGCTCCTGCTCTGTTACCTGTCCTTTCAATGTACATTACATACACCGTTCATCTTGTGGCTCAACACGCGCTGTATTCTTGCACATAGAAAGAACGAACAGCACAATGACATCTATGCTGTATTGGTGTATTTTTCATTTACGTGGTGACATCGGTTGTCTTACGTTGTTGCCCATTTTAAAGAGACACCAAATGCATGTTACAAGTGTCCTATATGCACAGCACAATGTTTACAGCAATAATTTTGTTCATGCTCTTGAATGATAAACAAATTAATAATCTGAAAGCTTCTTTGTAAGACGGGCTCGAGTGGAGAGCCGTGAGGGCACCGATACTGCTGTTGCAGAGCAGCCCGCTGGACCTCTGTCACACTCAAGAGCACGTGCCTGCCACTCGCACACGGCCACCAGGCGGTTGAGTGTCTCCAGCAGCAGAACATTTTGCTGCAAGAAAAAGTGGATTGTTTGAATCAATCAACCGCATATTAATTTACAAAGAAAAATACTCGTTGCACTATTGGTACTGAGTGCCCTCAACTGAGGAAGCCTTAGCTGTAGTATGCATATTAAAACGATGTGTCTGGACAACGTTGCCTTATTTTTAGAGCTGGGGTTGTTTTTTCACAGCCAATTGTCATGATGATAATTGTGCCAGCAGCTCAGGTGTCACCGCACCTTCACGAGTCTCCTGTCAGCACCAGAACCTATATTATTCACTGCAATACAAATGCCTCTCCCTACGCTCCCGTCTTACACGAGATGAGTGCATCCGATGCCTACAAACATCCTATTTTTGTCCCATTACGTAATTTTGTACCATCCTCGGCTGAAGTTCTTTCTCCTTGACATCCAGTCTGTCGCAAGCATGTGATGACCTGTTAATTGAAGACTTCCATGGCCTGCCCACCGGCTCCATTTTTCTCTAAATCTCAACTAGCTTATCAGTTGCCACTGTTTACTACGCCGCTTCCTTCCTGCCTTAATGATATGCCCAACAATTTTTGTTACTTCGCGTTCTGCATAGTCCTCGACTTCTCAAGTTTTTTATTTCAAGGTTTCTTCAGGAATAGACTGCATAACGCATACTCTAGAAGTGCAATAACACGAAGTAGACTTGGAGAAGCCCTAGCACGAAAACAGAAAAAAGAAATAACTTTCATTACCTACGCCTATGTCAGCATAGTACAAGATGTGGAAGTGGTAATTAATTTAGGGTAAATGGCAGTGACCATAGGTCCATTCAATAAATCTAGGTTACCATCTTCTCACACTTTCAATTTCCTGTTCTGTAGGACCGTAATTATTTGCGAAGAACCTGAAATAATCTGTTTTCACCCTGACTGAATATACGTTGGTTTATTTTTCTCTTGACTAATTTTGCTCTACTCTCTTCATAATTCATAGGAATTTGAGACCAATGATCACTGCTATTTACCCTACATAACACTTCCACATCTTGTACTACGCTGACATAAGCGTATGTAATGAAAGTCATTTCATTTTTTTTCCTGCTGGTGCTTCGCCAGGTCTAGTTCGTGTTATTGCACTTCTAGAAGAAAGTATTCGTTAATATATCTATTCCTCTTCCCAAATTCTACTAATCTGTCCTCTACAGTCACCGATTGCTTGTTCTCCAACCTGCTTTTTTCCCAACTTTTTTGTCCCAACTTGCAAAGACATTCATGCTCATTTGCAATCATAAGCAATGCTTGCAATACTTGCCCCATACGCCAGGTTGCCCAAAGTGATGCGTTTCTAGATTGTGAACATTATCTGAATGCATTACACATTGTGACATTCCTGTTGCCCTAGTAAACATTAGACGCCAATACACCGATACGTTAACAGCAAAGGAACAAAGTAGGCTAACACAGGGCCACTTACAGAAATACCCGCGAAGGTCCTAAGCTGTATGAAGCCCCGGTCTCACGGTTTCAAAAGCCAAAGACATGGTGTGGTTGCAGAATGGTTCGCAATTGAAGATTATGCATGCCTGTGCTGTGCCAGCCCGCAGACCCTTCATAGACTGGGCCAAACTCTTCTGGTCTGCCACAATTATCTGCAGAATACCAGCCTTTGGTAGTATCTGCAAGCCTTTTGGCATTGTGTTTCTGTGGGGCACTGCGGTTTATAATGAAAAAGAAGAACAAGGAATTTAAACAACACGGTGCGGGATGATACAGGCATGCTTGGGCTAGCTCGTAAAAAGAAATATGGTAAGCTGCGATTGCATGAGTCATATCTAATTGCACACAAAGTTCCAATGACACACCGGAAAGCGACTGCTGCAGTGGGACTACTGGGAGGTCGCACTGGCTGGTGGAGGGCTGTGACTCCTGCAGAACGATGGTAAAAGAAAGGGGTAAGTTGCTTAAATAAAAGTACACAAACAAACCTGTTTGAAGTATGACAATGCTAAACCGTACTGTATGTTATTCAGTTGAGTGCAAGCTCTATAATTGTGCGCTAGTGGAACTTTCTGCACTCCTCACATGGCGTTCGCTTTAGTCGAGCGGAAATGGAAGATTGTATGCCGTATATGGATTGCACTTTCACCATAGAGATTAAAGAAATACAATTAAACTGCATACGCAGTACAACACTCACCGGTGTGGGGTCTTTCAGCAACAGTGAAGGCCCTAAGCCCACGGCACATTCACGGCCAATCAACGACAGAATCCTCCCTCCGGCCCCAGTAGCTTTCCACCACTTTGTGCCACTAAATTGATGGCAAAACGTGTCTTAAGAAGGTGGTACGCAGAAAATTTCCAAATGAAAAGGTTACTCGCGAATACAACTGTGATCAATCGTTTACTGAAATGAATTTAATATGATTAAAACTACTAAATGCTACTGTCACACCACGGCCCCGCTCTAAGTTGGTCAACATTTAATGATTAACGAAAAGGCGACATTTAATTGTGAGCATAACGCAGACCGACAACAGCGGCGTCTTTTCCTTAACTATAATAGCACTGCAAGTGGCAGCTTCTAACACGACTGCATCCCGCGTAATTTGTGCGACAAGCTCAGACCAATACCGCCGCCAATTTGCCGCACACTTCTTTGTGGGGCCACTTCCCTGCAGGAGCTCCGCCACCTGTGCTCACAATTTTTCACGCTGACTGCGGCGTTCAGCTGCCGTTTGCGTTAACGCCCGTTGAAAGCTCCAGTGTAACAGGGGTGCAAATAAACAGAACGTGCAAAAGAACTTCGTGTGGCCTCAGCTTGAAAGGGCGACAGAGCAGTAGTGTCAAACGCTGGCAGAACAACCCAAGAAGGACCCTGGGGCGCATTTTACAGAATAACGACGCCGCAAGCCCGGAGACGGGGCGTGACTGGGCTTCGCACATGCTCGGTCGTGCCGCCTGTGAAGCTGCTAGCCAGGGCCACAGCTGAGCCATATTTTTCGTGATGTGCTCTGCCACCTATCGGAATTGGCGAATCTCCATAGCTCTGTCGGGAAACGGCTCGAGTGTCCACTCTTGTCGTTTACAATGTTACTCTATGCAACAACTGTCTCTTGTAGCGCATGTAATAGGGTTCACGCATACGAAAAAAAGCAGTATGCTTTTTATGTCTATTGCTGGTTCTCGTGAACGGAGAGAAGTGGCACGCAGCAGTGCGTTGAAATGTTTTATTGCCCCCCGCCTCCCCCAAATGGTAACAAAATTTGAAGGCAGATAAAAAGTACGCCATTCATTATATTAGCCCACCAAACGCGCAAACTCAAGCTAGCGCTAATAACGGGTCACGGCTCCGCCGGCTTGAATGACGGTGTTCGTTCTTTTTGGCAAAGACCCGTAGAGAGCCTCGATGAAGGCTTAGTCACCTTGAAGATGCTTGCACTCTTGTATAGCTTCCCACAGTTCATCAGCGGTTGCGAAGCCCAAGGAGAACCTCGAAAGGTTAGGCTTCATACGTGCCCAAACATACTTATGATATTCATGTCCGCACCCTGCGCGCACCACTCGAGGCGCATTACCTCTCGTTCATCTGAAAGACGTGCCACGTCCTTTGCTGTATGGACGGGAGTCAAGTCCTGTTGGAATAGGTAATATCGACTCGGGTGTGAACCATTCATTGCATATTGGATCAGCTGGTGCTTCAGCAATGTGCAAAACGCAGCACTCGTAAATCTCCAAGGGATTCTTATGACGGACTTAAGCCGTCACGCGAAATAGCTGCCCATACGTTTACTGACGTGCGTCCGCTTGCAGCCCCCTCATTGATGTTCTGCTGGTGCCAGCGGCTCGAGAAAGTAGATTCGTCGCAGAAGACGACATATTTCCAATCTTCCACGCTCGAACTGCGGTGATCGACAGCGAACTTCAGGCTAGCAGTTTTGTTGGTAACTGTGATAAGTGGCTTCTGAGCGGCGATGCGACTTCGGAGTGCGGCTTCTCTTAGCCTTCGCCTTAGCATGCTATAACTTAATTTGCCAGGTTGAGAGTGCTGTGCATGTCCTTCTCACTTCGAAATGGCCTCTCATTGACGACAGCAATAATCTGTGGGTCTTCGTCCATAGACGTGGTGCGGAGTCGCCTCTTGTGCGGCGCATCCTTAATGCGTCCTTCATCTCGGTATACTTGGACTATCCTGTTGACGGCCTTCAACTGGCAGCCTGTCAAGACAGGAATATTGCCCTGCGTGTAATCCTTTCCTTGACAATTAGACGACTTTTTCCCGCTTATGCGACATCGCTAGGATTTGAAACAGGTGACTACTAGGCGCGGGCAGTCGTGGTCTACTTTATAAGCATTTTGCACGAAAATAAAAGAGCGGTATCAATGCTCACTCAACACCACCTCGATATAAGCAAGGCCTATGCATCACGGCAGGCTACGTCACGCACGATCCCGCTGAAGTTATGTAGCCTGATGCGTCAGTGGATATGGGTGCGCGCGCTGATATGAACTCATATCATCGCTAGCGGGCGGTGACACGCAATCAGCTGCGGTTTCTTAGCAACGCTAGCGAGGCGGGAGTGCCAACAGTTAGCGGAACCGCGGCGCCCTTTCCACTTGGTTTCCGACAATGAATGAGTGAGTGTCAACTTTATTACAGCATCCGTCGCGAATCACCCCACGTCGGTTTCGAGGCTATTTGCCACACGTTCGCGCTCATATTACTCACGATAGTAGGCGCGTCTGTGTTTCGAAAGTAAGCCGTACTAACAGGTAGAAATGATGCAGAACGCCACTCGGCAAATAAGGCATTCGAGCAGGTTGCGTGCGCATTCTTCGCCGCTGCATAAGGGTACAGTCACGCTAGCGCCAAAAACACGCGTCAAGAACGCGCCGCAACACGTCGTGCCGCGCGCGGCAAAAGCGGCACGAATCGGGGGTTTTGCGGCGTGCCGCGCGAAATGGGTTCGATACCTATTTCTGCGGCAAATTCCGCGTGCCGCGAGATGAACCAATCAAGAGCGACGAGGGTGACGTCACGGAGCCATGGCAACTGGACCGCCGCCGCTGCGCGCCGCCTTTCCAATCGACGATCGTCGTCTCTCGCGGTAGTAAGTGGTTCTTGAGGAAAGGGAAAGGTTGACGCTATCTTCTGCAGCCCTTGAGGGAGCACGGCTCAGCGCCAAATCTCTCGCGGTTCCATGGAGGGATTTGTGGACGCTGTCCGATCGTACCCTTTCTGCTCACGGTGATTCAGCGTTCCGAGAGCGCGCTAGATCTTATCGCGCTGCCGCGCGGCGAGACGCGCTTGCCACGGTGGACTCGCGGCATGACGCGCGCGTTTTTTGCCGCTAGCTTGGCCGTACCCTAAAGCTGCTGTGCGTAGAAATGCGTTTTCCAACAACCGGTCTAGCTTAAAGCCCCTATATATAAAAAATAGCGTTAACCACTTCCCTCCTCCTCCGTTACACTGTCGCGCTCGGCGCGATCAGCACGATCAAGCCGCGATATCGACAGTGGCACCGCCTTCGTCGGGCCTGCCGTGGCAGACGACAGATAAAGCGCTACCAGAGGAAATCCGCGGAAAACTTCGATCGCGCCCTGCGGAGCAGTTATTGATGTGCGATTTTGCTTCGTCAGTCAGTAACTGGCCTTAATAATGCCGTTTTGGAAGTAGCAACGCGACGATGCGAGACGGCGCAAATACCAAGTGTGCAGGAAGCGTTTGCGCTCGCCGTATTGTAAACAAAAAAGCCTTTTGCCCTCGCCTTGTCGGTTGCGGCAACTTAAGGCGCAGCAGCATGCCATCACAACAAAGTTCTTGTCCCTAACACGTTTGATCCGTTTGTGCGTACAGCACTTTCGTCGCACAGTCCCGAGAATGGTGCTCGGAGCGCGCTGGAAAGAAAAAAATATACAAAAGCGCAACGCGTGCTTCCACGTGACACGGATTGGCCAATGGGGGAGCGGAGGAGGCTGGGGCGACAGTAGGCGGCGAGGAGGAAACGCCGGGGTGAGCGCGGTGGCGGCAAGATCTAAGAATGGCGCTACTTTTTATATATGGGGCCTTTAGTCTAGCTAGCCGCAGCTTGGGCTCTGGAAGATGTTTTAGTTACCGTGGCCTGCATCCGCAACGCCGGACTGCAAGCGACTGTATGTAGACATGCGTAGACGTCACTTTTGTATTTAATGTGTCACTTCTTGATGGACAGATGTGTAGTGCTGTGTATCATTAAGGTAAAGGTACGTTACTAAATGTATTAAGGTATCATTAAGGTGTGGGCATGGAAGCACGTACGGAATGAAGGGCTCACGCACTTTCCCGCTCCTTTGCAGTTTTTTGGCTTCCTCTCCTTTGACTGGAGCATCGCTGTTCCGGTGGTTCAAGTGGAATTGACGACTTGCGAAATTCTGCGCGCTCTCGACTGTGCAATGAAAGAACTACAAAATTTGGTTGGAAAATAAGTCATATCCCCACCTTCGCTATCGCTAATATTTGGCAGCTTCTCGGCCAGCTGAGTTGGGCTGAGTCACTTGCGGTTCACGAGATAGCGATAGCGCGGCCTATAGAACACGCGCTCTTGACCACTGGTCGGTCGCTTATGTTGTCTCAAGGTAGAAAAAAAAAAGCACGTCAGCGCCTATCTACGACTACTCAATCCGTTTCTTAAAAAATCGCGGAATGTCTACCTTTGGTTGGAAAATACATTTTTCGCGCATGCGCATAATATTTCTGCAAATGGTCAGTTCTGCGACAACCTGCCAGCTTTTGCCTTCGACGGCTACCCGCCGTAGTTGCTCAGTGGCTATGGTGTTGGGCTGCTTAGCACGAGGTCGCGCAATCGAATCTCGGCCACGGCGGCCAAATTTTGATGGGGGCGAAATGCGAAAACGCCCGTGTACTTACTTAGATTTAGGTGCACCTTAAAGCACCCCAGGTGGTCCAAATTATTCCGGAGCCCCCCACTACGGCGTGCCTCATAATCAGATCGTGGTTTTGGCACGTAAAACCCCATAGTTAGTTGCCTTCGACGGATGTTTCGCGGAACAAATTTCGACTACACACGGTCTTTGCCTGAGTGCTCAGGCTTTATCTTTCGACCCAACTTCTGGCTTGCATCATCGGTACGCATGCGCTTTGCTGCATTCCAGACTGGAACATCAGTGCGCAGCTTCAACGCTATCAACAGTGCCTGTGACGTTACAGATAAGCCTCGGAGCTGCTAGATCACTCGTCAGTGGGCATGGAGGCACGTACGGACTGAAGGGCTTACGCACTTCTTTTTCCGCTCTTCTTGCAGGTGGCAAACCGTTGCCATATTACCTACTCTAGTATTAAGCCCGACAATGCTTTCATTGTGCATCCATGTTCAGAAGCCGTTATTGCACCGTTCTGTTTATTATTGATGATGCTATGTAGAAAGTAAACCTGGTCCCCCTAAGGAACAACCACAAGATTCAAGTGAAATTCTGAGAAATATCAAAATCTAAATCAGATGACCATTAGAATGGAAGATCTGCAAAAAAAGATTTCTGACAAAATTGTTCAGATAAAGCTGAGCATAAAACAGTCGCTACGGTGATCTCTGACATTGGTGATAGGCTTAGATAAGTTGAAAGCCAGACCAGGCGGTGGACAGTTGGGTTAGTTTCGCTCTTGGTAATAAAGCGTCGCCGGGACACTGGTAGCCAAAGGAAAATTCTGTAACGTTTGCATATGTAGGCTCTATCTTTTCAACCTACATAGCAATCAAGTAAAGTCATGCAATTGTGTGTATAAGTAAATTGTGTTTTTGGCTATTTTCTTCTTTTAGCATGCTATATCTTTATTTAGTCGCTTCACATGTTGCGCCAACGGGCGGCGCTTTCGCTCTTAATTATCGCTTTGGTTGCCATTCCGTTCGTGTGTTTCTGCCGCTCTCTGCACACGTGCACGCAGTTGCCTTCTACTGTACTCTGCCACATTTTGTTTCTGTATTGGCCGGTGGCTCCAGCGCTGTACGAAAAGCAGAAGTAAGGCCACAAGACGTTTCCGCGCAGCTCTGTGGTTAACGAGCCCGGGAAGGGACAGCAGGGCCACTTTTTTTCCGCTTCCAAGAAAATGAAAGGTAAGCACGCTTTTTATCCAGTTGCCATAGCGAATAGCCGCTAACCTTATCGAAACAGCTGTAAGAAGAAAGGAAGGGTATTCCGTACCCGGTATATTTCTCTGTGGTGTGTAAATACATTGAAGTTACCTATCAACAGCAGCTTCTGAGACTAGTGAGTGCTAGCTGAACCGCTGACGGAAATTGCGTTTCGTTATACCTCGGCGACTGCTGTTTGCTTTATAGAATAAACTGACAACTTTGCTGAAGATCCTTGAATGCTTGCTGCATGGACGAAGGGCTAAAGTTAGAGACTTGCCTGTTGGTTAGACATTGCAAGTCACCTAGAGCTTCAGAAGGTGCGGAGACCAATTGAAGTTCCACTGCGCTAGTGGAGAAAGCACTGCAAGCGCAGTTTCCTTCGCGTATCTGCAACGGCGCCGGGTGCATTTTACGCTGCACCGCGAAAAAAAAGGAAACGCCTCCTTGTCTGTTCTTCGTTATCGAATATTCATCTGCGATGTGCAATGTTCGCGGTTGTTAACTGAGAACTAAGCAGGGGAGCAGTTTTTGTTCAGAACGAACGAATTTACCTTCGGGTCTAGTCGCGCTGGCGCGCAATACGTACGCAGGTGCTTACGGCGGTGCTGAGCGAGCCACGCGCTCCAGTGTTCCCGCAAATCACCCTGTGCATAAATAATTGGTCTATAACAGGACATGCTCATACAACTTTTGGAAGATCGTCTTCCAGTAATCGGCATTCTGCAGAACTAGGAAGACAAGGAGTATGCAAATAGGTGAAACAAACTAATCCGTCAGTGCCTTATTGACAAGTGAATGCGATAATCAGCGATGGATATAATTTAGCTGTAAGAAACTGATCAGTGTTTTCAGACAGCTGTTAAGAAAGCAACATTACCAAACCTGTCATTGCAATATAGTAGCAGTTAAAATAATAATTTGGATTGTGAAGTCTTTGTGCCATATTTTGAGCATAAATCCTACAATGAAATATAAGAGTTGACGTACATGAAGTTAAAGCACTGTTTTGTGGAAAGGAGTGCTGAAACTTTTTCGTGCAATTGGGTTGTGTGTAAGCATAAAACTTATATTACTTCCATTTTTTTCCAGACCAAAGCTCAAGCTCGGACAACTCATCTTCGTCGGTGTTAGGGTATACGAAATGTGCTGCCGTCAGTCTTTCAACCGGTCTCGCCTAATTATATTTTTTGAATGAGTAATCACAGATAAGTGCTGGGACAAACGGTTTGCGTTGGTAAGATTGCCTCATGCGGAGTCAAAAAACATTACTTTTGCTACTCAGAAATTGTAATAAACTTTATGTATATGCGCTTATAGAATGGGCAGTTTGTGCTGTAGATGCGCGATACTCAAATCTGCAATATTCTTTTGTGTATTATATCTCTTGCTGTACAAATGGCGCTAATAAAATTGCAAAATAAAGCACATTTCCCTGCCTGTTATTCTCCTGCCGAAACGCATTAGCCACACGCTATGGCATGCTGGCTCACATATCACGACGGAATAGGGTAAAATTTCAGTAAACACAGATGCACTCCTGGCATTTATTCAATACATGAACCACACACGCAAAACGAAATTCTCATTACAAAAAAGAACAGGCTCGAAATGACAGCCGTTAGAATAATGCAGACTGTAGCGGCAAACGGAACTCGTGCTAGTTTCCTTTTTCGTCTGCCGCGAATATCGCACACTCGTCGAACGCATTGCAGATAAACGGGTTGGCCCCTCCCCCTCGCGCATCAGCAAAACCGCTGGCTTCATTTTTTGGCTTCAACAGCAGGCTTAATTTTTTTTCTTTTCATCTAATGGATGACTGTAACGCTGATGTCATAGCCATTACTGAAACATGGTTGTCCGCCAAGGTGTCCAACACTGAATTGCTATACTGCCGTAGAAAATATCAAATCTATCGCAATGGCCGCACTAACTCCATTGGTGGCGGTGCGTTACTTGCAAATAAGGAAAACCTTAGTAGTTTTGCTATTCCCATTACTAGCGATTTGGATACAGTATGGTGTTGTTTTAGCACGAACTTTAAAGAGATGATTATCGGTGTTACTGCGCGCCATGGAGCATTCATTTATAGAAAACATTCACGACTGTTTAATCCAGTGTCCAGTTAATTTTGTGCTTCAATGCATAAAGCGATGTTTTGTTAAGAAACTAGCTGGAACGCCAATGAATTTCTCCACAAAGATCTGGAATTAATTTCTCCAAACTGGCGTCATCCCGAGAATTCGCACCATGTGGATCCCCCTTGCGAACTCCACGGCTACAATTTGTAAATTGCAATATGACCATCATGTAATTACTTAAAAACTTGCTTAGTGAATTTTTCGTAATAATTCCATTAAGCATTTCAATTTCTTGTGCAAGTAATGTCCGCCTCTTCGAGTGGACCAGCTCATGAACTAGAAGTGTGCTATCGCCACAGAAAACATTTAAGAATTTTTGAAAGTGTTCGCTGAAACACCCTCTATATAACCTTCGCAGATATATCCACAAATACATCCGCCGAAGTACTCGCCAGCCACGTCATACATGGGAGGGTAACAGAAGAAAACTTCGCGTGAAAAGACCTAGGAGAATGATTAAAATTCTCCCAATTACCTTTGCCATATACCTGGATCGTTGTAAATTGTTCAAACATTGCCACAGACACTCAAAGCTGTTTCAAAAACTGCTTTATTTCACGTAAATACTATCAAATGGGAATTATAAATCTGTTAATGTGCGTCTTATAAATTATCATTGTGACCGAGGGAAATTGGTACTCTTGTGTATTGCGAAATACCCATCTAAATGGGAGTAAATCAATGAAAGAGTGGAGCGGGGGGGGGGGGGGTACTGGGCGATGTAGAAAACTTTCATTTGGGTGCATTTCTGTGTATTGTGCTTACTTGACTGATATTTGTCTTTTCGTTGCAGCATCTGACCCAAATAAAGTGGCACATGTGCCCTTGCGAGCATTGGTCTTGCGCACACATGCTACGCAAGTGACGCATAAGCCAACTCTGATAACGCTTACTGTCGTTGGTACGACACAAGTACGCGTGCGATTGTGGCTCATATGCTTAGCACACTTCCGCAGAAGACGTTTTGTGAAGAGGACTTGATAATCATTGGATATGCGCTTGATGTGCCTGAAGACCTGAAGTTCTCTAGTAGAGCTGTGCAGGCTGCGCGCACCTGCTTCGCATAAGGGCACTTTTTCTCTGAGGACCAGCTTCACCCTTACATGAAAGTTCCCTCCATAAGGAGGCCCTGATAAATCACGGACAAGTTTTCCCGTATCAGATGCTGCTGCACCGCATTCATAAGACCGCGAATAATGCACGTTCCTGCCGAGGGCAAACCTATAGGCCATGGACATTACACCCTGCCGGCCTTCTGGGGTCGGCTGATGGCTACTCCATCTCGCCTTACAAAGGCAACAACAGTTTCTAGGTACTGGGGAAGAACCCTGCCAGTTGCAGGTGGTATTGTTTGCTGCTGCTCAGCTGCCCATATTGAATGTCGAACTGACTGTTCTGTATTATGTTTTGCTGGCTGTCGCTCCGCCGGTCACCGAGCCGTGTGCTGCTGAAGCAATCTGAAATGCGGCGTCGTGCGACGGTATGTCCCGGAAGCAGGGCGCATGCTTCACTTACCAGTGCGCTTGGTCGGATAATATTGTGGCCGTAACAGTATTTCTTTGGGTTTTACCGCGCTTTAGAGGGTGTTGTCGATCATCTCTGGTTAAGGTTTTTATGAAAATCTGAACCCGCATGCGTCTGGTCAGTTGTCGGTGTTTCCAGTGCGCGCCGCTCATGTTAGCGACGCTGTCGGCACTGCGATGGCCAATTTTTTATTTATACCAAAATACATCTCTGGCCTTCTTGGTTAGTTTACGGCACAATAGGGAAGTATCTTAAGAGACGAAAAAAAAGAGGCCCAGCTCCCATGCATGCGAAATGTCGCTAAAAAGTATGAAAATGTCGATTTCCGGGACAGGGAAACCTGCTATGGTGGCTCTAGTTTGGGCGCTCGATGCGTTATCCAACCCCCTAAAGTAAAGATCAGTGGCTGAACCTTCTCCTACACCGGCCAGTCACATGTCTGCCTTTGGTTTTCTGGAGCTGTACTTAAGATATGTCTGGAAGCTCCTGCTTAGGAGATTCTGCTGCGCAGCCAACATGAAGTGCCATTTATCTGCTCTGTGCTGAATAAAAACGAGATCAACATTCCGCGAAGACGATCATAAAAAGCACTGGATGTGCAACTTTTCAGCTGCACTTACCTGCTTGTTACAAAGTAGAGTTTTTGTCTCCGAGGAGCTGCACCCACGCTTACAACTTAAGGCAGCTCCTGATAAATCATGGATGACAATTTCCGCCACATCTGATTCTGCTACACCACAGTGTGTGTGTCCTGCATGTGCTGAACATTCCTGCTAAGAGCAAACCTATGACCCCTTGCCGAGTGTAACCTGCCTGTCTTCTGGTGTCGACTGATGGCCAGTCCATCTCGTGTGGCCTAGATGCCATCAACAGCGCTGAGCGAAGCTATCAGCTGCTTGTTGCATGTGCGATTCATTTGATTGCCCATGAGCTGCACATATTGAGTGCTGGACTATGTCCAAACCATGCCCTTGACACGTTTGCCTCCTTTCTAAAGCTGTACTCAAGCAGACATGTCTGAAAACTCTTGCTAGTGCATAGGGGATGCAGATACGTAGCGGACATGAAGTTCCATTTATCTGCTATCTGCTGAAACAAAAAGCAAATCAACATTCTGTGAAGACGATCATCATTCTGTGAAGACGATCATTGGATGGGCAGCTTTGCAGCTGCACTTAGCTGCTTCATACAGGGTGTTTCATTTTAGCTGCACCAATTTTTTTTAATTGCCTGTGGCACATAGCACAATCCTAATCCTTCATCTAAACTACTCGATGAGGCGGCCATTACTTCCATAAGAAATCCAAGTGCCTAATTGAATAGTTAACCAAAATTACGCTAATAAATTTTCAAATTAATTAACTTACGCCACATATCTTAATCTACAAACCATAGTGAGTTTCCATCGTGTATCCACTTTGAACGAACTTCCTGGGCTGCGCTAGTTTCGAAATATTAGTTTCAAAGTGTCCGGCGAAATGCATTGGTATTCCAGTTACTTTTGTGCTTCAATACATAAAACAGCGTTTTCTATGAAAAGATAACTGGAACGCCAATACATTTTATCCGACACTTTGAAAAGTAATATCTCGGAACTGTTTGAGTCCTAAGAATTCCTTCCAAGTGGATATGCCTTGCGAACTCGCCGGCCATAATTTGTCGACTGAAATATGTGCTGTAATGGAATTCAATAAAAGGTTAATTAGCGTAATTATGTTAATTATTCAATTAGTCGTTTTGATTTGTCGTGCAGATAATGGCCGCACATTGCGTCGTTTAGATCAAGGATTATAATTGTGGTATCTGCCACAAGCAATTTTTTAAAATTTGACGCAGCTGAAAGAAAACACCCTGTAAAAGGGCAGCTTTTGTCTCCGAAGACCAGCACCCACGCATACAACATAGTTCCCTCGATAAGCAAGCTTCTGATAAATCATTGTGAAATATGTTTGCCACATCTGATGCTGCTACACCACCGCCTGCGTGCCGTGCATGTGCTCAGCATTCCTGCTGAGAGCAAACCTATGACCCATAGATATGTGCACCCTGCCTGGATACTGATGTCGGCTGATGGACGGTCAAACAAGATCGACTGGCCATCTCGTTTGACCTAGATGACATCAGCTCTGCTGAGCAAAGCTATGAACGGTCCGTTGCAAGCAAGATTGATATAATTGCCCCTAGGCTGCATATGTTAAATGCTTAACCATGTCCGAAACCTGCCAATGACATGTTTGCCCCTTTTCTAAGGCTGTACTTAAGCAGATATGTCTGAAAAGTCTTGGTACTGCTTAGGAGATGCAGATACGTGGCGGACATGAAGTTCCAGCGATCTGCTCTCTACTGAAGAAAAAAAGCCATCAGCGGACAGCTGCACAGCTACTTCGGTACAAGGTCGTTGATGGGCTCGGCAGGGATCGAGAGCACCATCCTGGCACAAAACCGAAGCCTGCACATGTTAGCCAGCAGGGAAGGGCCACTACAGCAGCTGTTAAGACAAGATGCTGTTCGCTGTCGAAGTCGACACTGCATCAGACTCTTAAACCAGTGTGTTGTTTTGCATTAAATCGTCCGCTCTAACTTTAATTATTCTGCAAATGTGCTTATGATACCTGTGTGATAGTACGAAGGAGAAAGCTGATGTTGTGGCTCATGTCAGGGCAATAAAGTGTTTTGTACCTCAATATTTGTTGTTGTTCACTCGCACATGCGCTATTTCCGATGCAAGTAGACCACACAAATTATATGCAGTGTAAGGCTACCACCTCACATTTAATTTAAGCATACAGCCAGAAGAAGCTTTCGGCTATTACAACCGTTACCTACGTGTCCCGTTCCACACTCTGTATTACTTCAAAATGTGACCTCTGTATTGAATTGGTTTCTGAATAGTTTTTGTGAATAAAGTATTAATATAATCTTTCCCGTTTACCCATGAAAAAAAATCTGCAGATCTCCCACATTGGGAATGATGTTATACGAAGTACTTTGCTCGGTATTCGGTTATCCAGGATTGTTTGACGTTTCGCTGAAATACAAGTCGGATTAACGTGTTTTTAACTAAATCAATAGGTTATATTGGTCGCGACCGTACGTGTGAAAAGGCGCACGATGACGACCATGTTGAAGACTACTGTACAGTGGGAACGGCATGATTTCTACGCAGGCCGTTTGGCACATCGCACTTGATGGGTTCTAAAGGTGATGGACGAGCCTTAGAGAAAGGAAGACGGGTTGTGATGTCGTGAGCGTCTACATGCCGTACATTTGTACCTAATTATGCTATGGCACTTGGTGTACTTTAGCCAAGGACTACATTCGGCAAAGAAACTTAAAATGAATACCTTGGGGCGTTCATGAAGTCGGTACAAAGCACTTACTACGTAGCGTAAACGGCTACGGAGAAAGAACTGGGGAAAGTAAGATGGTCTCGCAGATACTGCAGTCTAACACGGCGCCTCAAATAGCGAGAAAATGGCATGGGGCGCCCGCGCTGGGCATTTATTAGGCATGAAATGCTTTTAGCTCCCATTGTCGGCGACCTTCTAGTCACCTTGAGCCAAAATCCAGAGCCGTTCCCAGACACTCAAGACGAGAATGATGCCAGAACATTCGGGCACCGTTGCGATCGCAAAACGTGATTATCCGGGCAACCAGTCAAAGCTTCCGAAAATGTGGTCTCTGGCCCCCAACCCCTTGTACAGGACCGCGTTGCACACCCTAGGTACTGCCCAAACAAGTTTTTTAAATATATTGCTTCTGATTTCTTCCTAATGTTTGTTCACAATATCACTTTAGTCGTGACTTCTAGTGCGCTGAAGTGGAATTTGTGATTTCCAATATCGACGTTCAAAAGGCAGGAACAGTGCACCGTATACACTTGATTGTCACCGTTTGGCGTTGAGAAAGGCTTGTCTGTGTTCTTTTTAACGCCAGTGGTCCGCCAGTTTCCCGGCGCGGCTTTTGCGCCGCCTCCTTCAGGAGATGGCGCCAGGCATTCTAGCCAGACTGCGTGACCAGACCGGCAGCGTCCGGCGCTCTGCGGATGGTGGATGGGCCGAGACAAGACTTGCATCGAGGTTCAGTTCAAAACAGGTTTATTTCAGCTCATTAAGCTTTCAGGCCTGCGTCGCGGCACCAATCTGCTTTGCCGGTAGCAATTTGATGCTTACATCTACTCGATTACGGAAGAGCCAGCATTTTTTACATCGCAGCAGAATATGGCTAGGTTGTGACCAAAAGTGCGCTCGTCGACAGGGTGTGTAGCAAAAAGTCGCTGATGATGATTGTTGGAGTTTAGTGGCGCAAGGGCCAGGTATGGCCAAAGAGCGCCATGACAGTATTAGTTCGCGCCAAGACGATGGTAATGGCTTGTTAGTGGTAGATGAATAGGGAATTATATGAACATTAGATGTGACATGGCTGTAAAGGGGGCTAAAATCAGTCGCTGTAAAGTGCGTAAAATCTATAAGTAATAAGATTATGGCAATGAGTGATTATGTGTACTATGGACATGAAGAATGCATTGCGAAAGAATGATACGAGTTACAAAAAATTAAAGATACAAGTATTGGCCAGAAGCACAAGTGCCTAAACAGAGCCCTTGAAACACAAGGGCCTGGAGGCATGTGCAGTTAAAAAACTATCGCAGCAGCATCCTCTAGAGAGAGGATGCACTACGAACTTATTGGGCTAGTTACATGTAGCACAACATCTTTCAAGAAAGCAAGGACTGCGTTGGTGCTAAAAAGTGGTTCTTTACCGAGAAACATAGCGGGATGCAGAGGGACACAATAGCGATATGCGAGAGGAAAATGTTTCTTTCTTTCTCTTTCGGCTTCCCGACACTCCAAGAGGACGTGGAGGACGGTGAGCCTGTCGCCACATCTACCACATGTTGGAGGATCATTTCCATTCAATAGAAAATTGTGAGTACCATATGTGTGTCCTATTCTGAGACGACAGAATAGGACATCAGTTCGTCGTGTTTTAGTTGTACAGGGCCAGAAACCTAACTGTGGCTTAATCAAGTGGAGCTTATTAGTTGCTTCAGCGTCCCACAGACGCTGCCAGTGGCCTCGCAGTTTCCTTCGCAAAAAAGGCTTCAGATCTGTGGAGGAAATAGCAGCGGCAGTATGATTAATAGCTTGCGATGTAGTTGATGTGGCCAACTGGTCTGCTAGCACATTGCCCTCGATGCCTCTATGGCCAGGCACCCAGCATATTATTACATGTCTACGAGATTGGTAAATGTTACACAAGAGTGAGTAAAGCTCGATAACAACAGAATTCTTATGCTTTTGTAAAGATGTTAGCGCTTTTACAAGACTCAACGAGTCTGTGAATATTATTGCCTTTTGTAGTTTCAATTTCTCTATATGCTTCACCGCAGACAGTACTGCGTAGGCTTCTGCGGTGAAGATGCTTGTTAGGGGGTTCAATACGTCAGATTTAGAAAAGGAGGGGCCAACAGCGGCGTAAGATACGCCAGCATGGGACTTGGATGCGTCGGTATAGAATTCCGAGCACGAGTACTTCGATTGAAGTTCGCGGAAATGCATTGCAATTTCGAGCTCGGGAGCGTGCTTTGTGACCTCTACAAAGGATAGATCACATTCTATCACCTGCCACTCCCAGGGCGGTGAAAGCTTAGCTGGAGGCATTAGGCGATGTTCTAGAAGTGGGATATCCATCTCTTCGCTAAGTTCTCTTACACGCAGTGAGAAAGGTCGTCTCACAGAGGGTCGATTATAGAAAAGCGTTGCACACTTCAAATCATTAATGGTTACAGAACAAGGATGTTCCCAATCGGAGTGTACTTTGAGAAAATAGGTGAAGCTGATGTATGTTCTCTGGAAATGGAGTGACCACTCATTGGATTCTACGTATAAACTTTCGACGGGGCTTGTTCTGAATGCGCCAGTGGCCAGGCGGATACCTAGATGGTGGACGGGGTCTAGCATTTTTAGCGCGCTCGGGGCGGCAGAGTGATATACTACGGCACCATAGTCCAATCGTGACCGAATGAGACTCTTGTGAAGGTTCATTAAACACTTCCTGTCGGTGCCCCAGGATGTGTGAGATAAAATTTTCAGTAAGTTCATTGTTTTTAGGCATTTCGCCTTAGACGTTTTATGTGGTTAATGAAAGTAAGCTTAGAGTCAAGTATGATGCCTAAAAATTTGTGTTCTTTGTTCACAGGTATTTGTTGTCCATACATTTCGATAGTTGGATCTGCAACAAGACCTTTCTTCCTGGTGAAAAGAACACAAGAACTTTTGTGGGGGTTTACTTTGAACCCGTTTTCCTCTGCCCACTTAGACACTTTGTTGAGCCCCTGCTGTACCTGTCTCTCGCACACTGCGAGGTTACAGGACTTGAAGCCTATCTGTACGTCGTCCACGTAGATGGAATAAAAGATAGCTGGTGGTAAAGAAGCACGAAGCGTGTTCATTTTAACGATAAAGAGTGTGCAACTGAGCACGTCTCCTTGGGGTACACCAGTTTCCTTCACAAAAGGTCGTGATAAAACATTGCCAACTCGAACACGGAATGTGCGATTCAGCAGATAACTCTCAATCACATTTAACATATTACCACGTATACCAAAGTGGGAGAGGTCTCTCAGTATGCCAAACCGCCATGTGGTGTCGTAGGCCTTTTCTATGTCTAAAAATACAGACAAGAAGAACTGTTTGTGAACAAAAGCTTCGCGTATCTGCGCCTCAATACGTATCAAGTGGTCAGTGGTGGATCGACGCTCGCGAAAACCACACTGGTATGGATCAAGCAGTCTGTTTGATTCTAGGAAATGTAATAGGCGACGGTTTATCATTTTTTCGAAGACTTTGCAGAGACAGCATATTAGCGCTATGGGCCGATAACTCGATACAGAGGATGGATCCTTCCCCTGCTTCAGGATAGGGATCACTATGGCCTCTTTCCAGGCAGAGGGGATCTCGCCGGAGGTCCATATAGAGTTATACAGACAGACAAGGGTTTTCTTCGTTTCAGAGGGTAGGTTCTTCAACATTTCATATAATATGCGGTCAGAGCCTGGGGCAGATTGGTTGCAACAGGCGAGTGATGCATGAAGCTCTGCTAAAGAGAAGGGTAAATTATATGGCTCGTTCCCGGTGCTCTTTCGGTCTAGTTTTAGTTTTTCTATTGCTGCTTTGTATTTTGTGAATTCCGGAGAATAGTGCGATGAACTCGACACATGTTCAAAATGTGCACCCAGGTGGTTCGCTTGGTCTTCCAAGCTGTCGCGCTGTGTATTTACCAAAGGGAGTGAATATGTTTGTCGTCCTCTCACCTTGTTAACCCTGTTCCATACTTTGGCCTCATCTGTATACGAGTGTATACCTGATAAAAACTTCTGCCAACTCTCTCTTCTGGCCTGTCGGCGCGTTCTCCTGCCTTGTGACTTTATCTTCTTAAAGTTGATAAGATTCTCCGCAGTAGGTGAATCACGTAGCAACCCCCACGCTTTGTTCTGTTTCCTACGAGCGTTCCTACATTCGTCGTTCCACCATGGGACACGGCGTTTGCATGCCACACCACTTATTTCGGATATGCATTTAGAAGCGGCATCAATTATGAAGGCAGTGAAATACTCTACAGCAGCATCAATTCCTAACGAAGACATGTCAGCCCAGGAGATATTGCTAGTAAGAGTTCGAAATTTCTCCCAATCTGCTGTATCAACCTTCCATCGAGGGGCTTGTGGTGGAGACTTATTTTCTGTGGTTGTTCTCAGTAATATGGGGAAGTGATCGCTCCCGTAAGGATTTTTGGTAACTTCCCATTCAAGTTCAGGAAATAGACACGGGGAAGCTATGCTAAGGTCAATAGAAGAAAAGGTTCCGTTTGCAATACAGTAAAATGTAGGTTCCTTCTTATTCAGGAGGCACGCACCAGACGAGAAAAGAAATTCTTCAACTAAGACGACCTCGCGCATCGATACGAGAGTCGCCCCACAGACTGCTGTGCGCATTGAAATCGCCAAGAACAAGATAAGGTTCTGGCAATTCGTCTATAAGGGACTGAAATTCATGTTTGTGTAAGTGGTAATGTGGGGGAATGTAAAGCGAGCAAATGGTGATGAGTTTGTTCAGAAGAACAAGTCGAACTGCCACTGCTTCGAGGGGCGTTTGTAGCTGCAAATGTTGACATGCTATGCTTTTGTGAATTATAATGGCAACACCGCCTGATGATGCGATAGCATCGTCACGGTCTTTACGAAACGTAACATAGTGTCGGAGAAAGTTTGTATGTGTTGATTTTAAGTGCGTTTCCTGTACACACAGCACTTTTGGATTGTGTTGGTAAAGAAGTTCTTGGATATCGTCGAGGTTCCTAAGAAGGCCTCTGACGTTCCATTGTATAATTTGTGTATCCATAATGAAATTAAATTGGTGCTGTGTGTACTAAAAACGGAAGTATTGCCTTAGATTACAGAGCCCTTTCCAGGCCCTGTAACGCGGGATTTGTCCTTTCTGAAGCGGTCGAGGGAGCCTCGCCGCTCCTTAGGCGTTTGGTGCGCCGTCGGGATGGGTGTAGTGTCCATTGCCTCTTGAGAGGCGCCGGACACGCGCTCTTGCGAGCGAGAAGTTTCGCGAGAGAGCCACGCCGCGAAGGACGAGACATTTGTGCCCACCAGCCCGGAGGTCGATGGGGCTGCCTTTGGGCCTGAGCTGCGCCGGGTGTTACCACAGCCAGCAAAGGCCGGAGAGGGTGAGGCAGCCTTGACTGCACCCACCGTGGGAGCTGCTGGTGGGCCTGCGGGTTCGCTTCGCGTAGCGCAGGCTGCCACCGAGGGCTGTTGTGGTGCCGGCAACCCTAGGGTAACCGGGCCTGTTTGCTGGTTAGGTGGAGTAGACTTAGCTACTTCCACCCTGGGGGCAGGAGCCACAAGCGACAGCTCGCTGCGCGCGGGCTGGGCTGGTGGCAGTAGCCGCTGCGACGCTGCCCCTTGACGCACCGCATCAGCGTAAGTGGTCGTGTGGAATGGTGAGCACCTTTTGCGTGCTTCCCTGAACGATATGTTTTCACGGACTTTCAGTGTTAGAATTTCTTTCTCTTTTTTCCAGCTTGGGCAAGACCGGGAGTACGCTGGATGGTCACCATCGCAATTTACGCAGTGAGGTGTAGCCTCGCAATTGTCTGAGGCATGGCCTTGTACTCCACACTTGGCACAGGTGAGTCGACCACGGCAACTCTGCGAGCCATGGCCGAATCTTTGGCATTGGTAGCATCGTCTAGGATTTGGGATATATGGTCTTACTGCTATTTTTGTGTAGCCTGTTTCGATGCTTTGTGGCAAGACGCTTAATTCAAAGGTAAGTATCAGGTGTTTCGTGGGAATTTCTTTGTTGTCCCGTCTCATAACGATGCGCTGCACATTCATGACGAGCAAAAAGTCGCGTCGACAGAGAAAACAGTGGGCCGATACCGAAGATATTGCAATAACGGGCCGACTCGCGGCGACCACCATTCCGCCAATTAAGGTGGAAGGTCTGAAGTACTAAAGCGCCAAACAGACCACACAAGAAGAGACACGGACGAGCGCTTGCCAACAACTGATTCTTTATTGACGGCAACACATAAAAATATATGCGCAAATCTGGCAGCGCAACTCAAACGTGATCGAAAATCACATGGTAATAGGGCACAAGGCGATAAAACGATTGTAACAGAGACGAATCTCGAATAAAAGATGGCGTTCGCGGTTATGATACGTGGTGTAAAAGGACCATAAGAGATAATGGTAACGCGACACAGAATAAACCGCTGTAAGGAAAGTACCCCTTTAGAAACTAAAATATTAAGATTTGTCACCAAGCGTAGGCGACGCACCAACGAACTAAATTCAAAGTACGGGCTTCTAAAAAAAGGTAATTGCACTTATATACAGTATTTTCGACGGTTTTCTGACGCACTCAAGGCCCTTCTTTTTAATGTGGAAGGCTTCCTTCAGTTGACCGGCAATGCTGTCCCGCCTTCTATCCCGAACAATGCTATCAGACAGCGTTGCCCATGAGCAGAAGGAAGCCTTTTCTGCATTTTATAGTTTCCCTTCTTGCACAATGAGCAGACAATCAACAGCAAATTTTACAGGACCAATGCAGCCAAAAGTGAGCGAACTAATAATTGAACTAATATTGTTAAAATTTTGACTGCCCTAATTCGGGAATGTTCAGCAGTTATACTGTCATTTATAAAGCGAGCTATGTGTGAAATATACACTCACTACAGTTTGAAACAGTAGTGTTGAAGAAAGCACACAAAGGCGGTGAATGCTGTTATGTTTATTATTAAATTACAAGTTTGCAGCGCAGGCATGAATAAGTTGTGGCAAAGTTACGTCCCATGTAGTACATGGCTTTATAAGCTCAAACAGGAAATCAAGCTTGATTTGATAGTGGAATGCGATTATGGTGTCATGTATCCTTTAAAATTGTTATGCACTCTACCTCTATGTAATTTACGCCATATATGTTTGACTCTTAGTAACTGCTGGCTAGTGTAGAACTACATACGCTCACTGGTTCATCACAACTTAGCGGTGACATCGACCTAGCTGAGGTAACCTCACTAGTAAAGTATGACAAAACCTAGTCCAATTACGTACATGTTTTAACAGTATATAATGCAGCGCGTTCTCTTTCTCAAACAGAAAGTATTAAAATGCCTTGATAGAGAACCAAACACGTTGCATTGAACTTCAAAGCTGCACTCAGTGATAGCTGGTGCTTCCTGGCCATCATGCAGTCACTCCTTCCTGCACAAGCCAACCAGGCAAGTGCACTCGTGCTGTAGAGTTCCCACAGCACCTCAACAGCCCGGCCTAGCATTCTGTGGCTGTGAAACATCTGTGCAGTGCTGTGTGACTGCTGTCTATGTAACGCTTGTGCCCAATTGTGCATATGTTTAGTGCTTGCAAGTATCGATCAATTTTGAAGCACAGGGGCGTTACTGAGAACGCGTGGTTGACGTGTAATTCGGACACAACCATTTGTATTGTTGCACAGTTATTTGTGCCAGGATGCAAATACGTTACGTGTAGATGATTTTTCAACACCACACTTGGACTGATATCAGCCTCGTTGCAATGTATTCTGCCTGCAAACACCTCGTGTAAATATTCATCCCTGTAACGTATTAATAAGGCAGTATATGGATCTGCGCTTAATTGCCAAAGGGTTCAATTGTGCTTCACAGATTTTGTTTGCTTTATTGTCATACGACCATTGTGTGATAATAGGCAATTGCAAAATCTGAAAGGAAATGCTGAAAGTCTTGGCAGATGGGTGCCTTATCAAGGACACAGAAGTTCTAACTTTTCTCATTTGTTTTTGCATTGAATGCAGGCAAAATGATTGTGCTTCGTTTCAAAGGTCATGTCAGTCTTTTCATATGCCAGTCAAATGGAAATGCAGTGGCATCTATAGAAATAATGTCAACCCGTCTTGCTGAGTGAAACACTTTAGACACTGAGATAGTAAACGCTGGCAATGAATGCGGTACTCCACTTGCAGGAAAAAGCAATAAGTATTGGAGGAGAATTTTGTTTGCTATGTAATACTGTGCTCCAAGCAAGCACTCTTTCCATCTCGGGGTAAATGCATTGCTTTCCATAAAGTCACAATACAGCGGCCACTTTGCAACAGACCACACATCACACCTATGTTGCTGCCAACGACAACCAAAACGACATGCGTGGCGTTTGCACTGACTCACTAACGCACATACAGCGGCAGAAACCACCACTTGCTGTGCTCCACGGTAAATGACTTTGTACCTACATAGTAAACGTTTTCCATGCGCCACAGCCAGCACCTGATTTACCGACCTTCCAACTGCATTTGCATGTTCAGCGTTGCAACAAAACAGCGTTTGTCCTTCATGACAAGCTGCTTCACATGTTCGCAATAGTATTTCATATCGCGAACAACTTAGTTGTGGTTGCAACATAACTGACAGATGCACCTAGCAAATAGGACTGTACATGAGAATGTGAGTTGTGCTGGTGCCAATGACATATAGTGTGCTCTGTGGTAAGAATTGAGAATGACAGTGACAGCAATGTGGTACAACAAACATATGTAAAATGGCTGTACAGGTGGTGTAAAAGAGGTTTATAATTAGAGAAGTACATTCATGTCAATGTGTGTGTTCGCTTTGATTGGAAAATATTTTTAGGTTAAATATTATTTCAAAAGTTTTTACTTCTTTTGAGCTTCTATGTTTGCTTGTTCTGAACAACCAAATGTGCATGTAAAGAGGTGTCGCAGCAGAGCACTTTTAAAATGTACACATAGAGATTTACAAAGACAATTTGGCAGAGAATGCCTTGAGTAAGCATTGTACCGAAGTACAACTGCATACATTACGTGAAAGTTATGGTTCAAGTGAAGCAATCTGCAGTGTCATATTGCAACTTTCAAGGCATGTGTTAGCATTTATGAGTGTGTCACAACAGCTTGCTTCTCTTCTTTTTTGTAATCACCTATAGTGGCTGTATACCATCCGGGTTGAAATTGTTTCAGTAATATATAATTTACATCTGTATTGTCGCTGTGCTCAAGTGTACATGCCAAGATAAAAAACTGAAGACGGTAACGAAATTTAGAATGTCACAAACGTCTTGAAACACTTGTCATTGGAACTGTGCTGCGATTTTGATTAAAATGTGCGAGTTGCTTTTGTAAAGCGATTTTGACGGTATATGCGAGTGTTCGCCCGTGGTAGAAACATTTGATATAGTGGTTTCACTTTTTTCAATGTTCTTCGCAATGTATTACGTCCAACATATATTTACTGTGAATGAATGATACAGTTGATGCTCTCGTGTCTGACTTCCCAGTACACACTTCTCGTATGAGTGTTTTGTAAAGTTGGGAAAACTTACTGAAATTTTGAAAATTCTTTGAAAAGCACTACGATTTTCATGGTTCCCAAGATGCGAAAGGTGTGATGAGACTACATCTTCAGTGGGCAGAATGAAGTGGTGGCTCATTAGCTGTGGCATTCTGCTGCTGGGCTCGATTCCCAGCCATCGCAGCTGCATTGCTGGTGCAATTAGAAAAACAATTGTGTAGATCCTAAATAACCCAAAGTGGTCAAAGTTAGTCTGGAACCACTACTGCAGCATTTATCGTCGTCCATGTGCCGCTTTAGTATGTCAAACCACAAACTTATTCCTGTTATTGCCTGTTAGGCACCCAAAAACAAACTACAGCACTCATGTTTAGTGACACATATTAGAGGCTCTATACTCGCGGACAACTTTCTGTGGCAATGAAGGGAAAGCTACGGAGGGAAAGCGCGCACAAGCTGAGAGCGCTTCTGAAAAGAGTCCCTTGTTTTAAACCACGTTGGTTTAGGCTGGGGAAGAGAAAACATAAACAGCTTATTAGCAGCAGTTAAATAAGACAGAACACACTACTGAGCGTAAAAGTTTACTTATTTTGTGGCTTTTCCCCTCCGCGTCTGGGCAAACGTGAAACCGTCGCACGTGAAAGCTGCGTCGATTCAGCGTGCGTTCCGAGCAATCAAAAGCACTGTCAAACGCTGCCGGACTACTTGGCGCGATAACACATGTGCAGCATCCACGCGCCCGTAGCTTTCCCTTCATTGCCACAGAAAGTTGTCCGCGAGTATAGTGATCACATTAGAGCACCATAATATATGGCAGTGTACGTCTTGTAAATGAGTGGTCATGGTAATCACAGCAGTTGCTGCACTGGCATACTGTTCTAGGTTGAAAAAATGTCCAGCGGACACCTATTAAATCCTTTTGAAGAACACAAACGCGCAAGAAACGTAAACAATTACAAAAAATAAAATAAATATTTATAAACTGACTAGTAGCAACCCCTAGTTGCTCAGATAACAAAGACATAGTAAACTTTTATAGAGCTATCATAAATTAAAAAACCACACACCATTATTGTTGCGGATAGGCATAACGTTTGACTGTGTGACAAGAATTTACGTTACATTCAGCCATAAATGCTAGGCTAACACGAGAAATTAAAAGCAAACTGTGCAGTCTGCACAACGGTACATGACACATTAAAACGTCAATGCAAAATAAATTGCTCACTCAAAACTCAAATAGGATACGTATAGATGACCCTGATGATTACGACCGTTCATTACAGTTATATCGCAGCAGTGCGGAACGTCTGTCAATGTCACTATCGCGTAGGAACTGTGTTTAGGAAGCACAGAAGTACAAAGGGTGGGTGCAGAGCTGCTTTATGTGCAGCAGAGTTAGCATTGACGGCTGGCGTTCTTATCCATCATATGTTATGCTGTGATGTGTCGCTAATACTCTACTTTCGAATGATGAGAGCAGTGGTACGAGCTGTAACAAGGCACGCAGCTCTCGCAAAAAAATCTTAATTTTGCTGAGTTTGCCGCTCAGCAGCTGCAGCACTACGCTCAGCAGCTGCAGCATTCCGCTCCACCGCTGCAGCATTCCGCTCCACCGCTGCAGCATTCCGCTCCGCCGCTGCAACATTCCGCTCCGCCGCTGCGGCATGCCGCTCCATGGCGCTCGCCTGGTAAGCAGAATCAATGGCCAGCTGCTGCACTGCTGGCAGTAGCTGACATAAGAGTAGCTGACAATTTTAGCAGTCTTTTATGATGAATCGATCGCGACATTATAAAACTTATGTGAAACGCGCACCTATCACAAAGCACTGCACAGAAATGAGGCATCAATTATTCCATGCGTAATACTATTCACTGGTTGCCGCCTCCAGCAAGCTGTTTTGCTGTCCTTACTTTGAAAAAACAATTACACAGATTTCTCAATCGCAGTGAACTGAATAAAAAGTAGAGTAGTAATTCCATGGGTAACACAGAATTGCTTCCCCTCTTGCATTAACAGTACTTAAACGTCGCTGTCTAAGGCATAGAGTGTTGCACTTGAGGGAGATGAGCTGAAAATAAAATGTGTTTTTGCTCCTAGAATCCTCATTTCTGTTAAACATAACTCATGTGTTCGGGAAATGTAATTTCAACACATATGACAATATATTGAAACAGTTTCTAGAGATACATGCACAAATAGTTAAGACGCTTGTACCTGACATTTCCAGAGACAGCTTGCCGCTGATACTACCATCTTGCAGCCTTTCCAATCTTTCTCAAGATGTCCTACAACTATAACTGTGACAAGCACACTATTGATATAGAAATACGTAATTTTTTTGTTAGCAAAGTGTTCACAGAATAATTTCAGTGATATTTCTCACTGTGGTGGCAAACTGCAGAAAGTTGTGAAGTTTAAATTACCGTGGATTGTGTAGCAGTGCACAAGTAGGCTGACATAGTGCACACAAAATTTTCGAACTGTACATGAATTCCAACATTTTATTACTTGTAGATGTCTGTGACAGTGCGCAATATACATACCTGGTGAGGATGTCGAGCAGCGTCACCAATTACACGTAGCTATCGGCAACGTCGCTCATCACCTCCTCGACGAAGATTACAGGTGCACGATGAAGACGGCGACGTGCCTGACGTGTGGATGGTGGGAACGTGAAAATCGTACTCTATGGTACACTCTAAAAACCTTAAAGCAAATACACTTAAGTGCAAGTTACAAGAGCCTGGCAGCATAGAAAATTAGGGATGCATATTTATTGCACTGCAAGGAACGAAAGAATTTCCCTATTAATAAAACGTTTTTGAATACAAATCATCTCAAAAAGGAAACAGTTAATGTATTTAGCAAGGCGGTTAACAATGCAGTGTAGATCCAGACACCTGCCACCTGTTTGTTCTTTTTGTTTTGGCCTTGTTTCTGCTCCTGAACACATACGAGTACCTGCCTACACATTTGTGCAAACTCTAGCCTAAGCTGAACAGATTTCTTGCGGGCACGCTAATGCCCGAAAAAAATGGAGCAGCCTCAACCTATTCAGTGTGGCACAGTGAATTATGTTCCCGTATATGATGCTCCACTGCTCAGTGTTCCACAGATCAGTACTTCGTCTACGGCTTTACATCAAAACATAACATATTTTAAGTGTGTGAAATGCAGACAGAAGGCACAAAAAAGGGAAAGGGACACAGTTTTACTGCACATTTTTCTAAAACAAGCTTCTTGTTCAAAACAGCACGGATGGTAACTCCACCTAGAACATGTATCCAGGCCTGCTTTATAAATACGGGAGTATACCTTATAACAAATTAACAACTGTAAATCAATAATAAACAGTTACTGATATATAGTATTAGGGCGCAGTTAAGATTTCTGTGCAATATTTTCTTCAAGTATGGTTCTTCCATCCTTACCTTGCATAGTAGTGTGTATTCGCAAAATGGTCTACTAGCCTTGTACTTTTAACACTCATGTCTGTTGAAGTAAACGTTAATAACTGCATTTGTAATACTAAAAAATTGGAGGACGCTTAAGCTTCACCTTTAAGGGTGGAACGCAATAGCATTCAAAGATCCCTGGCTGCTTATCAGGCTTCCTGGCAACTGCAGTCGAGAGGACCATCGTCATCGGCCGCCTTTTATTTATGGCGTGCTCAGGTGCATGGGCATGCGCATGTGCCTCGTTACTTGCGCTGCGAGGGTAGAAAAAGAGAATACAATATAGTCCCTTCTGCTCCTGCCATCGACCGGAACCGTTCCTTGGTCTTTCGCTTGACGACTCACGCATTGCTATAGTGAACCTAACCTCGGTCCCTATAACGTTGTGACCCGGACGTGATCACAAGGCGAGCACCACAGCATGAAAGGGGCCACGAATGGGAGACCGGCGATCGGCGCAGAGGTTATCGCAACGCTGCACATTCACCTGCCATCGTTTTGGACACAGATTCCTGCATCCTGGTTTACACACGTGGAGGCCATCTTTCCCTTTGGGCGCATTACTTCGCAACGAGCGAAGTTCTACCACGCTGCCTCCGCACTCTCAACGGAGGTGGTTGAGAAGTTCTACGACGTTGTGGACGCGCCCCCTGAAACCACCCCATATGACCACTTTAAAACGAAAGTGCTGCACCGCACGTCTGTGTCTGTGAGCAGGCGTATTGAGCAGCTTCTCAACGAGAGGAGCTCAGCGACCGTCGGAACTGCTTCGTCGCATGCGGCGGCTTCTCATTGGCAGTAGGCTGGCCGCTGTACGCAAACAGCCCGCTAATGCGAGAACTGTTCCTTCAGCGCCTGCCGGAGATTGTGGTTATTGCCTTGGCTACCTCACCAGACGGCCTGTCCATCGACAAGCTGGCTGATCGCGTCATTGATTATTCAGAAGAGGTACTGTGGCGACGGCATCTACCGTTCCGCTGTCGCAACTCGAAGACCGGCAGTCTCGCCTTTAGCAACTGATCGATGACCTTAACGAGACTGTTAATAGACCTCCGTTTCATGTGCACCCTCGTCGACGAGACCGCGATTCCCGGGCCAGATTGTCTGCTAACGTTCAAGCCCTCGTCACCGCGTGTACTGCTGGTACCACAGCAACTTCGGTGCCAGCGCACGTCAGTGCCGTTTCCCTTGCGGCTGGCAGGGAAACATACCGCCGAGCCACTGATGGCGGCCAGTGACTCTTGCCGTACGACAAGCCGCCTGTTCTACGTCACTGACAGGATTCCCGGACATCGATTTCTCGTGGACACAGGTGCAGAGGTCAGTGTCGTTCCTGCCGTGCGACTAGACGGACTGCGCTCTAAAAAACTGCTCCTCTTCAAGCAGCCAGCAGCTCTGCTATCAACCCATATGGTCAGCGCTCTCTTACCTACCACCAGGTTGACATGAAAAATCATCCCGTATGGGTTTTATATATAAGCAATTTTATCTTTGCACTTAGATATTTCTTATTCAAGAATGTTCACATATTAAAATTTGTCCGATATATATTTTTTGAGTGCAACAAGAGTCGCTATAAAGCGCAGGTTGAGGTTAACTGACCTGGTATGCATTTGTGGGAGAATTGACCATACTGGAGGAACACACATCGGCCTTATGACATAACTAAATCACATTACACGAGCTGCTCAGTTCAGTGAGCGCCGACGGGGCGGCATCTGGCAGGTCGTTTGTTTCTAACTCGCTTGAGATATTCCATCCAACATGCAGGACGAACTCTCTTCCGTTTGCAAGGATTGTCGTCGTCCGACGTAGGGATAAAGGGATAACCCGAGAGGCAAAAAAGTTTTCCTGGCGCTTTATTTTACTCACTTTTTCTGTATATCGGCAGGGTGATTAGTGGCAATATTTACAGGCGAAGAAAAGTAGAACTGGCACGATACTAAGGATCAGACAAAGAGCATTCCACAGAATTACCTACGCCCAACATTGTACTCTCCAGTTCATCTTCACGTGCAAATGTGCATAAATAATTACATTTGCAGCGCACCACCTGATATGTGTTTGTGTAAATGATTACCAAAGGTACATATTATCCCCTCCGTAGGGAGGGGATAATATGTATAATGCGCGATGCGAATGAGGAATGGGGGGCTGCCAGAATGTGTAAATGTTGCTTACGTGTGACACCACATGTGCCTGGTCTCGTGCCGACCGACACACGGACTACCCGCGGTACACCGGTGATAGGCGGCGCGCTTGAGTAATAGGCCTTCCAAAATTAATGCTGTCATTACGCCACGCGGACGGGTGCTGTGGCGCATTTTTTTTAATAGGCGCAGGCGGAATATGATTAAAGCTGCAAATCGCGCAAGAAACAAACGCCTGTCATAAGACGAGCCTGAATGCTTGATGGCTGTGGTTTTGATTCTCACCAGCTCCTGAGGTTGAAAACATGGTGCAGACATACCGGTTGCGCTGCTGCGTCCCACCAAAGCTAGGACATGGCCTCGAAGCCCTTGTAAGCGCCCTCCAGCAGTTGCCCTGCATTGAGGGCGTAGATGAAGCACAGTACATCAATGCTTTCTCTCAATTAGCTGAACTCCAGTACTTACTAGTGCTCGGCTGATAAGACAGCGGCGTCGTGGCGGGAACTAAGTTTCTTCCAGTACTGCGGCCACTGGGCCGCTGTCTTAACAGCCGGGTCTTCTGCGTAGAGAAGAGCCGCCAGGTCGCACCATAACTCTGTCCTCAACGCCGCGGTGAGTGTTGGCCCCATCACGCACGACGTCTTTACCAGGTAAGGATGCTTCTCCATGAAGTAGACGAGCAGCTCTATTCTTCGGTGAGAGACGTGCAGCCCGAGGACAACGTCCGTGTGCGACATCTTCAACATGTCCGCAACTGATGGTGATGTGGCTACTTGCTTTGAATCGAGTGATTAGAATTTCTAACGCGTGGATTACCACCTGTAGACGAACAGTTAAACAAATGGTAATATTATATTGCCTAATGTACAATAAAGAATGTGTCAGCGCGATGATACTACAAAACTTTCAGGACAATATTTAAACAATGGTTCATATTTATTGAGGAAGCAGAAACATTCTGCAACTTTTCGATTATCTCGTCATATGATGACATACACTGCAGAGGTGATACCCTCTCGTCTATTGATAGCGTCCTCACCAGGGGGTGGACAGTTGGGCCACTATCGGTATTGGTAATAAAGCGTCGCCATGACACTCGCAGCCAACGGAAAATTTAGTAACTTCTGCATATGTGGTTCTATCTTTTCAACCTACATAGCAATAAAGGTAAATGGTGCAATTATATGTATAAATAAAATGCGTTTTTGGTCATCTTTTTTAGCACACTATATCTTTATTTAGTCGCTTGCGTTGTTGCGTCAACGGACCGCGCTTTCGCTGTTACCGCTCCGGCTGCCAATCCGTTCGTCTGCTCCTGCCGCCCTCTGCACACGTGCACGCTTTTACCTTCTACTGTGCTCACCAACATTTTGCTTCTGTATCCGCCAGTGCTAAAGTGATGTATGAAAAACAGAAGCAAGACCACAAGTTCTGCGCGGCTTTGTGGTTGGCCAACGCGGGAAGGGACAGCAGGGCACTTTTTTTACCGCTTCCAAGAGAATGAAAGGTAAGCACGCATTTTATGCAGTTATGTATCGAATAGCCGCTAACCTTATCAGAACGACTATACGGCGAAATGAATAGTATTCCGTACGTTGTATATTTCTCTGTGGCGTGTAAATGCATTGAAGTTACCTATCGGCGGCAGCTCCCGAGACGAGTGAGTGCTAGCCGACCGGCTGACGGAAAGTGCCTTTCCTTTTATCTCGGCGACTGCTGCTCGATTTATGGAATACAAAACTGATCATTTTAGTTGCTGACTATGCTTGAATGCTTGCTGGACGGACGAGGGGGTTAAGTTAGAGAACGTTGTGCGTGCCTGTTCTTGGTTAGACATTGCAAGTCGCCTAGAACTTCACAAGGTGCGGAAACCAATTGAAGGAGCGCTGCACTATAGTGCAGAAAGCACTGCAAGCGCTGTTCGCGTTTTCTGCTACGATACCGGGGGCGTTTTACGTTGCGCAGCAAAATGTTGTGTGTCGCCAAAAAAATTACGAAGAACCCCTGCTTTTCTGCTTTTTTATGGAATATTCATCTGCGATGTGCGATGTTCGCGGTTATTAAGTGAGAATTAAGCAGACGAGCAGATTTGGTTCAGAACGAGCGAATTCACATGCGTGTCAAGTCGCGCTGGCGCGCAATGCGGACAAAGGTGCTTACGTCGGCGCTTAGCGAGTCACGCGCTCCTGTGTTCCCCCAAAGTATTCCTCAACCCCTGTGCACAACAAATCCCTGTAGAGTAGGAAATGCTCATAGACCGTTTACCACTGGCTTACAATTTTTGGAAGATCGTCTTCCATTAATAGGCATTCTGCAGAACTAGGAAGCCAAGGAGTCTACGAAAAGGTTGAACAAACTAATTCGTCAGTGCCTTATTGACAAGTGAACAAGAAATTCAGGGACCAAGATAGCTGTAAGAAACTGATCAGCAGTGTTTTCAGACAGCTGTTGAGAAAGCAGCATTAGCAAACCTGTTACTTCAATATAGTAGCAGTTAACATAAAAATTTTGATTGTTAAATGTTTGTGACATATTTTAGCATAAATCCCACAAGATATATTAACAGTTGACGTACAGGCTGGACCACTCTTATGGCACGTACAAACTAGCGGCAAAACGCGCGCGGCGCGCCGCCGGCGCCAAGCCGCGCGCCGCGAAACAGGTTTGTCTTGCCGCGGCAGGGATCACTCCTGGACCGACTTTTTGCGGTTTGCCGCGTGCCGCGGATTTTAGTGAAGCGTCTTTACGGTCCGCTCCGCTCCGAGTTGCCCCGCTAAGCCACAGCGGAGCGGCGTGCGACTTTCACGTTTTAGTTGTGCGCGTAGCGTAGCGGAGCGGACCTTTCGTAGTTGCAGCGCCCTCTGGCCAAATTCAGCGTAGCGAAACAAAATAAAAAAAAACGTTTTTTTCAATTTTACAAAGTAAGACGAGTAGATATATCTTATTTGTTCATGAAGTATCTAGACGGGTGCTTGTAATGCGTTGCCGGTCCATCTTATAGAGTGGAAAATGAAGCGTCGACTTGGTGAACGCCACGTCATGACCAGCGAGTTTGCATTTCGAATCCAATCCAATCCTTTCTGACGCCAATGCGCCGGCGACGTTTTTTGGTAGCTGTGCTGTTCACTTTATTTCCTTAAAGAAACAGTTGGGAGGTGTGATACACAAGTTATTCGCGCTCACACGACTAGTGCATCGATTGAAGGTGCTTCGATGCACGCGCGAGAGAGGGCGGGTGCATCAACCACACACGCTAGCGGAAGACGGCAGCAACCCTCCGCGCTCCGCTTAGGCAGCTCGTAAGCGGACCGTGTTTCTCGCTCCGCTAGCCCGCTTGCGGCTAAGCGGAGGACGCATGCGCATTCGTGCGTCCGCTGCGCTCAGCAGCTAAGCGGAGCGTGAATACGCTAAACTAAAACTGTCTAATACAGTGTTTTATTTGAGCGTCTTTACGGTCCGCTCCGCTCCGAGTTGCCCCGCTAAGCCACAGCGGAGCGGCGGGCCATTTTCAGGTTTTGGTTGTGCGTTTAGCGTAGCGGAGTGGACTTTTCGTAGTTGCAGCGCCCTCTGGCCAATATCAGCATAGTGAAACAAAATGAAACACCGTTTCGTCACTTTTACAAGGAAATACGAATATATATATATATATATATATATATATATTTCGACGATGATCAGCCACTCGCCTCTCGTCAGCTGGCTGACCCGTACTGTCAACGCTTCATTGATCACCTCTCTGGGGCTTCTCGTCCACCTAACGCGCGCCTCCGTCGCCAGCTCGCGCACTTTAAGCTGGACGATGGCGTGCTGTATCGCCGTATTTACCATCCTGACGGGCAACGCTGGGTGCCAGTTCTACCACGCTCTCTCCGACTTCGTGTCCTCAACGCCTTTCACGATGATTTTACAGCTGGCCACCTTGGGTTCCATAAAACCTATGACCGCATTCGAAGTCGTTTCTATTGGCCTGGCCTTTATGCTAGCATCGCCAGATACGTCGGTTCCTGCTCTCCCTGCCAGCGTCGCAAGCTCCCAACATCTGCTCCTGTCGGCCAATTACAGCCGCTTCCGTGCCCTGCAGCCCCGTTCGATGTTGTTGGGATCGACCTTTACGGGCCCCTTCCGGTCACTACTGCTGGCAATCGATGGATAGTGACTGCCGTCGACCATCTGACGCGCTACGCTGAGACAGCTTCTGTGCTTACTGGCTTTGCTTCGGAAGTTGCTCACTTCGTTCTTGATGCCATTATTCTACGCCATGGTGCTCCTCGTGTACTGCTCAGTGACCGTGGAAAGGCGTTCCTTTCCCAAATGCTAAACGAAGTTCTTCAAGCCTCCCGCACAGCCCACAAGACAGCTTCTAGCTATCACCCCCAGACTAACGGCCTGACCGAGCGGTTTCATCGCACCCTTGCGGACATGATCGCCGCTTATATTCAACCCGACCACAAAAACTGGGATGTTCTTTTACCATTCGTCACTTTCGCCTATAACACGGCCGTGCAGCGCACAACTGGCTACTCACCATTTTACCTCGTTTATGGACGCTCCCCTACTTTCTTTCTGGACGTTTCATTCTTCAACTCCAAGGCTAATACATCTCTATCACCGTGCGAAGAGTACATTTCCCGACTCGACCACTGTCGCCAGCTTGCTCGCCTGAACACAGAGGCCAGACAACAAGACCGGAAAAATATTTACGACGAATGCCATCGCGTTGTATCTTTTCGACCTGGTGACGAGGTCCTGCTCCTGACTCCTGTTCGCACCCCTGGTTTATGCGAAAAATTCCAGCCATGGTTTATCGGGCCGTACATAGTCCTTGGACAGACTTCGCCTGTCAACTATCGCGTTACTCCTCTTGACGCCCCCACAGACCGCCGTTGCCGCAATACCGAGGTTGTCCACGTCTCCCGCATGAAGCCCTTCACGCGGCGTGCCTCGACACATTGACGGCCGACCAGGATGGCCGCTTTCACGTCGGGGGGAAATTAGTGTGGGCGTTTATTACGCACATCTTCCTCATCTGTATGTTATCATCATCAAACTCGCACTTTTACCTATCCTCCTCTTCGCCTGTATATGTGTTCATCATCATCTCCTGTGTGCTGCGCTGGTTCGCTGACGAGCTCCCGGGCCTAATAAACGTCGTTCCAACCGAGACGTCACAAGATATATATATATATATATACAACTTATTTGTTTATGGAGTATCTAGACGGGCGCTTGTAATGCGTCACCGGTCCATTTTGTCGAGTGGAAAATGAAGTGTCGACTTAGATCACCATAACGTGGCAGCCAGCGGGGTTGCATTCCGAATCCAATCCAATCCTTTCTGACGCCAATGCGCTGGTGGTGTTTTTGTTAGATGTGGTGTTAACTTCACTTTATTTGCTTACATTACCAGTTGGAGGTGTATTACAGAAGTTATTCGCGCTCGCACGACTAGTGATGCCGCTCAGAAGTGTGCTGGAGGACAATTTTCTCATGTTTACGTTGAAATTCTCAGATATAGAAGATTTGTTGTGCCTAGAAGTGTTCCAGTACACGCGCCGAGACCCTCTGTCACTGCATGGCTTCCTCGACATCGACGGCATGGACAGCGGGCAATTCCGCACGTACTTTCGCTTCGATAAACATGATGTGCGAAGGCTGCATCGGGCACTACGACTGCCGGAAGTTGTGTCAACGCCACAGTGCGTCAACATTCCAGGAGTTGAGAGTCTCTGCGTAACGCTGCGGCGGCTGGCATATCAAAACAGGCTGGGGGAAGTGGAGCCGCTCTTCGGGCGACATAATTCCGTCATATCGTCAGCCACTAATGCGGTGTTCGCACACATTAAGAGCACTTTCGGCCATCTTTTACGAGATGTGAATAATCACTTATGGCTGGACGTTGCTAAACTGGAAGTTTTTTCCCCAGGTAAGCGATCAATTACATGCCAAGGTGTGTTCCAATTCAGTTGTATCACATTTACTCGCAGGCCGTCTATTCCAAAGGGGCACCGCTCAACAACTGCTGGGGCTTCATCAACGGGACAGCGCGGTCCATTTGTCGTCCATCGAAGTACCAGAAGCTATTCTTTTCGGGTCACAAACGTTTTCATGCCCTTAAATACCAGTCGGCCATGTGCCCCAATGGCATTATCTGCCAGCTGAAGGACCCATAAATGGGCAGTCGACATGATGCAGGTAAGTTCGCGGTGTTTGTTTTTATTATGTAGAGCTACTGGCTACATCCTGTAACTCAAAGAAATGCCTAATGCAGCCAAAGCCGTGCGAGACAAGGCACATACTTGCCGACTAGCCCCCTTGTTGAAACGGCTTCAGTGACACCCCTTGTTTAACTGCTACTTATCATACGAGTGACCTCGTGAGATAATTATTGTCTCATGCGGTGACACAATAGTCAATGTGGTTGTGAAAATAGTGTTGTAAAATTTAGGGAGTTCATAATGGCAAAGCAGTGACATGTTGTGCAACATGTTTACAATTTAAATTGACGTCAGGAATAACACCTATGAATGCACCATCATTACCAGAAGCAATGGAAATAACTGTTTCATTGCCAAGTAATATGAAGGAACCTTGTTATTTAATGGAGTATCCTGAACTAACCTTGTTGCGTCAAGTAAATGTGCATCTGAAAAATCACACTAGGCGGTCTCAACAACCGTTTATAGGTATTGGCAGGCGAACTACTGTACACAAGTCGCAATATTATACTGAAAGCTAAACTCAGTGATATCCTGTAGTAAACTGTCTTTATGTACTGCTATATTTCCAGGTATTCTTCGAAAGAGCAAGACCTATCAAAAGCTCGAAAGGGTTGTCAAAGGGCACAGTTTTTGTCTGTATGGGGATCCTGCTTATGCCTTGCGACCTCTGCTGCTAAAACCTTATGGCGGGACTAGCATAACTTTGCCGTAGTGTGCTTTTAACAAGAAAATGAGCAGTGTAAGGCAAGCAGTAGAATGGGGTTTAGGCAAAATAGCACGTCTGTTTGCATTCTTGGATTTTCGAAAAAATGAGAAGCTGAACCGACAGAATGTTTCACGGATGTACAAAGTTGGTACCATACTTGCAAACTGTCACACCTCTATGTATGGTTCACAGGTCTCGCAGTATTTTGGAGTTGAGCCCCCACTGCTGGAGGATTATTTGATGCCACAACACTGACTGTTTGTTAAACACAGTGGAACCACTTTGAGAAACTTTTCTTGCCGAACTTTTAAGGTGTTCTATTTGACAAGGCTCATCATTTTCTTTGCATGCTGCTCGAGCATTTTCGCATTATTTTGCTGACATTGTGTTTCAAGTTGTTGCAGTCTTTCCTCCAAATAGGAACACCTTTTTTTCTTCCAAGGCCAGGCGCCTCTCATCATTATCGAGCTTACGGTGCTGCAGTTCAATTTCCTTTTGCCGAAGGATAAAATCGTTCTCTTCTCTCCTTGTCAGGAGCTCCAGCCCCATGCTTTGGAGGCCTGTGATTCCTGAAAAATAACAAAGAAACATCAAAGTACACTCACATCAAGACATCCCTATTCTTTTGGCTCATAACTCATTTCTTCCTTATCGGTCACAAGTGCAAATGTAGTCGTTAGGTTCACTTCTTTACTTTGTTTTCTTTTTTGCATTACAATATGTTAAAACAAAGTGATCTATCTGTAAAATTGTTGTATAGTATAACTACATTTTTGTGCCTTCTTTTTGATGGCATCTATTGATAGCTACCCACCTCTGAAAGACATATGTAAAATTTTTTACGTGTTTCGTTTTTTATTTACTTCAAGAGTTCACCGCTGACTAATTGGTTTGTGCCTTGTCTGTCCATACTAGCTTGCAGTGACCTTGGTACTCACACTTGTACTCCTTGAATATTATTTAGTGTTCCATCGTATTTGGGCAATGGCATGACTTCTGACGCTTCCACTCTATGCAATGTTGACAAGTACACTGCACTGTGGCAGCACCTTGCATTGCACTCCATGCAGTCCAGGACAAGGAGTGTAGTGTGCACTGTAGTGCCTAGGACTATCGAGGACCGAGATGCTGTGCACCATACACAGTTGCTGAACGTGCAAAGAAACGTGGATTAATTAACTGAATAGATCCTAATAAAAACACTACTGGCATAAGTTGCCACTTAGCTTGGCTAAAAAAAGACAAATTTTATATGACCATACAGTTGGACAGGAAACCACGAAATCATGTAGCTATTATTAGTAGAAACAATTCAACGGCCCCAACGGCTCAGAAAACGTGAACCAAAAGGACTTTAGCTTAATAAGCACAGTATTAGTTTCGTACACCTATGATGGCACTTGTCATCTGTTTGCCATACCTCTTTGGACATCTCGTACTTGTCGCCGCCTTTTTTGTGGGTTAACGGGCCCTCGTGCTTGTTCAACAACTTCGCTCTCTTCTGTGGCCTGTTCTCCATGGGTGCTGTCCAGTGCTACAAGGGCATTATAAATTTATAACATAGTCATCACTTGCATTAGTCGGTGTTTTAGTTTACATTTTGTTCGCTTATCTTCATTTGCTTTTTGAACATGTTGCATAGTGCTTGGCACTGCATGGGAGTGATTAAATGGTTTAATTTGTGGTGTACCATGGTAATTCTTTGTGCACATGAATAAACACTGGCATGTCAGGTGTCCTGCCTCTAGAAATACATCCCCTGTTTATGACTATAAATAAACAGACAAGTCAGATTGCAATTCCATCATGTGTGATTGTTCCCTGCTCTGAGAAGGAAAAACACCATGTTTTAAGGAGCCTGCAGTAAAATTGTGAATTAATAAACTATTTTACTATCAGTGTCCTTTGCACATACGTGACGAGTTGGCTGCCAACACTTGCTGACTTGGCCTGGTCAAGCTGCCTTCATTCCCGGGAGTGGCCTCTTGTGGGGAGCAAGGCCCATCCAATGATGGTTCATCTGCAATGTCATTGTTGTTGTCATATATCGACAGCAACAATCCTGATACACACCCCTCATCTGCATACCAGAAAACAGAAAAGGCACAGGGATGACATCAAACATTTTTGTTTTAAGAAATATCTTTGAAATACACACTCAGAAGGAGTGCAATTTCATTTTCTCTTCCCTGCCAGTTATGTTGCCTTTTATAGACTTTCGTGTTTGCGAACATAATTTAACATGTACGCTGAAGTTGGTTTGATGGGAAAGGGTATGAAAAGCAGCAGCTAAAATTGAATGTCTAGTGATAATCGTAATTTTGCTCTCTCTGTAGGCAGAAAATAACTGATGGGTCCAAAAGCAACATTTTGACTGCATGGTAAAGAGCAATAGGGGGGCTCAGTATTTGGCAAGGGTCTAAGAAGCGTTGCAAAATTCAGCTCCGTAAACTAGGCTGGAGCCATGGCCAAATACTAGGCGTCTCGGTGCTCGCACTGTGACCAGAGACGGCGCGGGCACACGTGTACATGTATGGAACGCGTACTGAGCCCCGTTAAGGTCTCGTGCACCAGGCGCGCAAGGTGCTCGAAACAAGGGCTCAGATGCAAAGTGTACATCACTTGCCCTTCGTCTCTCCACCGTCCGAGACGTTCACAGATGCCATGGCCGCGTCTCTAATTTCCCGCGCCAGGCGTTGTCGGGCTGTTGCCGACGGCTTCCATGCGAGTTGCCGCCGCGGGCCCGTGCCATTGACCCTTCGCGGCAAAGTTCTCGGCACGCAGCCGGCGTTTTTCATTAGGTCGGAGATTTCCTGCAGCAATTGTTCTCGCTCTCCATACTGCTCCTCGGTGCCGGATCTACGGAGAACAAAGCAGATTACGTTGTGACTATACGTTTCACTTATACTGAACAAAGAGCGTAAACAGGACTGCGAATACTCACTTTCTTAGGTTGATGCTATCTTGCTGCTGAAAATACCCCACAAGGAGATCAACGCGCTCCTTTATAGCGCGAATGGTCAGATCGCCCTGCGAGCTTAAGAGCTTGAGTACTTCTTCTAGGCATGCAGTGAATAGCATTGGAGAGATTGTGTCTCCTTGCCTGACCCCTTTCTTGATAGGTAACTGCCTACTTTTCTTGTGGAGAACCAAGGTAGCTGTGGAATCCTTGTAAATGTTTGCTAAGATATTCACGTATGCCTCTTGTACTCCTTGATTACGCAATGCCTCTATCTCTACTGAATCAAATGCCTTTTCACAATCTATGAAAAAGCTGTTTAAGCCAGCCGTAATTTGTGGTGCGTAGCCGTGGTAGCCATCGCAACCAGGAGGAGAAAGTGGATGAGACCGCGTGGATGCGCATGTGGTCTTCTCATCGCCATCTCCCTGCCTTCCCGATCCCTGCCTCTCTTCCCTCTGCAGCGCGCTGAGCCAGGAGAAGAAAAAAAAGGCGAAAGCTTGCACTAGGATGCGCAAAGCTCAAGACACAGCGAAGCTGGCCGATTGATATCGAGCGGCTAGCCTCCAATGCGTTCGGCGTCGGCAAGCAGCAGCGTTCTTGGCACTGTGCCAACCTTGGTTAACCTACCTGCGTTTGTGGCATCCCAGGAACGCTGTCGTTCGTAGGCACCGACGCGTCCAGCCATAGCCGCCTCTATAAGTATAGAGGAGGCTATGGTCCAGCGCTAGTCATGCGAAATGTCGCCAACGCGTTCGGCGTCGCCAAGCGACAGCGTCCTTGGCACTGTACCAAACTTGGTTAGCCTGCCTGCGTTTGTGGCTTGCCAGGAGCGCAGTCGCTCGTAGGCGCCCACGCGTCCAGCGCTAGTCACGCGAAATGTCGCGAAAGGGAAGTTCCTCCAAAAATTATCGCTCGAAAATACCTTCCTACATGCGTACTTAAGTTAAACCAAGTAAGGACCTAGCAGCAACCAAGTTCCTACCTAGCAGTAGCAGCCAGTAAGCTTCGCTGTGCCTAAGCTTTGCGCGACCGAGTGCAAACTTGCCAGATTTTTTGTTTTTGTTACTTTAATGCATGAATCGCAGGCAAAAGTTTTGACCGGAAAGTCCATCCACTGCGGAAACAGCAAGTTCATCTGCAGTTTTAATGTGAAGCTTTGTTGTCCTAGTCAAACTTGTTTGTCAGATGTCAACTGCTCTAGTCTGCCAAATATGTTTTCCCTCATGTTTCGTACGTTAGCAGCACCAGCTTGACCTGAGAAGCACGTTGGCAACTACAGTTGTGTTGCAAGTTCTCGCTTGAAGCATGTATGATGCATGTTCTAGTCTTTACCGTGTATCTAGTCTTTAACATGTATCTAGTCTCTGGAATAAAGATTTACAACAGATATCTTTGTGGTTGTAGCGCCAATTTCTTTTTCGCACTGCATTTACTGTAGTCCTTAATGCTTACAGTACAGCTTTCTAGTACCTCGGTAAAGTGAGAGCACTTAAACACATCGACATAGGTTCTATAAACATTTGCTTTTGGGGTCTCAAAAGCAACTACATAGCCACATTCTAAAGAAAGTTGTCTTTAGCATCTTTAAATCAACTCCATAGAAACGTTCGACGGAAATTTGTCTTTACGATCCTAAAAGGGACTCCATAGAAATGTTCTGTAGAAATTTGTCTTAAGTACCTTTAAAAGAACTGCACAGAAACATTCTATAGAAATTTGTCTTTTGCATCTCAAAAGGAACTCCGTAGAGATGTGTTATAGAACTTTGCCTTTAAGGTCTTAACAGGAACACCATAGAGGTATTCTATAAAAACTTGTCTTTACGGCCTTAAAAGGAACTCCGTAGAGATGTTCTATAGGAATTTGTCTTTACGGTCTTAAAAGGAATTCAGTAGAGATGTTCATAGAAATTTCTCTTTACAATCTCCAAAGGAACTCCGTAGGGATATTCTATAAGATTCTGTCTTTACGATCTTAAAAGAAACTCCATAGGAGTGTTCTATAGAATTCCGTCTTGAGAGTTCCTATAAGTACGCGGTGGCCAAACAACTTTTGGAACTATAGAAAAATTCTATAAGCATTAAAAACAAACACAATAGAATTCTATCGAACAAGTTCCAAAGAATTTCTAAAGAAACAACAATTTTTATAAGACGTGCACACCGCCGATCGTGTTGCGGTACGGTTTAGAGATATCGGCGCACTGTGCGAACTTTTCATGCAAAAAAACTCGAGGAGGGTGATGATTGCATACAGTAAATTGTTTTCTAGGTTCAGAAAACGATACCTTACAACGACGGTTCAGGGTTTCAGCGAAATACAATTTACGATCGAGTGAAGAAGCTATAAACAACGTCGGAATTCAAGTAAGCGATGACCATGTTCCATTTCAGCACATTCCATACGCAAATAGAGGCAGTTCCTTCGTAAGCAGAGTGACGTTGATTTCATTGTAGCCACTTATGGTGTCCACAGAGCCGGAATTCAAGGCGCGTCCACGTTAGCGACAAGGCAACTTGCCGCACGCCGTTAGCAGTTCGTGGACCACAGGCCGACAACGGTCTTGCTGGAAAACGGTGAGATCTCCCTGTCACGCAAAGGATCTCTGCTAGATTTCGCTGCTGCACAGTGGCATGGCCATTCAGCGACAGAGGAGTGGTCGCGGGTATAGGCTCTGCCGCCGTCGTCAGCCTCACCGCCGCTCATCGCTCGTCACCGATATCGTCGCTAAGCTTTTTACTGTTCACTTCGAATCTCTGGCTGACGGCGCTTCAGAAGGAACCACCGACGCTCCCAAGCAGCATTGTTTTTTTTACCGTTGTTGCCGCGTTACCCTCTCCTCGCAATAATTTCACATATGCAATGCGAGCAGGAGCACGGCCCCGCCGCTTCGCCGTGCACCCTCGGTATAGCCATGCACTACTGCTGTACTTGAGTTGTATCGGAACTCTCGTTTAAACGTTTGATCATGGATATGTTTTTTAAAAATAAAATGAACAATATATACGCGTAATTTTATACTCCAGCGGACGTCATTTCGCCCGGAATAGAAGCTGCTTAACCACTGTTTGTGTCGCCCGTAACGGCGTCGCGCCGGTGCAGAGTCGATGCGCTGTTTCCACATTCACCATATATGTTCGCTATTAGAGTGTACCCTTAGCATTGTCATTTTCTGCCTTTTCATTTTGTTACAAGGCACCATGCACCGCTTGAAACCCAGTGGGAATTTGCACGCCTGCTGGCACTGATGTTACTCTTAGCGCCTCCGAAAAAATGCCGACTGCATATATGCAATCTTATACAAAGAACTTGTATACATGTTTGTACTAGAAGCATTGTCATTTTCGCTATCAATAAAATCAAATGCACACGGATATTATGCCGAAGAAGGTGTAGAAATAGTAGAATATTAAACGGCGTGGGATCGCGCCTACCTGAATCCAACGTCGCGTCGCTCATGATCGTAGTTTTCACGAAAAATATTAACATGATAGGGCTATATTACGGCTTTTCTAGTTAGTGCAATTAACCACACAGGGATAACGACGGCCTTCAAACTTTTTTTTCAGGGGTTTTGCACGTTGGCCACCATTATATGCCGCCGCTGTGAATTTTCTTCTGTTTGACTGAAAAATGCGCACGATGTCTGCAAAGGGCGCTGTGTGTCAGCTCGAGACTCCAGCGCTGGTTCCCCATACCCGCTCGTTGGAGAGGGACTATTTCTTTAGAAGTGGGGACAATCGGCTGTATGCGCTTCGGTTATCTCGGTGGGGCCCTTCCTGCCTTCTGAAGTTGTATCCGAAGTTGTATCTCGCTTTTCGTACAGCACAAAAGGACAAAGCGTACAAATATTTTGCCTATTAAACGGATACATCACAAGTGAGATTTGCAAGGGCTTAAGCCTTGCAATCTGTGTGCAAATTAGTACTTGCAAATATATGACATTGCTAAAGAATATGTGGTATCGAGCAGGCATGCAATGGCACGTTTGAATCGGGAAGTGTTGCATTCATATGCACAATCTATAAGTGAAAGCATCGTGTCCATCGATGGCATTTCAGACCGCAAGGCGCTTATTCTAACCTGTCCCATTTCAACCACGCGAAAATACAAAAAACCACAACCTACTTACTTCAAGGATTATACACGCGCAAATGATCCTCCTGTCTGGTCTCCTAGAATACTAGTTTCATACATTCAGTGAAACAAATGTACAAGAACTCTGGACGCATTTTAGAAGTATTGTGCGAAATATATTGCGAAGAAACCTTCATTCCAAATAAAAAGAAACGCATTACCCGAGAATACCCGTGGATAACACGTGCAATAATCCAACTAAAAGTAAAAATAAAACGACGACGAAAAAAGGGAACCAAGTGAGGGTTAGATGATCTTATCGCTGCATTAAGACAAACAATATCGGAAGCAAAAGCCCGTTTCTTTGACACTACGTTACCTTTGCTTATGGCGCATGACCCTCACAAATTCTGGTGATATTTGTCAGATGAACAAGAAAAAATAACGCAAATCAAAATTTCGGATCATGTTATTCAGGATCCTGAACACATTGCTAATGAGATAAACAACTTCTTTCGGTCAGTTTTTACATAACATGCTAGTATTGTAGTTTTAACACCTTACGATGTCAAAATACCAATGGGAAAATAAGCTGTACGTAAAGAGGACATACTTTATTGCATAAGATTGATCTTTAAAAATCTGCCGGCCCCGATCAGATTTCTTACTCATTCTTAAGTCGATACGCAAACTGGACATCAAAGTATCTATTTAAAATATTCACTCTTTCTCTTCATACATCAGTGTTACCAGACGATTGGCGCAAGGCTGCAATAATTCCGAGACATAAATCCGGCTCGAAATTAGATTTAAATAACTACCGCCCACCGTCATTAACAAGCTCATGCTGCAAAAATACTGGAACACGTAATGTTTAAGGTCATATAACTCACCTAGAAACAAACGAACTTCTACATAAGCAACAGCATGGTTTCAGATCAAGACTATCAACTATAACCAAAACTAGCTGAGTTAACTCATGACATATCTAACGTACCTAATACAGATGGCCAATTAGATGCAATTTTATAGACTTTTCTAAAGCGTGCGACGTAGTTCCGCACCAGGATTTACTTACAAAATGGTCGGCTTTTGCTATTAGTAATAAAATAATATTCTGGATCAACAGTTTTATTGCGATAGCAATTATATGGGGACTCCAAAGCAGATTTCTGCCGTCGGCGTCGCCGTCGCCGTGAGGTTCCGTATGACGTCAATGAAGATGAAATCGTTGCCGCGCGCCGCCGAACGCTGTATGTGCGAGTGAAAGGGCACGAGGGACGCGCGCTTTCACGGGGAGTGAACGCACGGCGGAGAACAAACGCGCGTTCTGTGCGGTGCTCCCTTAAGGGCTGCAGAAGTAGGCGTCTCTTTCCTCTTTTACAATCACCATTTATGTAGAGCAAACGCGCCTTCTTCTGACGCACGAAAGGCCGTGGGGAGGAGGGTGAGGGAAGGGAGGGGACGTTTAGCTGCGGCACAAAGTGCCTATTTATATCAGAGGCTCCGGCAACAGTCACCAACGCCGCACGCATTTTGTGCGAACGCGGGCAAAACGCCGACGGCGTCGACAACAGTTCTGCGTGTTGCCGGATCTGCTGCATGTCCAAGTTTATACAGCTGATAAAGCTACTATCATTACTCCGTATAGCTCTCTACAAATTTGCTATCGCAATTGATGCTTCGCCTTTCAGGTGAAACTGAGACAACTTTTTCTAACCAATCGTAAACAGAGCGTTGCTATCGATAATAATCTTTCACAATCACTCGATGTCTACTACGGAGTACGTCAGGGATCGGTTCTGGCACCACTCTTGTTCTTGATGTACATTAATGACATCCAGTTTGCCATTAAAAACCCAATTCAGATGCGCCTGTTTGCTGACGACTGTGTCGTGTACACAGTAGTACACAATTACTCTGACGACCAGATAGAACTTAGATAGATAGATAAAACAATTTACTCTTGGTGCAACACCTGGGGCATGAAACTCAACACATCAAAAACACATTAGATTTCTTTCACAAATAAGAAACTATCGCTTAACTTTACATATTCGATCGGAAGCTCAATAACCAACAAAATCGAACAGGTAAAATACCTACGTATTAAACTCACGCCTAACCTGAACTGGAAGCCCCATATCTCGACCATCTGTCAAAAATCCGAAGGCAAACTATCCTTTTTAAAAAGGAAACTGCGCACAGCACCACCACACCTCGAACTAAATGCGTATAAAACGCTAATAAGACCATGCCTAGAATACGCTGATTTAATCTAGAGCCCTCATCAAAAACGCCTTATAAATAAAATAGCACGCATACAAAAATTAGCAGTTAGGTTTGTATAGTCGGATTACAAAAGTCAGTCTTGTATCTCAGGTCAGATTGCAAGGGCAAGCCAAAAATCCCTCTCGCCGAGCAGAGCAATTTCACGACTAAAATTAATATATCAATTATACCATAGTCAATTTCCAGATAAAACGTTTTCATTACCTGCAAGATCCTCCAAAATGCTCAACCAGACTAAATTATTCAAAAACAATCTATCTTCCCGCAAGTTGTGTTAATGTTCATAAACACTCCCTTTTTCCATCGGCCATTTCCCAGTGAAACAAGTTAACTAACGATATTGTGTGTTGCAATAAAATCGACTCTTTCATTAACCGCAATCAGTGTATTGATTTCTCACGATGATTTTCTTATCATTACATTTCTGTATGACATTCTATTGACTTTCCACCATGATTTTTTTTAATCATTACATTTCTGTGCCACTGCTGCACGGGCCGTGAAGGGCCTGCAATATATTCAAATAAAGAAAAGCTCCTGCTCTGTTACCTGTCTTTTCAATGTACATTACATACACCGTTCATCTTGTGGCTCAACACGCGCTGTATTCTTGCACATAGAAAGAACGAACAGCACAATGACATGTATGCTGTATTGGTGTATTTTTCATTTACGTGGTCCAAGAGTGACATCGGTTGTCTTACGTTGTTGCCCATTTTAAAGAGACACCAAATGCATGTTACAAGTGTCCTATATGCACAGCACAATGTTTACAGCAATAATTTTGTTCATGCTCTTGAATAATAAACAAATTAATAATCTGATAGCTTCTTTGTAAGACGGGCTCGAGTGGAGAGCCGTGAGGGCACCGATACTGCTGTTGCAGAGCAGCCCGCTGGACCTCTGTCACACTCAAGAGCACGTGCCTGCCACTCGCTCACTGCCACCAGGCGGTTGAGTGTCTCCAGCAGCAGAACATTTTGCTGCAAGAAAAAGTGGATTGTTTGAATCAATCAACCGCATATTAATTTACAAAGAAAAATAATCGTTGCACTATTGGTACTGAGTGCCCTTAACTGAGGAAGCCTTAGCTGTAGTATGCATATTAAAACGATGTGTCTGGACAACGTTGCCTTATTTTTAGAGCTGGGGTTGTTTTTTCACAGCCAATTGTCATGATGATAATTGTGCCAGCAGCTCAGGTGTCACCGCACCTTCACGAGTCTCCTGTCAGCACCAGAACCTATATTATTCACTGCAATACAAATGCCTCTCCCTACGCTCCCGTCTTACACGAGATGATTGCATCCGATGCCTACAAACATCCTATTTTTGTCCCATTACGTAATTTTGTACCATCCTCGGCTGAAGTTCTTTCTCCTTGACATCCAGTCTGTCGCAAGCATGTGATGACCTGTTAATTGAAGACTTCCATGGCCTGCCCACCGGCTCCATTTTTCTCTAAATCTCAACTAGCTTATCAGTTGCCACTGTTTACTACGCCGCTTCCTTCCTGCCTTAATGATATGCCCAACAATTTTTGTTACTTCGCGTTCTGCATAGTCCTCGACTTCTCAAGTTTTTTATTTCCAGGTTTCTTCAGGAATAGACTGCATAACGCATACTCTAGAAGTGCAATAACACGAAGTAGACTTGGAGAAGCCCTAGCACGAAAACAGAAAAAAGAAATAACTTTCATTACCTACGCCTATGTCAGCATAGTACAAGATGTGGAAGTGGTAATTTATTTAGGGTAAATGGCAGTGACCATAGGTCCATTCAATAAATCTAGGTTACCATCTTCTCAGACTTTCAATTTCCTGTTCTGTAGGACCGTAATTATTTGCGAAGAACCTGAAATAATCTGTTTTCACCCTGACTGAATATACGTTGGTTTATTTTTCTCTTGACTAATTTTGCTCTACTCTCTTCATAATTCATAGGAATTTGAGACCAATGATCACTGCTATTTACCCTACATAACACTTCCACATCTTGTACTACGCTGACATAAGCGTATGTAATGAAAGTCATTTCATTTTTTTTCCTGCTGGTGCTTCGCCAGGTCTAATTCGTGTTATTGCACTTCTAGAAGAAAGTATTCGTTAATATATCTATTCCTCTTCCCAAATTCTACTAATCTGTCCTCTACAGTCACCGATTGCTTGTTCTCCAACCTGCTTTTTTCCCAACTTTTTTGTCCCAACTTGCAAAGACATTCATGCTCATTTGCAATCACAAGCAATGCTTGCAATACTTGCCCCATACGCCAGGTTGCCCAAAGTGATGCGTTTCTAGATTGTGAACATTATCTGAATGCATTACACATTGTGACATTCCTGTTGCCCTAGTAAACATTAGACGCCAATACACCGATACGTTAACAGCAAAGGAACGAAGTAGGCTAACACAGGGCCACTTACAGAAATACCCGCGAAGGTCCTAGGCTGTATGAAGCCCCGGTCTCACGGTTTCAAAAGCCAAGGACATGGTGTGGTTGCAGAATGGTTCGCAATTGAAGATTATGCATGCCTGTGCTGTGCCAGCCCGCAGACCTTCATAGACTGGGCCAAACTCTTCTGGTCTGCCGCATTTATCTGCAGAATACCAGCCTTTGGTAGTATCTGCAAGCCTTTTGGCATTGTGTTTCTGTGGGGCACTGCGGTTTATAATGAAAAAGAAGAACAAGGAATTTAAACAACACGGTGCGGGATGATACAGGCATGCTTGGGCTAGCTCGTAAAAAGAAATATGGTAAGCTGCGATTGCATGAGTCATATCTAATTGCACACAAAGTTCCAATGACACACCGGAAAGCGACTGCTGCAGTGGGACTACTGGGAGGTCGCACTGGCTGGTGGAGGGCTGTGACTCCTGCAGAACGATGGTAAAAGAAAGGGGTAAGTTGCTTAAATAAAAGTACACAAACAAACCTGTTTGAAGTATGACAATGCTAAACCGTACTGTATGTTATTCAGTTGAGTGCAAGCTCTATAATTGTGCGCTAATGGAACTTTCTGCACTCCTCACATGGCGTTCGCTTTACTCGAGCGGAAATGGAAGATTGTATGCAGTCTATGGATTGCACTTTCACCATAGAGATTAAAGAAATACAATTAAACTGCATACGCAGTACAACACTCACCGGTGTGGGGTCTTTCAGCAACAGTGAAGGCCCTAAGCCCTCGGCACATTCACGGCCAATCAACGACAGAACCCTCCCTCCGGCCCCAGTAGCTTTCCACCACTTGTGCCACTAAATTGATGGCAAAAACGTGTCTTAAGAAGGTGGTACGCAGAAAATTTCCAATTGAAAAGGTTACTCGCGAATACAACTGTGATCAATCGTTTACTGAAATGAATTTAATATGATTAAAACTACTAAATGATACGGTCACACCACGGCCCCGCTCTAAGTTGGTCAACATTTAATGATTAACGAAAAGGCGACATTTAATTGTGAGCATAACGCAGACTGACAACAGCGGCGTCTTTTCCTTAACTATAATAGCACTGCAAGTGGCAGCTTCTAACACGACTGCATCCCGCGTAAGTTGTGCGACAAGCTCAGACCAATACCGCCGCCAATTTGCCGCACACTTCTTTGTGGGGCCACTTCCCTGCAGGAGCTCCGCCACCTGTGCTCACAATTTTTCACGCTGACTGCGGCGTTCAGCTGCCGTTTGCGTTAACGCCCGTTGAAAGCTCCAGTGTAACAGGGGTGCAAACAAACAGAACGTGCAAAAGAACTTCGTGTGGCCTCAGCTTGAAAGGGCGACAGAGCAGTAGTGTCAGACGCTGGCAGAACAACCCAAGAAGGACCCTGGGGCGCAATTTACAGAATAACGACGCCGCAAGCCCGGAGACGGGGCGTGACTGGGCTTCGCATATGCTCGGTCGTGCCGCCTGTGAAGCTGCTAGCCAGGGCCACAGCTGAGCCATATTTTTCGTGATGTGCTCTGCCACCTATCGGAATCGGCGAATCTCCATAGCTCTGTCGGGAAACGGCTCGAGTGTCCACTCTTGTCGTTTACAATGTTACTCTATGCAACAACTGTCTCTTGTAGCGCATGTAATAGGGTTCACGCATACGAAAAAAAAGCAGTATGCTTTTTATGTCTATTGCTGGTTCTCGTGAACGGAGAGAAGTGGCACGCAGCAGTGCGTTGAAAAGTTTTATTGCCCCCCGCCTCCCCCAAATGGTAACCAAATTTGAAGGCAGATAAAAGTACGCCATTCATTATATTAGCCCACCAAACGCGCAAACTCAAGCTAGCGCTAATAACGGGTCACGGCTCCGCCGGCTTGAATGACGGTCTTCGTTCTTTTTGGCAAAGACCCGTAGAGAGCCTCGATGAAGGCTTAGTCACCTTGAAGATGCTTGCACTCTTGTATAGCTTCCCACAGTTCATCAGCGGTTGCGAAGCCCAAGGAGAACCTCGAAAGGTTAGGCTTCATACGTGCCCAAACATACTTATGATATTCATGTCCGCACCCTGCGCGCACCACTCGAGGCGCATTACCTCTCGTTCATCTGAAAGACGTGCCACGTCCTTTGCTGTATGGACGGTAGTCAAGTCCTGTTGGAATAGGTAATATCGACTCGGGTGTGAACCATTCATTGCATATTGGATCAGCTGGTGCTTCAGCAATGTGCAAAACGCAGCACTCGTAAATCTCCAAGGGATTCTTATGACGGACTTAAGCCGTCACGCGAAATAGCTGCCCATACGTTTACTGACGTGCGTCCGCTTGCAGCCCCCTCATTGATGTTCTGCTGGTGCCAGCGGCTCGAGAAAGTAGATTCGTCGCAGAAGACGACATATTTCCAATCTTCCACGCTCCAACTGCGGTGATCGACAGCGAACTTCAGGCTAGCAGTTTTGTTGGTAACTGTGATAAGTGGCTTCTGAGCGGCGATGCGACTTCGGAGTGCGGCTTCTCTTAGCCTTCGCCTTAATATGCTATAACTTAATTTGCCAGGTTGAGAGTGCTGTGCATGTCCTTCTCACTTCGAAATGGCCTCTCATTGACGAAAGTAATAATCTGTGGGTCTTCGTCCATAGACGTGGTGCGGAGTCGCCTCTTGTGCGGCGCATCCTTAATGCGTCCTTCATCTCGGTATACTTGGACTATCCTGTTGACGGCCTTCAACTGGCAGCCTGTCAAGACAGGAATATTGCCCTGCGTGTAATCCTTTCCTTGACAATTAGACGACCTTTTCCCGCTTATGCGACATCGCTAGGATTTGAAACAGATGACTACTAGGCGCGGGCAGTCGTGGTCTACTTTATAAGCATTTTGCACGAAAATAAAAGAGGGGTATCAATGCTCACTCAACACCACCTCGTTATAAGCAAGGCCTATGCATCACGGCAGGCTACGTCACGCACGATCCCTCTGAAGTTATGTAGCCTGATGCGTCAGTGGATATGGGTGCGCGCGCTGATATGAACTCATATCATCGCTAGCGGGCGGTGACACGCAATCAGCTGCGGTTTCTTAGCAACGCTAGCGAGGCGGGAGTGCCAACAGTTAGCGGAACCGCGGCGCCCTTTCCACTTGGTTTCCGACAATGAGTGAGTGAGTGTCAACTATATTACAGCATCCGTCGCGAATCACCTCACGTCGGTTTCGAGGCTATTTGCCACACGTTCGCATGTTCGCGCTCATATTACTCACGATAGTACGCGCGTCTGTGTTTCGAAAGTAAGCCGTACTAACAGGTAGAAATGATGCAGAACGCCACTCGGCAAATAAGGCATTCGAGCAGGTTGCGTGCGCATTCTTCGCCGCTGCATAAGGGTACAGTCACGCTAGCGCCAAAAACACGCGTCAAGAACGCGCCGCAACACGTCGTGCCGCGCGCGGCAAAAGCGGCACGAATCGGGGGTTTTGCGGCGTGCCGCGCGAAATGGGTTCGACACCCATTTCTGCGGCAAATTCCGCGTGCCGCGAGATGAACCAATCGAGAGCGACGAGGGTGACGTCACGGAGCCATGGCAACTGGACCGCAGCCGCTGCGCGCCGGCTTTCCAATCGACGACCGTCGTCTCTCGCGGTAGTAAGTGGTTCTTGAGGAAAGGGAAAGGTTGACGCTATCTTCTGCAACCCTTGAGGGAGCACGGCTCAGCGCCAAATCTCTTGCGGTTCCATGGAGGGATTTGTGGACGCTGTCCGATCGTACCCTTTCTGCTCACGGTGATTCAGCGTTCCGAGAGCGCGCGAGATCTTATCGCGCTGCCGCGCGGCGAGACGCGCTTACCACGGTGGACTCGCGGCATGACGCGCGCGTTTTTTGCCGCTAGCGTGGCCGTACCCTAAAGCTGCTGTGCGTAGAAATGCGTTTTCCAACAACCGGTCTAGCTTAAAGCCCCTATATATAAAAAATAGCGCCAACCACTTCCCTCCTCCTCCGTTACACTGTCGCGCTCGGCGCGGCCAGCACGATCAAGCCGCGATATCGACAGTGGCACCGCCTACGTCGGGCCTGCCGTGGCAGACGACAGATAAAGCGCTACCAGAGGAAATCCGCGGAAAACTTCGATCGCGCCCTGCGGAGCAGTTATTGATGTGCGATTTTGCTTCGTCAGTCAGTAACTGGCCTTAATAATGCCGTTTTGTAAGTAGCAACGCGACGATGCGAGACGGCGCAAATACCAAGTGTGCAGGAAGCGTTTGCGCTCGCCGGATTGTAAACAAAAAAGCCTTTTGCCCTCGCCTTGTCGGTTGCGGCAACTTAAGGCGCAGCAGCATGCCATCACAACAAAGTTCTTGTCCCTAACACGTTTGATCCGTTTGTGCGTACAGCACTTTCGTCGCACAGTCTCGAGAATGGCGGTCGGAGCGCGCTGGAAAGAAAAAAATATACAAAAGCGCAACGCGTGCTTCCACGTGACACGGATTGGCCAATGGGGGAGCGGAGGAGGCTGGGGCGACAGTAGGCGGCGAGGAGGAAACGCCGGGATGAGCGCGGTGGCGGCAAGATCTAAGAATGGCGCTACTTTTTATATATGGGGCCTTTAGTCTAGCTAGCCGCAGGTTGGGCTCTGGAGGATGTTTTAGTTACCGTGGCCTGCATCCGCAACGCCGGACTGCAAGCGACTGTATGTAGACATGCGTAGACGTCACTTTTGTATTTAATGTGTCACTTCTTGATGGACAGATGTGTAGTGCTGTGTATCATTATAGCTTTAGTCTAGCTAGCCGCAGGTTGGGCTCTGGAGGATGTTTTAGTTACCGTGGCCTGCATCCGCAACGCCGGACTGCAAGCGACTGTATGTAGACATGCGTAGGCGTCACTTTTGTATTTAATGTGTCACTTCTTGATGGACAGATGTGTAGTGCTGTGTATCATTAAGGTAAAGGTACGTTACTAAATGTATTAAGGTATCATTAAGGTGTGGGCATGGAAGCACGTACGGAATGAAGGGCTCACGCACTTTCCCGCTCCTTTGCACTTTTTTGGCTTCCTCTCCTTTGACTGGAGCATCGCTGTTCCGGTGGTTCAAGTGGAATTGACGACTTGTGAAATTCTGCGCGCTCTCGACTGTGCAATGAAAGAACTACAAAATTTGGTTGGAAAACAAGTCATATCCCCACCTTCGCTATCGCTAATATTTGGCAGCTTCTCGGCCAGCTGAGTTGGGCTGAGTCACTTGCGGTTCACGAGATAGCGATAGCGCGGCCTATAGAACACGCGCTCTTGACCACTGGTCGGTCGCTTATGTTGTCTCAAGGTAGAAAGAAAAAAAAGCACGTCAGCGCCTATCTACGACTACTCAATCCGTTTCTTAAAAAATCGCGGAATGTCTACCTTTGGTTGGAAAATACATTTTTCGCGCATGCGCATATTATTTCTGCAAATGGTCAGTTCTGCGACAACCTGCCAGCTTTTGCCTTCGACGGCTACCCGCCGTAGTTGCTCAGTGGCTATGGTGTTGGGCTGCTTAGCACGAGGTCGCGGGATCGAATCTCGGCCACGGCGGCCAAATTTTGATGGGGGCGAAATGCGAAAACGCCCGTGTACTTACTTAGATTTAGGTGCGCGTTAAAGCACCCCAGGTGGTCCAAATTATTCCGGAGCCCCCCACTACGGCGTGCCTCATAATCAGATCGTGGTTTTGGCACGTAAAACCCCATAGTTAATTGCCTTCGACGGATGTTTCGCGGAACAAATTTCGACTACACACGGTCTTTGCCTGAGTGCTCAGGCTTTGTCTTTCGACCCAACTTCTGGCTTGCATCATCGGTACGCATGCGCTTTGCTGCATTCCAGACTGGAACATCAGTGCGCAGCTTCAACGCTATCAACAGTGCCTGTGACGGGACAGATAAGCCTCGGCGCTGCTAGATCACTCGTCAGTGGGCATGTAGGCACGTACGGACTGAAGGGCTTACGCACTTCTTTTTCCGCTCTTCTTGCAGGTGGCAAACCGTTGCCATATTACCTACTCTAGTATTAAGCCCGACAATGATTTCATTGTGCATCCATGTTCAGAAGCCGTTATTGCACCGTTCTGTTTATTATTGATGATGCTATGTAGAAAGTAAACCTGGTCCCCCTAAGTAACAACCACAAGCTTCAAGTGAAATTCTGAGAAATATCAAAATCTAAATCAGATGACCATTAGAATGGAAGATCTGCAAAAAAAAGATTTCTGACAAAATTGTTGAGATAAAGCTGAGCATAAAACAGTCGCTACGTTGATCTCTGACATTGGTGATAGGCTTAGATAAGTTGAAAGCCAGACCAGGCGGTGGACAGTTGGGTTAGTTTCGCTCTTGGTAATAAAGCGTCGCCGGGACACTGGTAGCCAAAGGAAAATTCTGTAACGTTTGCATATGTAGGCTCTATCTTTTCAACCTACATAGCAATCAAGTAAAGTCATGCAATTGTGTGTATAAGTAAATTGTGTTTTTGGCTATTTTCTTCTTTTAGCATGCTATATCTTTATTTAGTCGCTTCACATGTTGCGCCAACGGGCGGCGCTTGCGCTCTTAATTATCGCTTTGGCTGCCATTCCGTTCGTGTGTTCCTGCCGCTCTCTGCACACGTGCACGCAGTTGCCTTCTACTGTACTCTGCCACACTTTGTTTCTGTATTGGCCGGTGGCTCCAGCGATGTACGAAAAGCAGAAGAAAGGCCACAAGACGTTTCCGCGCAGCTCTGTGGTTAACGAGCCCGGGAAGGGACAGCAGGGCCACTTTTTTTCCGCTTCCAAGAAAATGAAAGGTAAGCACGCTTTTTATCCAGTTGCTATAGCGAATAGCCGCTAACCTTGTCGAAACAGCTGTAAGACGAAAGGAAGGGTATTCCGTACGCGGTATATTTCTCTGTGGTGTGTAAATACATTGAAGTTACCTATCGACAGCAGCTTCTGAGACTAGCGAGTGCTAGCTGAACCGCTGACGGAAATTGCGTTTCGTTATACCTCGGCGACTGCTGTTTGCTTTATAGAATAAACTGACAACTTTGCTGAAGATCCTTGAGTGCTTGCTGCATGGACGAAGGGCTAAAGTTAGAGACTTGCCTGTTCTTGGTTAGACATTGCAAGTCACCTAGAGCTTCAGAAGGTGCGGAGACCAATTGAAGTTCCACTGCGCTAGTGGAGAAAGCACTGCAAGCGCAGTTTCCTTCGCGTATCTGCGACGGCGCCGGGTGCATTTTACGCTGCACCGCGAAAAAAAAGGAAACGCCTCCTTGTCTGTTCTTCGTTATCGAATATTCATCTGCGATGTGCGATGTTCGCGGTTGTTAACTGAGAACTAAGCAGGGGAGCAGTTTTTGTTCAGAACGAACGAATTTACCTTCGGGTCAAGTCGCGCTGGCGCGCAATACGTACGCAGGTGCTTACGGCGGTGCTGAGCGAGCCACGCGCTCCAGTGTTCCCGCAAATCACCCTGTGCATAACTAATTGGTCTATAACAGGACATGCTCATACAACTTTTGGAAGATCGTCTTCCAGTAATCGGCATTCTGCAGAACTAGGAAGACAAGGAGTATGCAAATAGGTGAAACAAACTAATCCGTCAGTGCCTTATTGACAAGTGAATGCGATAATCAGCGATGGATATAATTTAGCTGTAAGAAACTGATCAGTGTTTTCAGACAGCTGTTAAGAAAGCAACATTACCAAACCTGTCATTGCAATATAGTAGCAGTTAAAATAAGAATTTGGATTGTGAAGTCTTTGTGCCATATTTTTAGCATAAATCCTACAATGAAATATAATAAGAGTTGACGTACATGAAGTTAAAGCACTGTTTTGTGGAAAGGAGTGCTGAAACTTTTTCGTGCAATTGCGTTGTGTGTAAGCATAAAACTTATATTACTTCCATTTTTTTCCAGACCAAAGCTCAAGCTCGGACAACTCCTCTTCGTCGGTGTTAGGGTATACGAAATGTGCTGCCGTCAGTCTTTCAGCCGGTCTCGCCTAATTATATTTTTTGAATGAGTAATCACAGATAAATGCTGGGACAAACGGTTTGCGTTGGTAAGATTGCCTCATGCGGAGTCTAAAAACATTACTTTTGCTACTCAGAAATTGTAAGAAACTTTATGTATATGCGCTTATAGAATGGGCAGTTTGTGCTGTAGATGCGCGATACTCAAATCTGCAAAATTCGTTTTGTGTATTATATCTCTTGCTGTACAAATGGCGCTAATAAAATTGCAAAATAAAGCACATTTCCCTGCCTGTTATTCTCCTGCCGAAACGCATTAGCCACACGCTATGGCATGCTGGCTCACATATCACGACGGAATAGGGTAAAATTTCAGTAAACACAGATGTACTCCTGGCATTTATTCAATACATGAACCACACACGCAAAACGAAATTGTCATTACAAAAAAGAACCGGCTCGAAATGACAGCCGTTAGAATAATGCAGACTGTAGCGGCAAACGGAACTCGTGCTAGTTTCCTTTTTCGTCTGCCGCGAATATCGCACACTCGTCGAACGCATTGCAGATAAACGGGTTGGCCCCTCCCCCTCGCGCATCAGCAAAACCGCTGGCTTCATTGTTTGGCTTCAACAGCAGGCTTAATTTTTTTTCTTTTCATCTAATGGATGACTGTAACGCTGATGTCATAGCCATTACTGAAACATGGTTGTCCGCCAAGGTGTCCAACACTGAATTGCTATACTGCCGTAGAAAATATCAAATCTATCGCAATGGCCGCACTAACTCCATTGGTGGCGGTGCGTTACTTGCAAATAAGGAAAACCTTAGTAGTTTTGCTATTCCCATTACTAGCGATTTGGATACAGTATGGTGTTGTTTCAGCACGAACTTTAAAGAGATGATTATCGGTGTTACTGCGCGCCATGGAGCATTCATTTATAGAAAACATTCACGACTGTTTAATCCAGTGTCCAGTTAATTTTGTGCTTCAATGCATAAAGCGACGTTTTGTTAAGAAACTAGCTGGAACGCCAATGAATTTCTCCACAAAGATCTGGAATTAATTTCTCGAAACTGGCGTCATCCCGAGAATTCGTACCATGTGGATCCCCCTTGCGAACTCCACGGCTACAATTTGTAAATTGCAATATGACCATCATGTAATTACTTAAAAACTTGCTTAGTGAATTTTTCGTAATAATTCCATTAAGCATTTCAATTTCTTGTGCAAGTAATGTCCGCCTCTTCGAGTGGACCAGCTCATGAACTAGAAGTGTGCTATCGCCACAGAAAACATTTAAGAATTTTTGAAAGTGTTCGCTGAAACACCCTGTATATAACCTTCGCAGATATATCCACAAATATATCCGCCGAAGTACTCGCCAGCCACGTCATACATGGGAGGGTAACAAAAGAAAACTTCGCGTGAAAAGACCTAGGAGAATGATTAAAATTCTCCCAATTACCTTTGCCATATACCTGGATCGTTGTAAATTGTTCAAACATTTCCACAGACACTCAAAGCTGTTTCAAAAACTGCTTTATTTCACGTAAATACTATCAAATGGGAATTATAACTCTGTTAATGTGCGTCTTATAAATTATCATTGTGACCGAGGGAAATTGGTACTCTTGTGTATTGCGAAATACCAATCTAAATGGGAGTAAATCAATGAAAGAGTGGAGCGGGGGGGGGGGGGGCTACTGGGCGATGTAGAAAACTTTCATTTGGGTGCATTTCTGTGTATTGTGCTTACTTGACTAATATTTCTCTTTTCGTTGCAGCATCTGACCCAAATAAAGTGGCACATGTGCCCTTGCGAGCATTGGTCTTGCGCACACATGCTACGCAAGTGACGCATAAGCCAACTCTGATAACGCTTACTGTCGTTGGTACGACACAAGTACGCGTGCGATTGTGGCTCATATGCTTAGCACACTTCCGCAGAAGACGTTTTGTGAAGAGGACTTGATAATCATTGGATATGCGCTTGATGTGCCTGAAGACCTGAAGTTCTCTAGTAGAGCTGTGCAGGCTGCGCTCACCTGCTTCGCATAAGGGCACTTTTTCTCTGAGGACCAGCTTCACCCTTACATGAAAGTTCCCTCCATAAGGACGCCCTGATAAATCACGGACAAGTTTTCCCGTATCAGATGCTGCTGCACCGCATTCATAAGACCGCGAATAATGCACATTCCTGCCGAGGGCAAACCTATAGGCCATGGGCATTACACCCTGCCGGCCTTCTGGGGTCGGCTGATGGCTACTCCATCTCGCTTTACAAAGGCAACAACAGTTTCTAGGTACTGGGGAAGAACCCTGCCAGTTGCAGGTGGTATTGTTTGCTGCTGCTCAGCTGCCCATATTGAATGTCGAACTGACTGTTCTGTATTATGTTTTGCTGGCTGTCGCTCCGCCGGTCACCGAGCCGTGTGCTGGTGAAGCCATCTGAAATGCGGCGTCGTGCGACGGTATGTCCCGGAAGCAGGGCGCATGCTTCACTTACCAGTGCGCTTGGTCGGATAATATTGTGGCCGTAACAGTATTTCTTTGGATTTTACCGCGCTTTAGAGGGTGTTGTCGATCATCTCTGGTTAAGGTTTTTATGAAAATCTGAACCCGCATGCGTCTGGTCAGTTATCGGTGTTTCCAGTGCGCGCCGCTCATGTTAGCGACGCTGTCGGCACTGCGATGGCCAATTTTTTATTTATACCAAAAATACATCTCTGGCCTTCTTGGTTAGTTTACGGCACAATAGGGAAGTATCTTAAGGGACGAAAAAAAAAGAGGCCCAGCTCCCATGCATGCGAAATGTCGCTAAAAAGTATGAAATTGTCGATTTCCGGGACAGGGAAACCTACTATGGTGGCTCTAGTTTGGGCGCTCGATGCGTTATCCAACCCCCTAAAGTAAAGATCAGTGGCTGAACCTTCTCCTACACCGGCCAGTCACATGTCTGACTTTGGTTTTCTGGAGCTGTACTTAAGATATGTCTGGAAGCTCCTGCTTAGGAGATTCTGCTGCGCAGCCAACATGAAGTGCCCTTTATCTGCTCTGTGCTGAATAAAAACGAGATCAACATTCCGCGAAGACGATCATAAAAAGAACTGGATGTGCAACTTTTCAGCTGCACTTACCTGCTTGTTACAAAGTAGAGTTTTTGTCTCCGAGGAGCTGCACCCACGCTTACAACTTAAGGCAGCTCCTGATAAATCATGGATGACAATTTCCGCCACATCTGATTCTGCTACACCACAGTGTGTGTGTCCTGCATGTGCTGAACATTCCTGCTAAGAGCAAACCTATGACTCCTTGCCGAGTGTAACCTGCCTGTTTTCTGGTGTCGGCTGATGGCCAGTCCATCTCGTGTGGCCTAGATGCCATCAACAGCGCTGAGCGAAGCTATCAGCTGCTTGTTGCATGTGCGATTCATTTGATTGCCCATGAGCTGCACATATTGAGTGCTGGACTATGTCCAAACCATGCCCTTGACACGTTTGCCTGTTTTCTAAAGCTGTACTCAAGCAGACATGTCTGAAAACTCTTGCTAGTGCATAGGGGATGCAGATACGTAGCGGACATGAAGTTCCATTTATCTGCTATCTGCTGAAACAAAAAGCAAATCAACATTCTGTGAAGACGATCATTGGATGGGCAGCTTTGCAGCTGCACTTAGCTGCTTCATACAGGGTGTTTCATTTTAGCTGCACCAATTTTTTTTAATTGCCTGTGGCACATAGCACAATCCTAATCCTTCATCTAAACTACTCGATGAGGCGGCCATTACTTCCATAAGAAATCCAAGTGCCTAATTGAATAGTTAACCAAAATTACGCTAATAAATTTTCAAATTAATTAACTTACGCCACATATCTTAATCTACAAACCATAGTGAGTTTCCATCGTGTATCCACTTTGAACGAACTTCCTGGGTTGCGCTAGTTTCGAAATATTAGTTTCAAAGTGTCCGGCGAAATGCATTGGTATTCCAGTTACTTTTGTGCTTCAATACATAAAACAGCGTTTTCTATGAAAAGATAACTGGAACGCCAATACATTTTATCCGACACTTTGAAAAGTAATATCTCGGAACTGTTTCAGTCCTAAGAATTCCTTCCAAGTGAATATGCCTTGCGAACTCGCCGGCTATAATTTGTCGATTGAAATATGTGCTGTAATGGAATTCAATAAAAGGGTAATTAGCGTAATTATGTTAATTATTCAATTAGTCGTTTTGATTTGTCGTGCAGATAATGGCCGCCACATTGCGTCGTTTAGATCAAGGATTATAATTGTGGTATCTGCCACAAGCAATTTTTTAAATTTGACGCAGCTGAAATAAAACACCCTGTAAAAGGGCAGCTTTTGTCTCCGAAGACCAGCACCCACGCATACAACATAGTTCCCTCGATAAGCAAGCTTCTGATAAATCCTTGTGAAATATGTTTGCCACATCTGATGCTGCTACACCACCGCCTGCGTGCCGTGCATGTGCTCAGCATTCCTGCTGAGAGCAAACCTATGACCCATAGATATGTGCACCCTGCCTGGATACTGATGTCGGCTGATGGACGGTCAAACAAGATCGACTGCCCATCTCGTTTGACCTAGATGACATCAGCTCTGCTGAGCAAAGCTATGAACGGTCCTGTTGCAAGCAAGATTGATATAATTGCCCCTAGGCTGCATATGTTAAATGCTTAACCATGTCCGAAACCTGCCAATGACATGTTTGCCCCTTTTCTAAGGCTGTACTTAAGCAGACATGTCTGAAAAGTCTTGGTACTGCTTAGGAGATGCAGATACATGGCGGACATGAAGTTCCAGCGATCTGCTCTCTACTGAAGAAAAAAAGCCATCAGCGGACAGCTGCACAGCTACTTCGGTACAAGGTCGTTGATGGGCTCGGCAGGGATCGAGAGCACCATCCTGGCACAAAACCGAAGCCTGCACATGTTAGCCAGCAGGGAAGGGCCACTACAGCAGCTGTTAAGACAAGATGCTGTTCGCTGTCGAAGTCGACACTGCATCAGACTCTTAAACCAGTGTGTTGTTTTGCATTAAATCGTCCTCTCTAACTTTAATTATTCTGCAAATGTGCTTATGATACCTGTGTGATAGTACGAAGGAGAAAGCTTATGTTGTGGCTCATGTCAGGGCAATAAAGTGTTTTGTACCTCAATATTTGTTGTTGTTCACTCGCACATGCGCTATTTCCGATGCAAGTAGACCACACAAATTATATGCAGTGTAAGGCTACCACCTCACATTTAATTTAAGCATACAGCCAGAAGAAGCTTTCGGCTATTACAACCGTTACCTACGTGTCCCGTTCCACACTCTGTATTACTTCAAAATGTGACCTCTGTATTGAATTGGTTTCTGAATAGTTTTTGTGAATAAAGTATTAAAATAATCTTTCCCGTTTACCCATGAAAAAAATCTGCAGATCTCCCACATTGGGAATGATGTTATACGAAGTACTTTGCTCGGTATTCGGTTATCCAGGATTGTTTGACGTTTCGCTGAAATACAAGGCGGATTAACGTGTTTTTAACTAAATCAATAGTTTATATTGGTCGCGACCGTACGTGTGAAAAGGCGCACGATGACGACCATGTTGAAGACTACTGTACAGTGGGAACGGCATGATTTCTACGCAGGCCGTTTGACACATCGCACTTGTTGGGTTCTAAAGGTGATGGACGAGCCTTAGAGAAAGGAAGACGGGTTGTGATGTCGTGAGCGTCTACATGCCGTACATTTGTACCTAATTATGCTATGGCACTTGGTGTACTTTAGCCAAGGACTACATTCGGCAAAGAAACTTAAAATGAATACCTTGGGGCGTTCATGAAGTCGGTACAAAGCACTTACTACGTAGCGTAAACGGCTACGGAGAAAGAACTGGGGAAAGTAAGATGGTCTCGCAGATACTGCAGTCTAACACGGAGCCTCAAATAGCGAGAAAATGGCATGGGGCGCCCGCGCTGGGCATTTATTAGGCATGAAATGCTTTTAGCTCCCATTTTCGGCGACCTTCTAGTCACCTTGAGCCAAAATCCAGAGCCGTTCCCAGACACTCAAGACGAGAATGATGCCAGAACATTCGGGCACCGTTGTGATCGCAAAACGTGATTATCCGGGCAACCAGTCAAAGCTTCCGAAAATGTGGTCTCTGGCCCCCAACCCCTTGTATACAGGACCGCGTTGCACACCCTAGGTACTGCCCAAACAAGTTTTTAAATATATTGCTTCCGATTTCTTCCTAATGTTTGTTCACAATATCACTTTAGTCGTGACTTCTAGTGCGCTGAAGTGGAATTTGTCATTTCCAATATCGACGTTCAAAAGGCAGGAACAGTGCACCGTATACACTTGATTGTCACCGTTTGGTGTTGAGAAAGGCTTGTCTGTGTTCTTTTTAACGCCAGTGGTCCGTCAGTTTCCCGGCGCGGCTTTTGCGCCGCCTCCTTCAGGAGATGGCGCCAGGCATTCTAGCCAGACTGCGTGACCAGACCGGCAGCGTCCGGCGCTCCGCGGATGGTGGATGGGCCGAGACAAGACTTGCATCGAGGTTCAGTTCAAAACAGGTTTATTTCAGCTCATTAAGCTTTCAGGCCTGCGTCGCGGCACCAATCTGCTTTGCCGGTAGCAATTTGATGCTTACATCTACTCGATTACGGAAGAGCCAGCATTTTTTACATGGCAGCAGAATATGGCTAAGTTGTGACCAAAAGTGCGCTCGTCGACAGGGTGTGTAGAAAAAAGTCGCGTCGACAGAGAAAACAGTGGGCCGATACCGAAGATATTGCAATAACGGGCCGACCCGCGGCGACCACCATTCCGCCAATTAAGGTGGAAGGTCTGAAGTACTAAAGCGCCAAACGACACAAGAAGAGACACAGACGAGCGCTTGCCAACAACTGATTCTTTATTGACGGCAACACATAAAAATATATGCGCAAATCTGGCAGCGCAACTCAAACGTGATCGAAAATCACATGGTAATAGGGCACAAGGCGATAAAACGATTGTAACAGAGACGAATCTCGAATAAAAGATGGCGTTCGCGGTTATGATACGTGGTGTAAAAGGACCATAAGAGATAATGGTAACGCGACACAGAATAAACCGCTGTAAGGAAAGTACCCCTTTAGAAACTAAAATATTAAGATTTGTCACCAAGCGTAGGCGACGCACCAACGTCCTAAATTCTAAGTACGGGCTTCTAAAAAAGGTAATTGCACTTATATACAGTATTTTCGACGGTTTTCTGACGCACTCAAGGCCCTTCTTTTTAATGTGGAAGGCTTCCTTCAGTTGACCGGCAATGCTGTCCCGCCTTCTATCCCGAACAATGCTATCAGACAGCGTTGCCCGTGAGCAGGAGGAAGCCTTTTCTGCATTTTATAGTTTCCCTTCTTGCACAATGAGCAGACAATCAACAGCAAATGTTACAGGACCAATGCAGCCAAAAGTGAGCGAACTAATTAATAATTGAACTAAAATTGTTAAAATTTTGACTGCCCTAATTCCGGAATGTTCAGCAGTTATACTGTCATTTATAAAGCGAGCTATGTGTGAAATATACACTCACTACAGTTTGAAACAGTAGCATTGAAGAAAGCACACAAAGGCGGTGAATGCTGTTATGTTTATTATTAAATTACAAGTTTGCAGCGCAGGCATGAATAAGTTGTGGCAAAGTTGCATCCCATGTAGTACATGGCTTTATAAGCTCAAACAGGAAATCAAGCTTGATTTGATAGTGGAATGCGATTATGGTGTCATGTATCCTTTAAAATTGTTATGCACTCTACCTCTATGTAATTTACGCCATATATGTTTGACTCTTAGTAACTGCTGTCTAGTGTAGAACTACATACGCTCACTGGTTCATCACAACTTAGCGGTGACATCGAGCTAGCTGAGGTAACCTCACTAGTAAAGTATGACAAAACCTAGTCCAATTACGTACATGTTTTAACAGTATATAATGCAGCGAGTTCTCTTTCTCAAACAGAAAGTATTAAAATGCCTTGATAGAAAACGAAACACGTTGCATTGAACTTCAAAGCTGCACTCAGTGATAGCTGGTGCTTCCTGCCCATCATGCAGTCACTCCTTCCTGCACAAGCCAACCAGGCAAGTGCACTCGTGCTGTAGAGTTCCCACAGCACCTCAACAGCCCGGCCTAGCATTCTGTGGCTGTGAAACATCTGTGCAGTGCTGTGTGACTGCTGTCTATGTAACGCTTGTGCCCAATTGTGCAAATGTTTAGTGCTTGCAAGCATCGATCAATTTTGAAGCACTGGGGCGTTACTGAGAACGCGTGGTTGACGTGTAATTCGGACACAGCCATTTGTATTGTTGCACAGTTATTTATGCCAGGATGCAAATACGTTAGGTATAGATGATTTTTCAACACCACACTTGGACTGATATCAGCCTCGTTGCAATGTATTCTGGCTGCAAATACCTCGTGTAAATATTCATCCCTGTAACGTATTTATAAGGCAGTATGTGGATCTGCGCTTAATTTCCAAAGGGTTCAATTGTGCTTCACAGATTTTGTTTGCTTTATTGCCATACGACCATTGTGTGATAATAGGCAATTGCAAAATCTGAAAGGAATGCTGAAAGTCTTGGCAGATGGGTGCCTTATCAAGGACACAGAAGTTCTGACTTTTCGAATTTGTTTTTGCATTGAATGCAGGCAAAATGATTGTGCTTCGTTTCAAAGGTCATGTCAGTCTTTTCATATGCCAGTCAAATGGAAATGCAGTGGCATCTATAGAAATAATGTCAACCCGTCTTGCTGAGTGAAGCACTTTAGACACTGAGATAGTAAACGCTGGCAATGAATGCGGTACTCCACTTGCAGGAAAAAGCAATAAGTATTGCAGGAGCATTTTGTTTGGTATGTAATACTGTGCTCCAAGCAAGCACTCTTTCCATCTCGGGGTAAATGCATTGCTTTCCATAAAGTCACAATACAGCGGCAACTTTGCAACAGACCACACATCACACCTATGTTGCTGCCAACGACAACCAAAACGACATGCGTGGCGTTTGCACTGACTCACTAACGCACATACAGCGGCAGAAACCACCACTTACTGTGCTCCACGGTAAAGGACTTTGTACCTAAATAGTAAACGTTTTCCATGCGCCACAGCCAGCACCTGATTCACCTACCTTCCAACTGCATTTGCATGTTCAGCGTTGCAACAAAACAGCGTTTGTCCTTCATGACAAGCTGCTTCACATGTTCGCAATAGTATTTCATATCGCAAACAACTTAGTTGTGGTTGCAACATAACTGACAGATGCACCTAGCAAATAGGACTGTACATGAGAATGTGAGTTGTGCTGGTGCCAATGACATATAGTGTTCTCTGTGGTAAGAATTGAGAATGACAGTGACAGCAATGTGGTACAACAAACATATGTAAAATGGCTGTGCAGGTGGTGTAAAAGAGGTTTATAATTAGAAAAGTACATTCATGTCAATGTGTGTGTTCGCTTTGATTGGAAAATATTTTTAGGTTACATATTATTTCAAAAGTTTTTACTTCTTTTGAGCTTCTATGTTTGCTTGTTCTGAACAACAAAATGTGCATGTAAAAAGGTGTCGCAGCAGAGCACTTTTAAATGTACACATAGAGATTTACAAAGACAATTTGGCAGAGGATGCCTTGAGTAAGCATTGTACCGAAGTACAACTGCATACATTACGTCAAAGTTATGGTTCAAGTGAAGCAATCTGCAGTGTCATATTGCAACTTTCAAGACATGTGTTAGCATTTATGAGTGTGTCACAACAGCTTGCTTCTCTTATTTTTTGTAATCACCTATAGTGGCTGTATACCATCCAGGTTGAAATTGTTTCAGTAATATATAATTTACATCTGTATTGTCGCTGTGCTCAAGTGTACATGCCAAGATAAAAAACTGAAGACGGTAACGAAATTTAGAATGTCACAAACGTCTTGAAACACTTGTCATTGGAACTGTGTTGCGATTTTGATTAAAATGTGCGAGTTGCTTTTGTAAAGCGATTTTGACGGTATATGCGAGTGTTCGCCCGTGGTAGAAACATTTGATACAGCGGTTTCACTTTTTTCAATGTTCTTCGCAATGTATTACGTCCAACATATATTTACTGTGAATGAATGATACAGTTGATGCTCTCGTGTCTGACTTCCCAGTACACAGTTCTCGTATGAGTGTTTTGTAAAGTTGGGAAAACTTACTGAAATTTTGAAAATTCTTTGAAAAGCACTACGATTTTCATGGTTCCCAAGATGCGAAAGGTGTGATGAGACTACATCTTCAGTGGGCAGAATGAAGTGGTGGCTCATTAGCTGTGGCATTCTGCTGCTGGGCTCGATTCCCAGCCATCGCAGCTGCATTGCTGGTGCAATTAGAAAAACAATTGTGTAGATCCTAAATAACCCAAAGTGGTCAAAGTTAGTCTGGAACCACTACTGCAGCATTTATCGTAGTCCATGTGCCGCTTTAGTATGTCAAACCACAAACAAACTTATTCCTGTTATTGCTTGTTAGGCACCCAAAAACAAACTACAGCACTCATGTTTAGTGACACATATTAGAGGCTCTATACTCGCGGACAACTTTCTGTGGCAATGAAGGGAAAGCTACGGAGGTAAAGCGCGCACAAGCGAGAGCGCTTCTGAAAAGAGTCCCTCGTTTTAAACCACGTTGGTTTAGGCTGGGGAAGAGAAAACATAAACAGCTTATTAGCAGCAGTTAAATAAGACAGAACACACTACTGAGTGTAAAAGTTTACTTATTTTGTGGTTTTTCCCTTCCGCGTCTGGGCAAACGCGAAACCGTCGCACGTGAAAGCTGCGTCGATTCAGCGTGCGTTCCGAGCAATCAAAAGCACTGTCAAACGCTGCCGGACTACTTGGCGCGATAACACATGTGCAACATCCACGCGCCCGTAGCTTTCCCTTCATTGCCACAGAAAGTTGTCCGCGAGTATAGTGATCACATTAGAGCACTATAATATATGGCAGTGTCTTGTAAATGAGTGGTCATGGTAATCACAGCAGTTGCTGCACAGGCATACTGTTCTAGGTTGAAAAAATGTCGAGCGGACACCTATTAAATCCTTGTGAAGAGCACAAACGCGCAATTAACGTAAACAATTACAAAAAATAAAATAAATATTTATAAACCGACTAGTAGCAACCACTAGTTGCTCAGATAACAAAGACATAGTAAACTTTTATAGAGCTATCATAAATTAAACAACCGCACACCATGATTGTTGCGGATAGGCATAACGTTTGACTGTGTGACAAGAATTTACGTTACATTCAGCCATAAATGTTAGGCTAACACGAGAAATTAAAAGCAAACTGTGCAGTCTGCACAACGGTACATGACACATTAAAACGTCAATGCAAAATAAATTGCTCACTCAAAACTCAAATAGGATACGTATAGATGACCCTGATGATTACGACCGTTCATTACAGTTATATCGCAGCAGTGCGGAACGTCTGTCAATGTCACTATCGCGTAGGAACTGTGTTTAGAAGCACAGAAGTACAAAGGGCTGGGTGCAGAGCTGTTTTATGTGCAGCAGAGTTAGCATTGATGGCTGGTGTTCTTATCCATCATATGTTATGCTGTGACGTGTCTCTAATACTCTACTTTCGAATGATGAGAGCAGTGGTACGAGCTGTAACAAGCCACGCAGCTCTCGCAAAAAAATCTTAATTTTGCTGAGTTTGCCGCTCAGCAGCTGCAGCATTCCGCTACACCACTGCAGCATTCCGCTCCGCCGCTGTGGCATGCCGCTCCATGGCGCTGGCCTGGTAAGCAGAATCAATGACCAGCTGCTGCACTGCTGTCAGTAGCTGACATAAGAGCTGCGGATGCATACAACTGCCTGACCACAATTTGTTATGTCTATGTTGTCAAATTTTAGCAGTCTTTCATGATGATAATCGATCGCGACATTATAAAACTTATGTGAAACGCGCAATTATCACAAAGCACTGCACAAAAATGAGGCATCAAACATTCCATGCGTAATACTATTCACTGGTTGCCGCCTCCAGCAAGCTGTTTTGCTGTCCTTACTTTGAAAAAACAATTACACAGATTTCTCAATCGCAGTGCTGAATAAAAAGTAGAGTAGTAATTCCATGCGCAACACAGAATTGCTTCCCCTCTTGCATTAACAGTACTTAAACGTCGCTGTCTAAGGCATAGATAGTTGCACTTGAGGGAGATGAGCCGAAAATAAAATGTTTTTGCTCCTAGAATCCTCATTTCTGTTAAACCTAACTCATGTGTTCGGGAAATGTAATTTCAAAACATATGGCAATATATTGAATCAGTTTCTAGAGATACATGCACAAATAGTTAAGACGCTTGTACCTCACATTTCCAGAGACAGCTTGCCGCTGATACTAGCATCTTGCAGCCTTTCCAATCTTTCTCAAGATGTCCTACAACTATAACTGTGACAAGCACACTATTGATATAGAAATACGCAATTTTTTTGTTAGCAAAGAGTTCACAGAATAATTTCAGTGATATTTCTCACTGTGGTGGCAAACTGCAGAAAGTTGTGAAGTTTAAATTACCGTGGATTGTGTAGCAGTGCACAAGTAGGCTGACATAGTGCACACAAAATTTTCGAAGTGTACATGAATTCCAACATTTTATTACTTGTAGATGTCTGTGACAGTGCGCAATATACATACCTGGTGAGGATGTCGAGCAGCTTCACCAATTACACGTAGCTATCGGCAACGTCGCTCATCACCTCCTCGACGAGGATTACAGGTGCACGATGAAGACGGCGACGTGCCTGGCGTGTGGATGGTGGAAACGTGAAAATCGTACTCTATGGTACACTCTAAAAACCTTAAAGCAAATACACTAAGTGCAAGTACAAGAGCCTGGTAGCATAGAAAATTAGGGATGGATATTTATTGCACTGCAAGGAACAAAAGAATTTCCCTATTCAGAAAACGTTTTTGAATATAAATCATCTCAAACAGGAAACAGTTTATGTATTTAGCAACGCGGTTAACAATGCAGTGTAGATCCAGACACCTGCCACCTGTTTGTTCTTTTTGCTTTGGCCTTGTTTCTGCTCCTGAACACATACCAGTACCTGCCTACACATTTGTGCAAACTCTAGCCTAAGCTGAACAGATTTCTTGCGGGCACGCTAATGCCCGAAAAAAATGGAGCAGCCTCAACCTATTCAGTGTGGCACAGTGACTTATGTTCCCGTATATGATGCTCCACTGCTCAATGTTCCACAGATCAGTACTTCGTCTACGGCTTTACATCAAAACATATATTAGGTGTGTGGAATGCAGACAGAAGGCACAAAAAAGGGAAAGGGACACAGTTTTACTGCACATTTTTCCAAAACAAGCTTCTTGTTCAAAACAGCACGGATGGTAACTCCACATAGAACATGTATCCAGGCCTGCTTTATATATACAGGAGTATACCTTATAACAAATTAACAACTGTAAATCAATAATAAACAGTTACTGATATATAGTATTAGGGCGCAGTTAAGATTTCTGTGCAACATTTTCTTCAAGTATGGTTCTTCCATCCTTACCTTGCATAGTAGCGTGTATTCGCAAAATCGTCTACTAGCCTTGTCTTTTAACACTTATGTCTGTTGAAGTAAACGTTAATAACTGCATTTGTAATACTAAAATATTGGAGGACGCTTAAGCTTCGCCTTTAAGGGTGGAACGCAATAGAATTCAAAGATCCCTGGCTGCTTATCAGGCTTCCTGGCAACTACAGTCGAGAGGCCATCGTCATCGGCCGCCTTTTATTTATGGCGTGCTCAGGTGCATGGGCATGCGCATGTGCCTAGTTACTTGCGCTGCGAGGGTAGAAAAAGAAAATACAATATAGTCTCTTCTGCTCCTGCCATCGACCGGAACCGTTCCTTGGTCTTTCGCTTGACGACTCACGCATTGCTATAGTGAACCTAACTTCGGTCCCTATAACGTTGTGACCCGGACGTGATCACAAGGCGAGTACCACAGCATGGATGGGGCCACGAATGACAGACCGGCGATCGGCGCAGAGGTTATCGCAACGCTGCCGATTCACCTGCCATCGTTTTGGACACAGAATCCTGCAGCCTGATTTACACACGTGGAGGCCATCTTCCCCCTTGGGCGCATTGCTTCGCAACGAGCGAAGTTCTACCACGCTGCCTCCGCACTCTCAACGGAGGTGGTTGAGAAGTTCTACGACGTTGTGGACGCGCCCCCTGAAACCACCCCATATGACCACTTTAAAACGAAAGTGCTGCACCGCACGTATGTGTCTGTGAGCAGGCGTATTCAGCAGCTTCTCAACGAGAGGAGCTCAGCGACCGGCGACCGTCGAAACTGCTCCATCGCATGCGGCGGCTTCTCATTGGCAGTAGGCTGGCCGCTGCACGCAAACAGCCCGCTAATGCGAGAACTGTTCCTTCAGCGCCTGCCGCAGATTGTGGTTATTGCCTTGGCTACCTCACCAGACGGCCTGTCCATCGACAAGCTGGCTGATCGCGTCATTGATTATTCAGAAGATGTACTGTGGCGACGGCATCTACCGGAACTGTCGCTACTCGGAAGACCGACAGTCTCGCCTTTAGCAACTGATCGATTACCTTAACGAGACTGTTAATAGACCTCGGTTTCATGTGCACCCTCGTCGACGAGACCGCGATTCCCGGGCGAGATTGTCTGCTAACGTTCAAGCCCTCGTCACCGCGTGTACTGCTGGTACCACAGCAACTTAGGTGCCAGCGCACGTCAGTGCCGTTCCCCTTGCGGCTGGCAGGGAAACATACCGCCGAGCCACTAATGGCGGCCAGTGACTCTTGCCGTACGACAAGCCGCCTGTTCTACGTCACTGACAGGATTCCCGGACATCGATTTCTCGTGGACACAGGTGCAGAGGTCAGTGTCGTTCCTGCCGTGCGACTAGACGGACTGCGCTCTAAAAAACTGCTCCTCTTCAAGCAGCCAGCAGCTCTGCTATCAACACATATGGTCAGCGCTCTCTTACCTACCACCAGGTTGACATGAGAAATCTTCCCCTATGGGTTTTATGTATAAGCAATTTTATCTATGCACTTACGATATTTCTTATTCAAGAGGGTTGACATATTAAAATTTGTCCGATATATATTTTTTGACTGCAACAAGAGTCGCTATAAAGCGCCGGTTGAGGTTAAACGACCTGGTACGCATTTGTGGGAGAATTGACCATACTAGAGGAACACACATCGGCCTTATAACATAACTAAATCACATTACACGAGCTGCTCAGTTCAGTGAGCGCCGACGGGGCGGCATCTGGCAGGTCGTTTGTTTCGAACTCGCTTGAGATATTCCATCCAACATGCAGGACGAACTCTCTTCTGTTTGCAAGGATTGTCGTCGTCCGACGTATGGATAAAGGGATAACCCGAGAGGCAAAAACGTTTTCCTGGCGCTTTATTTTACTCACTTTTTCTGTATATCGGCAGGGTGATAGTGGCAATATTTACAGGCGAAGAAAAGTAGAACTGGCACGATACTAAGGATCAGACAAAGATCATTCCACAGAATTAACTACGCCCAACATTGTACTCTCCAGTTCATTTTCACGTGCAAATGTGCATAAATAATTACATTTGCAGCGCACCACCTGATATGTGTTTGTGTAAATGATTACCAAAGGTACAATGCTACTTTACTTAACATAATGCTGCACCCCGTACAGAGGGGATAATATGTATAATGCGCGATGCGAATGAGGAATGGGGGGCTGCCAGAATGTGTAAATGTTGCTTACGTGTGACACCACATGTGCCTGGTCTTGTGCCGACCGACACACGGACTACCCGCGGTACACCGGTGATAGGCGGCGCGCTTGAGTAATAGGCCTTCCAAAATTAATGCTGTCATTACGCCACGCGGACGGGTGCTGTGGCGCATTTTTTTAATAGGCGCAGGCGGAATATGATTAAAGCTGCAAATCGCGCAAGAAACAAGCGCCTATCATAAGACGAGCCTGAATGCTTGATGGCAGTAAGTAGGCTGTGGTTTTGATTCTCACCAGCTCCTGAGGTTGAAAACATGGTGCAGACATACCGGTTGCGCTGCTGCGTCCCACCAAAGCTAGGACATGGCCTCGAAGCCCTTGCAAGCGCCCTCCAGCAGTTGCCCTGCATTGAGGGCGTAGATGAAGCACAGTACATCAATGCTTTCTCTCAATTAGCTGAACTCCAGTATTTACTAGTGCTCGGCTGATAATACAGCGGCGTCGTGGCGGGAACTAAGTTTCTTCCAGTACTGCGGCCACTGGGCTGCTGTCTTAACAGCCGGGTCTTCTGCGTAGAGGAGAGCCGCCAGGTCGCACCATAACTCTGTCCTCAACGCCGCGGTGAGTGTTGGCCCCATCACGCACGACGTCTTTACCAGGTAAGGATGCTTCTCCATGAAGTAGACGAGCAGCTCTATTCGTCGGTGAGAGACGTGCAGCCCGAGGACAACGTCCGTGTGCGACATCTTCAACATGTCCGCAACTGATGGTGATGTGGCTACTTGCTTTGAATCGAGTGATTAGAATTTCTAACGCGTGGATTACCACCTGTAGACGAACAGTTAAACAAATGGTAATATTATATTGCCTAATGTACAATAAAAAATGTGTCAGCGCGCGATGATACTACAAAACTTTCAGGACAATATTTAAACAATGGTTCATATTTATTGAGGAAGCAGAAACATTCTGCAATTTTTCGATTATCTCGTCATATGATGACGTACACTGCAGAGGTGATACCCTCTCGTCTATTGATAGCGTCCTCACCAGGGGGTGGACAGTTGGGCTAGCATCAGTATTGGTAATAAAGCGTCGCCATGACACTCGCAGCCAAAGAAAAATTTAGTAACTTCTGCATATGTGGTTCTATCTTTTCAACCTACATAGCAATAAAGGTAAATGGTGCAATTATATGTAGAAATAAAATGCGTTTTTGGTCATCTTTTTTAGCACGCTATATCTTTATTTAGTCGCTTGCGTTGTTGCGTCAACGGACCGCGCTTTCGCTGTTACCGCTCCGGCTGCCAATCCGTTCGTCTGCTCCTGCCGCCCTCACACGTGCACGCTTTTACCTTCTACTGTGCTCACCAACATTTTGCTTCTGTATCCGCCAGTGCTCCAGCGATGTATGAAAAACAGAAGGAAGACCACAAGTTCTGCGCGGCTTTGTGGTTGGCCAACGAGGGAAGGGACAGCAGGGCGCTTTTTTTACCGCTTCCAAGAGAATGAAAGGTAAGCACGCATTTTATGCAGTTATGTATCAAATAGCCGCTAACCTTATCAGAACGACTATACGGCGAAATGAATAGTATTCCGTACGTTGTATATTTCTCTGTGGCGTGTAAATGCATTGAAGTTACCTATCGGCGGCAGCTCCCGAGACGAGTGAGTGCTAGCCGACCGGCTGACGGAAAGTGCCTTTCCTTTTATCTCGGCGAGTGCTGCTCGCTTTATGGAATACAAAACTGATCATTTTAGTTGCTGACTATGCTTGAATGCTTGCTGTACGGACGAGGGGGTTAAGTTAGAGAACGTTGTGCGTGCCTGTTCTTGGTTAGACATTGCAAGTCGCCTAGAACTTCACAAGGTGCGGAAACCAATTGAAGGAGCGCTGCACTATAGTGCAGAAAGCACTGCAAGCGCTGTTCGCGTTTTCTGCTACGATACCGGGGGCATTTTACGTTGCGCAGCAAAATGTTGTGTGTCGCCAAAAAAAATTACGAAGAACCCCTGCTTTACTGCTTTTTTGTGGAATATTCATCTGCGATGTGCGATGTTCGCGGTTATTAATCGAGAATTAAGCAGACGAGCAGGTTTGGTTCAGAACGAGCGAATTCACATGCGTGTCAAGTCGCGCTGGCGCGCAATGCGGACAAAGGTGCTTACGTCGGCGCTTAGCGAGTCACGCGCTCCTGTGTTCCCCCAAAGTATTCCTCAACTCCTGTGCACAACAAATCCCTGTAGAGTAGGAAATGCTCATAGACCGTTTACCACTGGCTTACAATTTTTGGAAGATCGTCTTCCATTAATAGGCATTCTGCAGAACTAGGAAGCCAAGGAGTCTACGAAAAGGTTGAACAAACTAATTCGTCAGTGCCTTATTGACAAGTGAACAAGAAATTCAGGGACCAAGATAACTTAGCTGTAAGAAACTGATCAGCAGTGTTTTCAGACAGCTGTTGAGAAAGCAGCATTAGCAAACCTGTTACTTCAATATAGTAGCAGTTAACATAAAAATTTTGATTGTTAAATGTTTGTGACATATTTTAGCATAAATCCCACAAGATATATTAACAGTTGACGTACAGGCTGGACCACTCTTATGGCACGTACAAACTAGCGGCAAAACGCGCGAGGCGCGCCGCCGGCGCCAAGCCGCGCGCCGCGAAACAGATTTGTCTTGCCGCGGCAGGGATCACTCCTGGACCGACTTTTTGCGGTATGCCGCGTGCCGCGGATGAAGGAATAGAGTGTTTTATTTGAGCGTCTTTACGGTCCGCTCCGCTCCGAGTTGCCCCGCTAAGCCACAGCGGAGCGGCGGGCCATTTTCAGGTTTTAGTTGTGCGTTTAGCGTAGCGGAGTGGACATTTCGTAGTTGCAGCGCCCTCTGGCCAATATCAGCATAGTGAAACAAAATCAAACACCGTTTCGTCACTTTTACAAGGAAATACGAATATATATATATATATATATATATATATATATATATATATAACTTATTTGTTTATGGAGTATCTAGACGGGCGCTTGTAATGCGTCACCGGTCCATTTTATCGAGTGGAAAATGAAGTGTCGACTTAGATCACCATAACGTGGTAGCCAGCGGGGTTGCATTCCGAATCCAATCCAATCCTTTCTGACGCCAATGCGCTGGTGGTGTTTTTGTCAGATGTGGTGTTCACTTCACTTTATTTGCTTACATAACCAATTGGAGGTGTATTACAGAAGTTATTCGCGCTCGCACGACTAGTGATGCCGCTCAGAAGTGTGCTGGAGGACAATTTTCTCATGTCTACTTTGAAATTCTCAGATATAGAAGATTTGTTGTGCCTAGAAGTGTTCCAGTACACGCGCCGAGACCCTCTGTCACTGCATGGCTTCCTCGACATCGACGGCATGGACAGCGGGCAATTCCGCACGTACTTTCGCTTCGATAAACATGATGTGCGAAGGCTGCATCGGGCACTACGACTGCCGGAAGTTGTGTCAACGCCGCAGTGCGTCAACATTTCAGGAGTTGGGAGTCTCTGCGTAACGCTGCGGCGGCTGGCATATCGAAACAGGCTGGGGGAACTGGAGCCGCTCTTCGGGCGACATAATTCCGTCATATCGTCAGCCACTAATGCGGTGTTCGCACACATTAAGAGCACTTTCGTCCATCTTTTACGAGATGTGAATAATCACTTATGGCTGGACGTTGCTAAACTGGAAGTTTTTTCCCCAGGTAAGCGATCAATTACATGCCAAGGTGTGCTCGTATTCAGTTGTATCACGTTTACTCGCAGGCCGTCTATTCCAAAGGGGCACCGCTCAACAACTGCTGGGGCTTCATCGACGGGACAGCGCGGTCCATTTGTCGTCCATCGAAGGACCAGAAGCTATTCTTTTCGGGTCACAAACGTTTTCATGCCCTTAAATACCAGTCGGCCTTGTGCCCCAATGGCATTATCTGCCAGCTGAAAGGCCCATATGTGGGCAGTCGACATGATGCAGGTAAGTTCGCGGTGTTTGTTTTTATTATGTAGAGCTACTGGCTACATCCTATAACTCAAAGAAATGCCTAATGCAGCCACAGCCGTGCGAGACAAGGCACATACTTGCCGACTAGCCCCCTTGTTGAAAAACGGCTTGAGTGACACCCCTTGTTCAACTGCTACTTATCATACGAGTGACCTCGTGAGATAATTATTGTCTTCTGCGGTGACACAATAGTCAATGTGGTTGTGAAAATGGTGTTGTAAAATTTAGGAAGCTCATAATGGCAAAACAGTGACATGTTGTGCAACATGTTTACAATTTAAATTGACGTCAGGAATAACACCTATGAAGGCACCATCATTACCAGAAGCAATGGAAATAACTGTTTCATTGCCAAGTAATATGAAGGAACCTTGTTATTTAATGGAGTATCCTGAACTAACCTTGTTGCGTCAAGTAAAAATGTACATCTGAAAAATCACACTAGGCGGTCTCAACAACTGTTTATAGGTATTGGCAGGCGAACTACTGTACACAAGTCGCAATATTATACTGAAAGCTAAACTCAGTGATATCCTGTAGTAAACTGTCTTTATGTACTCCTATATTTCCAGGTATTCTTCGAAAGAGCAAGACCTATGAAAAGCTCGAAAGGCTTGTCAAAGGGCACAGTTTTTGTCTCTATGGGGATCCTGCTTATCCCTTGCGACCTCTGCTGCTAAAACCTTATGGCGAGACTAGCATAACCGTGCCGCAGTGTGCTTTTAACAAGAAAAGGAGCATTGTAAGGCAAGCAGTAGAATGGGGTTTAGGCAAAATAGCAGGTCTGTTTGCATTCTTGGATTTTCGAAAAAATGAGAAGCTGAACCGACAGAATGTTTCATGGATGTACAAAGTTGGTACCATACTTGCAAACTGTCACACCTCTATGTATGGTTCGCAGGTCTCGCAGTATTTTGGAGTTGAGCCCCCACTGCTGGAGGATTATTTGATGCCACAACACTGACTGTTTGTTGAACACAGTGGAACCACTTTGAGAAATTTTTCTTGCCGAACTTTTAAGGTGTTCTATATGAGAAGGGTCATCATTTTCTTTGCATGCTGCTCGAGCATTTTCTCATTATTTTGCTGACATTGTGTTTCAAGTTGTTGCAGTCTTTCCTCAAATAGGAACACCTTTTTTTCTTCCAAGGCCAGGCGCCTCTCATCATTATCGAGCTTACGGTGCTGCAGTTCAATTTCCTTTTGCCGAAGGATAAAATCGTTCTCTTCTCTCCTTGTCAGGAGCTCCAGCCCCATGCTTTGGAGGCCTCTGATTCCTGAAAAATAATAAAGAAACATCAAACTACACTCACATCAAGACATCCCTATTTATTTGGCTCATAACTCATTTTTTCCTTATCGGTCTCAAGTGCAAATATAGTCGTTAGGTTCACTTCTTTACTTTGTTTTCTTTTTTGCATTACAATATGTTAAAACAAAGTGATCTGTAAAATTGTTGCATAGTATAACTACATTTTTGTGCCTTCTTTTTGATGTCATCTATTGATAGCTACCCATCTCTGAAAGACATGTAAAAAATCTTTACGTGTTTCGTTTTTTATTTACTTCAAGTGTTCACCGTTGACTAATTGGTTTGTGCCTTGTCTGTCCATACTAGCTTGCAGTGACCTTGGTACTCACACTTGTACTCCTTGAATATTATTTAGTGTTCCATCGTATTTGGGCAATGGCATGACTTCTGACGCTTCCACTCTATGCAATGTTGACAAGTACACTGCACTGTGGCAGCACCTTGCATTGCACTCCATGCAGTCGAGGACAAGGAGTGTAGGGTGCACTGTTGTGCTTAGGACAATCGAGGACCGAGATGCTGTGCACCATACACAGTTGCTGAACGTGCAAAGAAACATGGATGAATTAACTGAATAGATCCTAATAAATACACTACTGGCATAAGCTGCCACTTAGCATGGATAAAAAAGACAAATTTTATATGACCATACAGTTGGAGAGGAAACCACGAAATCATGTAGCTATTATTAGTAGAAACAATTCAACGGCCCCAACGGCTCAGAAAACGTGAACCAAAAGGACTTTAGCTTAATAAGCACAGTATTAGTTTCGTACACCTATGATGGCACTTGTCATCTGTTTGCCATACCTCTTTGGACATCTCGTACTTGTCGCCGCCTTTTTTGTGGGTTAACGGGCCCTCGTGCTTGTTCAACAACTTCGCTCTCTTCTGTGGCCTGTTCTCCATGGGTGGTGTCCAGTGCTACAAGGGCATTATAAATTTATAACATAGTCATCACTTGCATTAGTCGGTGTTTCAGTTTACATTTCGTTCGCTTCTTTTCATTTGCTTTTTGAGCATGTTGCATAGTGCTTGGCACTGCATGGGAGTGATTAAATGGTTTAATTTGTGGTGTACCATGGTAATTCTTTGTGCACATGAATAAACACTGACATGTCAGATGTCCTGCCTCTAGAAATACATCCCCTGTTCATGACTATAAATAAACAGACAAGTCAGATTGCAATTCCATCATGTGTGATTGTCCCCTGCTCTGAGAAGGAAAAACACCATGTTTTAAGGAGCCTGCAGAACAAATTGTGAATTAATAAACTATTTTACTATCAGTGTCCTTTGCACATACGTGACGAGTTGGCTGCCGACACTTGCTGACTTGGCCTGGTCAAGCTGCCTTCATTCCCGGGAGTGGCCTCTTGTGGGGAGCAAGGCCCATCCAATGATGGTTCATCTGCAATGTCATTGTTGTTGTCATATATCGACAGCAACAATCCTGATACACACCCCTCTTCTGCATACAAGAAAACAGAAATGGCACAGGGATGACATCAAACATTTTTGTTTTAAGAAATATCTTTGAAATACACATTCAGAAGGAGTTGCCTTTTATAGACTTTTGTGTTTGCGAACATAATTTAACATATACGCTGAAGTTGGCTTGATGGGAAAGGGTATGAAAAGCAGCAGCTAAAATTGAATGTCTAGTGATAATGGTAATTTTGCTCTCTCTGTAGGCAGAAAATAACTGATGGGTCCAAAAGCAACATTTTGACTGCATGGTAAAGAGCAATAAGGGGGCTCAGTATTTGGCAAGGGTCTAAGAAGCGTTGCAAAATTCAGCTCTGTAAACTAGGCTGGAGCCATGGCCAAATACTAGGCGTCTCGGTGCTCGCACTGTGACCAGAGACGGCGCGGACACACGTGTACATGTAAGGAACGCGTACTGAGCCCCGTTAAGGTCTCGTGCACCAGGCGCGCAAGGTGCTCGAAACAAGGGCTCAGATGCAAAGTGTACATCACTTGCCCTTCGTCTCTCCACCGTCCGAGACGTTCACAGATGCCATGGCCGCGTCTCTAATTTCCCGCGCCAGGCGTTGTCGGGCTGTTGCCGACGGCTTCCATGCGAGTTGCCGCCGCGGGCCCGTGCCATTGACCCTTCGCGGCAAAGTTTTCATTAGGTCGGAGATTTCCTGCAGCAATTGTTCTCGCTCTCCATAGTGCTCCTCGATGCCGGATCTACGGAGAACAAAGCAGATTACGTTGTGACTATACGTTTCACTTATACTGAACAAAGAGCGTAAACAGGACTGCGAATACTCACTTTCTTAGGTTGATGCTATCTTGCTGCTGAAAATACCCCACAAGGAGATCAACGCGCTCCTTTATAGCGCGAATGGTCAGATCGCCCTGCACGGCGCGCACTACATGCAGCAGTACTTCTTCCCATGCTGCTTGATTTTGGTAGGGGTCGGCACTTGCCACTTCCCGCAGCAAGCACAAATATTCGTCAGTCCGAAATCGCTTTCGGGGCCTGCGCTGCGCTGCAGAAGAATAGGAATACGATGTAGCAGTAGAGTGGTTAGTAGCGGCGAGCACGTCCACAGTGTAGGGAGCCATCTTGTATTTGAAAGCGCTGTTGGTGTTGATGCGGCTTCACCAGAACGGGCGGGCGCTAGTGCTGCGCCCTAGCGGCCCTATTCATGATTTCGGAAAACATCGGCGACGCTCCGCTTAAAGGTACGTCCACACTAGCGACAAAAACGCGCGCGACACGCCGCGCGCGGCGAGCGGTGCTGTCGCGCGCGGCAGGATTCACGAAAAGCGGCAGCAACGCGCGGCAAACGCGCGAATGGGTGCGAGACCCATTTTTTCGCGGCAGCCGCAAAACGAGCACCAATCAGAAGCGCGCCGCGCTGTTCGTGGCGCCAGCTGTCGCACAAGCGTAGAATCATAATGTATGGGCTCTGAGATCGAACAGTGACAAACACGCCGTAAAATCTCAGAGGCCATTTCCAGTCAAGGGGGCTGTTTTTGTTAAGCCTTCCCACACCGCCACCGAGACGTCGACGAAGAAGTCGCCTAGCAATGGAGGCTTTTTTGGAAACAGTTCGGGGATATCTGTGCCTGTATGACAAGTCGAACGGCGATTTTAAAGACAAGATCTGCGCGCCAACCGCTGGCACATTATTGGACAGCAGTTTGGCATGACAGGTGAGTAATTGGTGAAATTTTCTGAATGTTGCGGAACATGTGCGAGCATGTCATTGTGTTTGTACATACCATGCAGGCGAGCAGGCAGCGGGGAAATTTAAGAACTTCCGCGACCGCTGGCTCAAAATAGCCCTTGAAAAAAAGAAGGCCTGCAAGGGAGTGGTGCTCCCGGCAAGGACGGGAAAGTGAAGACTGAGTGGACGTACTTTGATATTGTCGACAGCATCCTCCAGAGCACACCGTACTACGCGGAAAAGTAAGGTGCACTTGTGAAGTGTCGCTCACCTCTGTTCCCGCTCACACGGGGAACTGATCTGGTGCATATATTAAAATATTTGCTCCCTGCGTCAATGTATGCTCGCTAGTGCACGGGTACATGTACTACCGTGTTCAGAAATGCGACTTAGTTTTGCCGTGGCTCACGTGAATGGCTGACGCGCCGAAGGAAACGAAATGACCCTCTCGGACATGTTCATTACAGGCGATTCTTAATCCTTTGTAGACCAAGTCCAGTGGCGAAATTAATTTCTGAATACGGCCGCTCTCTTATCATGCTCAAAAATGGTGCTGTGTTGTTCAATACTTCGAAGAGGCATGTGTCCGACGCGCGTCGTGAACGAGGCGAATTCGTGCAGCGCACGGCCGGAGGTATTTCTGTATTTCTTCGTTAAATAAGGAGTTTTGATCATAGAACACATTCATACATATCATTTTCACGCAGAAATATTAAACGCGGTTGAATAACAGCTCGCGGTTTTGTTTTCTGCCGGCCGTGCCCGCCGCCTTTCTTCATGTTGCAGCATTTAGTGACTGCATTTGTTGCCACATACCTATCACTCCAATTTTCAATATTTTCCTGCCCCCGTCTGATGGCTGCGATATCCCGTGCTTGCAAACTCCTATTTGGCTGCTCTCGCAAAGCCGACATTATCGAAGCAGTTACTAAATTACTGTCACTTTTTCGTTGCCTTATTTTGTTGCTCGGGGGTTTTACGGTACGATGCAGAACAGGATTTATTATTTGGATAGTAGCTGCATAATTGAGAAATGTTAACCGATGTGCGTGTATCGTGGAATACGATACTCGATTTATGGTTGCTTTTCAGATTAACCGCGAATATCCCACTGCTACAAAATGGGTAGGTAGTAATCCTATATTTAACGATGTCCTTGATGACTTATGTGTTTACACAATGATTCCTGCCCTCACAGACACCTGCAGCAGGCCGAAGAGGCACTCTCAACTAGTAGTGCTGCAGGCGATTGGTATTTTGTTTCTTTGTTTACGTACTTGGAACTACATGTGGTACTCTGACAAATATTGATTCAGCATAAATAAACTTACTCTGACAAATATTGATTCAGCATAAATAAATCTTATATACAGTTGGCCCAGCCCGTCGCCTGCTGAAGAACTGCTGGATAAAATGTATTCTTTGTCACATTTTGTTTGCACTACCATCTAACACGTCTGTGTACTTCTGTTTATTATTTGTTGATGTTAATGCAAATGCTCCGGGAGAACACCTATGTGCCACTCGGACGACAAGGAGAGCTGTGGGTGGGTACTTGTGAATCTATTATGAATGATCAATCATAGAACACACATGCATGAAACACACTTGCTAAATGAAATATTTTATTACTTACAAAGACGGATAATAATGTGTAGCATAAATTGTCTTGCTGGCAGTAAAATGCTGTGCACCACATACTGGACGTTTCAAATCCTGTTGTCTTATGGAAACACATTCTCTATGTATTTCAGCTTGCTCAGTCCAACCCTGAGTGAGGCTACAGCATCTTCCGGGTGAGCTTGTCTCTAGGTATGCTACGTTGTACCTCTCTTAACAGATGATAATTTTCTTTTCATGCGCCACCAAGGTCCAACAGTGGCACGAACAGAGTGCAGCCACCAGCGAAGCCACCAGCGCAGCCCTCCCAAGCGCGACTTTCCGTGGCACCACAGTCTCGGTAGCTCTGCTGTTCATTTTTCCTGCAAAATATTTTACGTCTGTGTAACTGCCCACTAAAACTGCTGCGTTGTCATTACAGTAAAAGAAGAAAGAATGACACATTTGAACAAGCTGTTCAAGAAACGTTGGGGAGCTGCAGCACCACATTAAGTAGAATTCAGAGCGCAAGGGAGCTTGCAGTTCCCAGTGCCCAAAGCCGGCCACGTGGATGGCCACAAAACTGCCCAAGCTTCCGCCAAGAAAACGTTCTGAAATACTGTTTAAAATTCATTCCCTTATTTTTGAGGCCGAGATGGAGCTTCCCGAGTGAATACGTGTATATCGAGCTATGTTCCAGCAATCAAGAACGCACTCCAATTTGTGCAGCATTATTGTGAATTTATGCGCCTGCAACATATGTTTTGAGCAAGTCATTGAAAAACTGCATCATTACCTCCATTCCCGCGCGGGTCACTGTCCTCTCCTGCCATGGCACCCGTCCTTCATTCATAAAGTAGGTTGCCAAGTGGTTGCGCATATCCATAGCTGTCCTGCAAAAGCAACAAAATGCAACACCATCAGTGGCCTAACAAGGGAATCTTGATTGTGCATGCTTTCACTTGCGAGATAGTTTACCTTGCTGAATAATATCCAGACATAGTGACGAGATCCCCCATGCCCGGCAGGCTGTCACTGCCAGTTCTCCAGGATCTTTCTACGATGTTGCCTTCCCAGTCCTCATGATCAGTGAAACCCGGAGGGCTGTATGCAGATCGCCATTGCGGCGAACTCAGCAGGAAGTTGTGTAATACAACACATGACTTCACAATATTTTGTGTCGTTTCCTCCGATGCCCGAAACGGTCGCCGCAAAATTCTCCATCTGCTTGACATGATTCCGAAGGCATTTTCAACAACCGTCTTGCTCGGCTCAAGCGATAGTTGAATGTTGCCCTTTTCAGGTGCTCTTGCCACTGAGCTGGGTCATTCCTGAACTTCTGCAGATCTGACAAAAAGGGAAACAGTACATCACAGGCTATTCGTCATTTGGCCACGTGCTAAGTAGCTAAACCAGTGTTATCTATGGTGTACGCTTATATCTCACTGATTTATGTCAATTGAAAGCGTTGCAATTTACATGCAGAGTTCAGTGTAGCTTTAATTAACATTATAAAAAAGGAGCAGAACACCACAATTTACTAGAAAAACAGCATAAATAGTGTGTTAAAGGCAGAGATATGCAGTGAAAATAACTTCCAACTGACCTCGTCTTGGATAGGGCCTTATCATGAATGGCTTCAGCGGAAAAGCTTCATCGCCAACCATGTGGTATGGAATGGGACCTATTGCGCCAATGCTCCTTGGATGAGGAATGCCCAACAAACCCTTTTCCAGCACTTTCAGTAGAGGAGATCGCTGAAATATACCGCTGTCACCTTCACCGCCGTAATGGCCAATGTCTACATAGGTGAACCTAGAAGTAGACACACATTAGTACAATAAAGAACACATCCCTGTACATTCTCTATTTATTTTGCAGTTGTCTACGGAATTGTGTACTACATTCGTTATTCTAAGTTTATAATAAACACACAAAATTTGCAAAGGCGTCTGTTGCAAATTAGAGCACACTGGCAGGTGAGCTTGCTGTGGTAACATGAGACCTTTTGAGTGCAGGCTGAGGAAATCAACACAGTAAAGTTCCAAGCATTGAAAGAATTCACTTGTAATGTGCATCACACACAGCTAGGAGGACAACGCTAAATGTTTTCTTATAATTTAAATTCCTCGATCCTGAGTTGTCTGGGCATTGGATGTGCACATGTTTGCCGTCGATGCTACCTATGCAATTGGGAAAATGCCAAAATTCTTCCATGTCTGCAGCGATCTGAAAATAGCAAAGTCAAGTTTATCACCCATATTACGCACTCGACCAGCACAAACTCTTAATACAGAACGATGTCATATTGAACTATTGCACGGTATCCTTAGACAGCACTGCTATACCTTGGTTGCTCAGATTCCAGACAACATAAATTACACAGCTTCTCTGCTTACCTTTAGCCACTCCTGGGAAGTTGCTGGAAATCTTAAATACGTTGACTGAAGAGCGTCCCAAAGGGCGGAAGTTGTTTGTCTGACAATTTCACATGCTGTTGACCTCCCTGTTTGAAAATTGTAGGATAAGCTCCTGAAGGTGTCTCCATTCGCAAGGAACCTGTAAAAAATCATTTAAACTTTTATTTTGAAATTAACACTCAGTACCGTGCTCTACAAAACATTTTCTGGGTATTCCACACTAAAAATGCAAATATAATTTCAATAATAACATAAACAGCTAAGTAAATAATTACGGACTGGCCTGTTCATTTTTGCGCAAACGAAAACACTGAATGAAGATAAACTCGGGCTTGACGTGCGAGAACAACGAACTGATAATGTGGCACGCCATAAGTAAGTGTGTGCGGGCGTGCAGAAAAGGGTGGGGGGGGGGGGGGGTTTGGTCGCCTACGGTTCTTGAGCGTGCACCAATGCACGGTACAGAGGCAATTCGGTGCGTTGATCTCGCAATGACACTATGCGCTGTGCGCTAAGTTTCCCGCGCGTAAATAAGATTTCCTTTAGGTGTCAGTACAAGTGTAGCAGAATACCGAATATTCGGTATTCCCGCGTTACAGAAAGAAATAGGGTTTAAATAAATCTTACCCTATCGTCATTGCTAGTCGATCATGACCAGAAATGGGATCGCGGAACGGTGTCACCTGCCGCTCAATCAGGGGCCGCACGATACCGAGCAAAGTGTCGAAGACACTCGGCGGCATTCGCAGGTAGCTACAAGAAACGGCACAATCTTTTGTGAGCCTCTACGATATGCAGGTTGTAAACACTGAATTGAAGAAGTAGTTATCGATCACTTACTCTCTGAAGTATCATCTCTCGCGCGCAGGCGGGGAAGCAGAGTGTGCGCCGGGCTCTCAGTGTCCCTGTACCGCCATATAGGGCGCACCCAAAGCTTTCTCGTCCGCTGTATGGCACGACGACGTCGCACAAGTAAAGAACAAATAAGTATTATAGTGTTCACAGTCACCAGTAGCTCCTAGTCCGTATCCGACATGCCTGAGCGTGACCGGCAGTGGCGCAAAGAAACACAGACACTTCCAATGGAACACGAAATCGGCCGAAGGGAGAGCGCGTTGTCACTAGAAGTGTCGAATAGAACGAGACAACGCGGCACTCCACGCGCCGTTGTCGCGTACCGCAAAACGCGAATGTGGACTTGCCCGCGTGCGGCGTGTCGCACGCGTTTTTGCCGCTAGTGTGGACGTACCTTGCAGTAGAGCACTGCACGGGCCCGGGCCCGGCCGTCCGAAGCGTTTGTCGGCGGGCTCGGGCCGGGCTCGGGCTTGAGGCAGCGGGCCCGGGCTGGACTCGGGCTTGAATCCACGGGCTCGGGCCAGACTCGGGCCCGCTCATTGAAGGGCCTAAGTAGGCCTTCGAGCACACGCGAGCGTTATGCATTGCATGGTTCAGTGCATTCTGTGCCAAGCTGAAGTGACACGTGCAAGATGACTGTCATCATCATCATCAGGCTATATTTATGTCCACTGCAGGACTCCAATTAACCCTGTCTTGCGCTAGCTGATTCCAACTTGCACCTACGAATTTCCTAACTTCATCACACCACCTAGTTTTCTGCCGTCCTGGACTGCGCTTCCCTTCTCTTGGTATCCATTCTGTAGCTCTACTGGTCCATCGGTTATCCATCCTACGCATTACATGACCGGCCCAGCTCCATTTTTTCCGCTTAATGTCAACTTGAATATCGGTTACCCCCTTTTTTCTCAGATCCACACCGCTCTCTTGACTGTATATCTTATCACATGACTATATCTTATCAAAGAAAATAGTAAAACAGATGAAGTTCTCATTTTTAACAGCGGAGCTATTTCAGCCGGGCCTAATGTGTCTGCTGAATCCAAAAATGTGGGCCGATCCTGGCAGCAGTGCAGAAAGGGTCCAAGCGCAATGGCACATACACCTGTGAACTAGCGAAGCTGAGCCTGGATAAGTCTAGCTAAGAATGGTGAGGACTAATTGCCTATCGATAGGCAATTGATAGCCAATCAATATCTAGTCGATAATCGATCAATAATCAATAAATTCCCGAAATGCTGGCGATGACTTTAGCCTATAGCCCAAATACGTGGCCAATACCTTACGATAGCCAATCGACAACCAATCAATACCTAATCGATAATTGATCGATAACCAATAAATTCTGATAACTTGGTAGTGCTCAGCCTATCCCAAGTACTTGGCCAATATCTTGCAAAGACAATCGATAGCTAATCAATAGCTAATCGATAATCAATCAATAATAAATAAATTCCGGGAAATGCTGGGGATGACTTGGTAGTGCTTAGTCTAGCCCAAAAGCCAGGACTAGCTAGGTGCCCATCATCTCCGCTGTCTCTTTAGCATTGCGCCGCCAGTGCAAGCTACGCTAATTTTTTTTTCTTTTCCGCAAAAACGAACATTGTTTCCGCGAAAGGAAAAATAAATTATACAAAGAACTACTCGTAAAACCATTTCCATGTTACCGCTTTTGCGATCGCACTATTACCAGTGTCGATACTATGGCATTATTTTAGCGCGAAGGCCAGTTACTTTTGTGCTTAAATGCATAAAACGGCGTTTCCCTCAAAAAGTTAGCTGGAACGCCCATGCATTTCGTCGGACACTGAAAATATCTCGAAACTCGTTCAGTCCTGAGAATCCGTTCCAAGTGGATACGCCTTGCGAACTCAGCGGCTCTAATTCGCAGATTGAAAGATGTGCCGCACACTAATTAATTAAAAAGTTAATTCGCGTAATTATGTTAAATATTCAATTAGGCGTTTCGACCATCCATTAGGCCATCCATGTCAGAATTAGCTTGCAACTACATAAAACAATTAGCCTCTTTAGAGCGTCGTCGCAATAATGCGAACACAATAAATCCTGAGATATGCTCAATTCCATATCTTCAGAACTCTTTACAAGCATCAGTCGTTAATACATTACCTACCATTCACTTTGAACCGATAAAAAAATGGCGGTAATTTCAGTAAAAAGAACTCAGCTGACACTTTGGTCGCTTGTAATGTATCTGATGTGATTATTATTGTGCCTTTGTGTATGGTTCTGAGTATATAATGGAAATCCTGTTTCGTTTTCTTAGCAAATGTTGATCTTGTAAAATTCAGTCTCATGCTATCTTGTATAGCTGGTGTTGCGTTATTTTGTATAGCTAGTGTTGTTATTGTAGGGTTGTTTAAAATGCATTCTGTTAAAACTTTTTCCCATTCTGTTAACTCGCCGTGACGCAAATATTCTTTGTCTTTCCGTTCATAGCTATTTCGTCTATGAGGAATTCCAGCGATAGCTGGAAATATATGTGAATTATTGTTTAGATCAAGGATTATAACTGTGCTATCTGCCACAGGCAATCTTTAAAAATTTGGTTCAGCTAAAATGAAACGCCTTGTATATTTGCATGCTAAATGACATCATAAAGCCATATTGTACAAATCAAGGTAAGTGCATGCGCACCACCAGAAAAATAGTAGCACAGACAATGGGCCGGATTACTGATGTTGCCGTGGGAGAAACAAAGATTTCGGCCTTTTATTGCTTATATACTGCAGCTGATTAAACCTCCAGAAGGTGAGGCTGACAGATACTGTACAATGTGTAAGTAAAAAAAAAGAATTTTTTTCTTACAGACCGGGCCTGGTCATGCACACGCGGGCACTAGCTAAGCTTAGTAATGAACGCCCGGGCTCGGGCTGGTCTCGGTCATATACGCCCGGGCCGGGCTCGGGCTGTGTATTACGGGCCCGGGCTGGGCTCGGGCCTCGTAAAGCGGGCTCGTGCAGTGCTCTACAGGCTTGCAGCTTGTAAGCGGACCGTGTTCCCCGCTCCGCTAGCCCGGTAGCGGCTAAGCGGAGGGCCATGCGGTATCCGCTTAGGGGATACCGCAAGGGCTCCGCTTAGCGCTTCCGCTCCGCTCAGCAGCTAAGCGGAGCGTAAGAACGCTAAACTAAAACTGTCTAATGAGAGCGGCCCGCTTCCGTGACGCGCGCGCGGGAAACTGGTGTCATGCGGACCCGCCCAACCGCTCGTTTCGTACTCGCGTCCGGTTTTACTCTGAAACTCGTTTTGCACTATCATCTGCACGCGCCAGCTCCCGGACGGAGCTGACGGATAGTTCGAGAAGGGGGGGGGGAGGAGTCTATGCTGTCACGTGACTGCCATATGTAAAGCCTTCGGGCTTTGACACTATACTAACATAATTAAGTAAATAATACGCCGAACTTGAACGAGACTTGTACTCGCTTTTTTGGCTTCATTATATGTATGAGGCCAGCGTAAGGCATTGCGCGATGTTTCTTAGATACGGCTGCCGCTACTATGTGTCTATTCATTTTTTTCGAAGGGGGAGGTTGTATATTAAATAGAGCAAGAAGCCATGGGGGTATGTTAGCAAGTGATGCTGTGCGCCGGACTCCCCTTTGCGCACACGTTGGTCTTGCTCTACCGTTCTCTGGGATAAGCAGTGCCAAAAAAATAACAACACATCATGATCACTTTGAGTTGTTTTACAGGTCCATTTGTCATGTTTTACAGTTCAGCTATAATATATAATAAATCAGCACAAGTGCTACTGCTCCTTCAGCCGCAGCAGCTTTTGTAAAAATAAAAATAAATAAAAGAATAAAAGAATAAAAACACCTGCGCGTGTCGTTCTTCACTACTATCAGGCGAAGTGACGTCAAAGCCCCAAGAATGCGTTTCACTCTCACCACGTTTTCCCTGCGTTCCCTCGCTTTGCAGTGTCGAAGGTATGCAGGGTCTATAATGCACACAGCCGAACCTGCGTTGCTAATCAGAACCGGATGGGCGCACAAAGAAGCGTGAATAATTGTCAAATATGTTGCTCCCTGTGCGGACCTCGCCCGCTTCCAAAGAAACGTGGTGACTCTCGGAGGACGAGGGACCCGTACACATTCTGCTTCTGCCTGTGAGCTGTCGTAGCCCATATTTCTTTCACCATGTTTTGCTTGCGAAGCATGCATCAAATTGTCCAGCAACGTGTTCAGTACCAGCGGCTTGGCCTTCGCCACTACAAGCTTGGTTCCACATTGCTATTGGGTGAAACATGAACAACTAGATAAACGTTGGACAACTGCATTTACTGCGAAATAAACTCAACTATCGCAAGGTAAGTACAATTGTCTTACTTTTATTCTCAAGTATAGTGTTTCAACTAAGTGCATTGCCTAATACGTGTATTTTCTTTTTTTTACAGAGATTATGTACGGCCACTTTTTACTACGTACGTAGACGGTGCTGCACCGCTTCAGCGTCAGCTGAAACGCACTGTCTGTTTGACAACGCGCAGCACGGCACATTTCGGCTGGTACACTCAATAAGACCAAAGTTGGATTGTCGTAATTCCTTACTCAGTAAGTACATTCTGCGAGCTGACTGGTGTTCAGAACTTCCTGCAAGAGTATAATCTGTTGTATTGCAGCTTGCTTAGGTGTTTATCATGAAACAAAGCGCCCTTTCTTTGCTACCTCTGTTCTAAAAGCTTACGCATTGCCAAAGGCTAAGTACAGCTACCCATAAGCACTTACGAGAAGTCTTGTGATGAAGGCATAATTCATCACAATTGCCTAGTTAGAACAAAAATCGCATATTTAGATGCAGCGGCATTTCCTACCTAATTTTTTCGTATTTCTGATTCTTTTTTCCAGCTTCAATAATTTGTTTGAATGGAGAAATCATATCTGTGGGAGATTGCCTTCAATATAAGGAACGCCATCATGGGCCATGCAGTTCAACTGCCGTACAGCATGCATGGAAATAAAAGCAAGAGACTGTTTAACACGCGGCTATGCAGAGTGGGAACAGGTGATACGCATTTAATTTCTCAGTTGTGTACCTTTTGCTTATGTTATGCACTGCTGACAGTGTTGCGATAATAAAAGTATATGTATTATATGCAGATGATGCCTGAGAGACGCAGACATCGACATCAACCAAGCGCAAGACTTCATAAGAATGTGGCTGCCAGGCGCCGTCGACTATTGCAGAAGGCAGCGTTACGCCGAAGCGGCTCAACCCCCCGTAGCGTCATAAATAAAGCTTTCGTATAGGTGGCCCACAGGATTGGGGATACGAGCGACAATCTGTATCAACCTATTTTAAGACCAATAAAAAAATTGTGTATATTATTTGGTGATTTTATAGTAGATTATGGCATGTTGCATCGAGCTACCGTGCAATATTTGCGTAATTTAAAATCGTAGGAAATAACGGCATCGCCCACATACATCACAATCTGCCAATAGGGCCATGCCAGTGGGTAATGCGGGACAATAAATTAACTAAGAGCGGCAGAGCCGGCTATTGACCAATACCGGCGCTGCCAGTAGGCAAGGTGGGACACTAGAATGGCAATGAACGGCAGAGCCGGCTATCTGCCTGTATTGGCGCTGCCACACAATGGCCGAAATAGGCCCTTTAGTGGCATGGCCGCGCTGGGCCATTCTTGACGCGGGTAGCGCTGCCGGTTTCGGGCCTATATTTGTGCCGGTGTTTGCCGTGATATTGCCGTGCTGGGGCCAGCCTGGTTGTGCTGCCTGGGCGGCCGCTCGCTACCCACTTGCGCTCCCTGCGAGAGGAAAGTTACCCTCTCCCCCCTGACGCGCATGCGCAGACGTGACTTTTGCCACCATGTCCGCCGCCATGGGACCCGGACATCCCAACAAACCCTTCGTCTGGATTTCACTTGGCTACATTATTGCGATAAGCTAAAGGCATCATCTGCACTGCATTCAGAATTAATGCGTACCGATTGAACATTTCAGATAAGCACATCTTTCATGCAGCGAAGACAAAGATGTGGATTTGAAGCTTACGTCACGACTCGGTGGCGATACGGTAGCATGTCTTACTCGACATCAGAAGGTTGCGGGTTCGAATCACAGGCCGGTCAATTTTTTTTTCTGGTAACGCTGTAGCATTTCATCTGCATGTCACGCGGCTACGTTATTACTTTAAGCTAAGGGGTTCATCTGCACTGCATTCAGAATAATACGTTCCTATTGTACACTGTAAAAAATTTCCGTAATTTCACAGCAAAAACCTACGTAAAATTTACGTAGACCATTCTGTTTTATGAAAAACGGCGGGATTCTACGTAAAAAAGACGGACGTGAGCTCCGTTTATGAAAAACGGCGGGATTCTACGTAAAAAAGACGGACGTGAGCTCCGTTTTTGAAATACGGAGAGCCGTCCGTAATTTCATGAGGAGGGCAACTGAACATGTTACTAGTGAAAAATGAACACGCAAAGAATATAACGAAAAGACACTGTCTACTCTCACTGCCAGTTACATATATCACCATAGATAACGCTGTTTGAACATTATTTGCGTGCGAGCATAGTAAACACACAAAAAGAAGCAGGTAGGGTTTGAGCGGTGGCGCTGCTTACCACCCCTTCATCGCGCCTACACGCTGGGTTGGATTCCTCCAGCACAAACAACTGTACGAGTACTCGCTAATGGCGGACGGTGGAGGTGGTGTTCCTGTCGCATTTGTGATTTCACACTAAATAGGAAGGAATCGGCGCTGGATTGTTACACAAGTAAGTGATTTAAGTGTCCTTTTTTCGTTGTTGGTGCACGTCGCGCGTGCGAAATGCTCCGCGATGGCCGGTGATGGGCTCAATTGTGTTGTCTGAGCACGCTCTTTAACGAGATTCCTTGGCCATGAGGATTGACAAAGCGACATTGCGAGTCTGTGATAAAGGGGTGTTTCATTTGCTGTGTTGAATGCATACTCACTACAACTGAGACGTGTAGGCAATATTAGCGGCGTTGACGCCTCTAGTAGCTCCTTTGTCGTCTAATGTGGCCGCTGGTTTACGGACGTTAGCATTCCAGTTAGTACTGTGTTGTGCTGTGTTCTCGGCGTTCCAAAATTAAGTGAAGGCGTTGTACCCGTTAGTATCTCTCTCGACGCGGTGCAACGGTATGTTACCAATATTCGGTGACGCACTGCATCACAGTGAAATTTTTAGCCATTATTATAAGCTTCGGACGCAGTGCCTTGGCTGGGCGTGCATAATCGCAGTGTTCACGCCCGGGATTGGGAGATTGCTCATGTATGAAGACCTCATTGAGCATGTTCGATGTGCATGCCCCTTCATTACAATCAAATGACGGTGGAGCGTGGTTACTGTCATAACCTTGTGCCACCTGCAGTGGTAGGGAACACGGGTGTCACACGGTGCCCTTTCGTTTGTAGTAGAGCCCGAGCAATCGTGCACGATCGCAATTGAAAGTTGTCCGCGTGATACCCGTTAAGAGTCATTGCAAAGAAAATGGATTATTTTCTACCTGGCAATCTGTATTCGTTTTTTTTTTTTTTTGACCGCTACCAGGCTGACGATTAACGTTCTGACGCAGTACGTCAGCATATCACGTATTCTGGGAGGGAGGATTGCCGCTTAAGTTCTGCCCATATGCGGCCGTAATTGTAAAACAAATGCATGCGAAAAGTAATTTTTAACTTAACCTTGGCATAGAATAGTGGTGGCCAAACGTGCATTACGGACATTCCAAAGTTATATATATTCCTAACAAGTGTAAAAACAAACCAAACTATATGTCAACACTGATGTTGAAGGGAAGTTCACACTTACTGTCTCGAGTTGCATAGAATAATTTTCAGCTTACACGCATCATTGCAATAATTATAAAATGCGTGCATGTGTTGTAAGTTATGCAGGGCAAGATTTTTGTCAGCTCATTTTTCTAATAGAAAGTGCTTCATAAAGTTTTTTTTGCAAAAAGTTAAACGAGGCCATTAGCACTTTATAAAATACTGTGAGCTATCTCACAGCAATAACAGTAATTCAGTGACAAGCTTATATGCAATAGTGTAATTGTATATAAAAATGTTTATGCTTTGCTTTGGATGACCGGTCAGAAAGTAACTGATATCAGTATTTCATTTGCAGCTGTTGCACCAGTGAAGGATGTCTGTGTGCCGCCTTGCATTCAGTTTCTCAGTCATGGGGGGCCTGCTTGCAACACCAGTGGTAATGCAGTCTTGCATTGTGCTATTTGTTCTGGTAAGCTGTGCCATTCTATCGTATATCAGTCATGCATATGCAGTCCTAATGGACATTGACTGCAAATGTTGGTTGAATGACAATGCCTATACAAGTATAATAATTCTTGCAGATGTATCCAAAAGATAAATGATGTTTTGTTCTTCCTGGGGCAACCAATTGGTTCAGCATGAGGACGTCGACTTGAAAGTGGGATTGTTTCATACTTGTCTCGGTTGCACATGAGTTGTGTTCAAAAAACACTAATAGCACCAGATTTCGGGATATGAGGCAACAGATAAAACATGCACCAATAAAAATTCTTCGTTTAGTTTGCCTCTATGAGTATGCAAAAACACCTGCATACTGACCTCTAACACTGTCATGCATGGGCTCCATGGTAACTAAGTGTAGCCACTGCTCAGCTTACTATAATAGGTGAAGATGCCTCGATGGATTTGCGTGTGACATTGGAAGGTATCATAACAAGGTAAAATATAGCTTCAGCACACAGCTGTGTCACGTGGTCAGATGACCAAAATATATGAATATTTTGAAGGGAATGAACAGCACTACTGCCAGAATGAAGTGAAGGTGAAGGGCACAGCAACACATTCTCTTTATCCTGTCTATGGCACCATTCAGTTCCTTCCTACACATGCACCAACCAGCCCAGTTCAGAACGCTCTAGCAGTTCATCTGAAATACCTTAATTTGTCTAGAAGATTAAGTGTATACACACTAGCATATGTGGGGGCTATTCTGCGAGTTTTGTATGTTTTGAACATGTGCCATGAGGATTCTTCATTGCTCAAAACTTGATATACAACTGCACAAAACAGCATCAATAGCTACGTTGCTTCCCCATCTTGTGTCGAGGGTCTGTGCGTGTTTCCTAAGATAGTCCTTGTGTCGTCATCCTGTTTGTCCTACATAATTGCTGCTGCAGGGCAGTAGGATGTTGTAAACAGCACCAACTGCACTTCCTATGATCTCCAGCACATACTTCTTGATGCAAACTTCTTGTCTTGACCTGGTCCGGTTGACATTTTCGTACCTGACCAGTTTGTTGGCCCTGAAAATAAAAAGGTAGTTCCAACTCTCCCTAGCAATTTGCTTGAATTCACAGCTTCCTTTGTGTACCTATTGTATAGCAGTGATAGGCCTTGGCTTCCTTGAAGTACTCCGACTGAAGACTTCACCTATGTTCAGCTCCGTTAAATGCTTCTTGGCAACGCATGGCGAAAGGCAGTGCGAACACACTGTTAAAAGCAACCATACTTGGGTCTTGAAGCTCCCCTCCACTTTGTGGTAGTGCCCTTGTGTTCCTGTAGCAACAACACGCTTCAGTGTTCAAGTGTGCTAATAGGAAAGGCCAAGACACTTTTGAGTGTGGGGCATAGATCTGGCACGATGCTCACCACAGAAAACCTTCAAGCCAGATATTGGAGCTTGCCTTCCAGCAGTTTTACTTCCATGAGCACACCTGGCACTGTGGAGGAGACATTAAAAAATGGCTGAACTCCTTGAGTAGCCTTGCGTGGTAACTTCTCAGACAAAAACACGTGTCAGGTAACCGTAAAACTCTAGCTAATGTGGGCACCAGTGTAGTAAAGTTATTTTGCTTCATTGGCAACTTTCTCCTCTATATTAGGTGAAGTAAGGCTACTAAATGGGTAGAGTGATTTTCTTCCTGTCTTCTCTGCAGTGCTAGATGAGTTCACGTACGGGGAAGAACTACCACTAGACAGTGATCTTCCATATCTGGACCGCAGGGTTTTCTTTGGTTAGTGTTATGTATGCTGGAGCTATGCTCAATGTTTGGAGGAGGGTATTCTGCCTTCCGCATCGGCACACTCTTTCGCTGTGAAGCTCATCACAGGAACACCAAAAGGCGTCCTCAAGAAATCGAGGCATCACCAAGTGGAGGAGAGCTTCTGAACCCATGTCTAACATTTCCTTAAAGTGTGGTGGCCACTGTTATATCATATTCACAAGGTCAGTCATAATGTCAAAGAGACTGTTGGGAAAGCTGGAACTTTCCTTTTATTTTTCACGTCGAGCAATCGGGGTACATTGTGCAAAAAGGGTGACTCGGATCTAGCCTTGACGCAAAGTGTAGCAAAAGGCAGAACAGCAGTTCATCAACTGTGCGGTTGTTTACATTATCCCGCTATCCAGCAGCTGCAACTACGCAGGACAACAAGCCTAGTATATATGTGTTTGTCTTTAAACAAAATTCTTTGCCTGCATTCATGTTGTCTAGCCTTCTCCCGTCTTTTCGTGCTGTCCCCAAGTAATCGCATAGGTACACTCTTACATAACTTGCAATTATAAGATTCATGCTTGGGAATATAATCGGAAACTGTGCCATATGGATGACATAATTAATTACACGTGGTGTTAAAGTGGCTGTGCAGTCTGGGTAGGGGCTTCAAATCTGCTTGTTATAGCAATTCATAAGTTGCTTCCAAAACTTGAGATACAAAGATTCAAGCTATGTCTGTGAAAACAGTGCATCATGTTACAAGGAACTGTTAGAACACTCATGGGAAATAGCTCGGTATTGCGAGAGGTTGTAGAAACTTGCTTCAACTTGCTTTCTACAGCATTTTATAAAGATGCTTTTTTAACTCCCGCATCTGTCGTGTTGTCTCATCACAAAACTGTAAACAAATATGAGTATTATGCCTTGAATTTCAGTAAAGATTACATGAATATGATTAATCCTTTCCGACGCTATGCACACAATTCAATACACCAAGATAGTGCATTAATAGCAATGGCATTGATTAAAGTAAGGATATTTAAAATGTGTCCCGTACATCTTCAAACTCTTCTAATTGAAATAGTGCTGCATGTTTGAATTACACAGGCAAATTGTTTTAGTAAAGGAAGTATGCAGGTAGATGGTTGGGTACTTTGCTTGGTGTATGTAATTGTATGCATGTCACTTCTTTCATCGTTTTTCACAGTGTGTTGCACCAGTCCTAATTTTCGAATGGCTGGATAGGTGCTATTCAAGCCTGGTAGACATCAAATAGTTGATGTTTGCAAATCTGATGTACTTGCACTGAGTTTTTGCATGGAGTGCACATTCCATAAACTTGACAAACTCACTAAAGAACTGAAAACTCCTAATCTATTGTACTTCTGTAAGCATTTTATGAATATGAAGATGTAATAAATGCGGTGAAGCTAAGTTTTCAATCAACACAACTAATTGGCATGTGAAAGGGTTAAGGAAAGAGGCTCCTTGAAACAATTTCTCGAAACATTGCAACATACCACCTGAGGGTCTCCAAGCTTAACCTCTTACTACTGTTTTGCAAATCACAATATTGACTGAATGCAATATTTTTCTGACTGTGATTTTCATGTAATGTAAAGAAAGTTAACACGCCTAGTCTTACATAAAGATAAATTCGAAATCATTTATTTGTAGCACTCACTTAGCAGCAGTTCTGAACTTTTCTTTATCAGTATAGTACTTGTGATTCACCTTTGTATTGCTGAGTACAGGTAGAGATATGGTTAGTTTACTAGAAAGGATCCCGAATTTTCCACCTTCTGATTGTAGCTTAGACCGTCACTTGTACTTCACAAGGAGTGGACTGTGGTAGCTAGGAAATATAGTTTTCCTGAGAATTTCCATGCATGCAATTTTGATTCTGTCTGCTAGCATGTTTGTATTACAGCATGAATTTCATAGATTAGAGGCTCCATGAAGGTACATTCTGTCGTTGAATGTCTATGAGATGGTTAAGCAGGTTGACTGTATCTAGTTACAACTCCTCATGTCCTGTGGCAGTTACGTTTGTGTGGTTTGGTGCTGTCAGTGTAAGCTTAACATTTCTTTCCTTCTCCCAGGAAGGACACAAGCATTGAGGAGCCATTTGACCTGCCACTACACTGATACGGTATTTGGTAGGTTCTATTACAGGTTTTCTTTCGTGTAGTAGTACCTGCTATAATTCTGTATAACGTGTTCAGACCTTTAGTCAGCAGGCTGTTTGACAACAGGTATTTACAAATGAATAACTAACAAGATTTTCAAGGTCATTAGTGATACAATCGTTGCACACTGCTGCATTTTTCTGCAAATTAATTGATGAGCCATCCAGCAAGTGCTGCTCTCCTGCCTTAATGCACAAACCTTCAAATACTGTTAACCCTATATCACAAGTGTACAGCAAATGGAGATGACTGTTCACAGCGACAAGTTCATAATGTTTACTTACATGCAAAAGGGAGTCAAACGTCAGGTACACATTTGAAGTTTTCCAAAACAAGTTCGTCATCATAGTGCATAAATGAACAAGTAACTTAGCGCAATAAAAATACACAGGCACAAGAAAGGGAGACAAAGACAAGCGCTTGGTGACTCAGAAGTGTGTGACATATATGTTCCAACCAATTATTATTTTCTAAATTTTCTTCTACTGATCCAGGATTCCTATGACTACTTGCCTTAGGTAACATACTCTGTTGCCTTCTTGCCCTAGAAAACATAACTAGTGCCTTCTTGCAGCCCTTTAAACTGGCAACATCTTCACCACCGACAGTAGAGCATGTTCAGATAAATTCAACTAGACATGCCTGGTGACCACTTAATTTTGGTGAACAAATTTTATTTTGTGCCCGAGCCTGACAATGAAATCAATGATATCTTCTATTTTGTTGTAGCGCAAGCTGAACGACAAGGACAACAGAAAGGCAAATTTGAGGCACAGCCAGCGCTAACGTTCAACAACAGATTCGTTTCCAGTTCTCATCACTATATATACCCTGAAAACGTCATACAACACGTGTAAAAGCTCGGTAAACATGAACTAAAAAAAAACGGGAACCACACGCATGCAGTTTTTTAGCCACATAGATTGACAGACATGTAGACGTTTAACGCGAACAAAGATCGCATCATCTTCCACCTGCTTCTACTCATGATAACTGTTTTTTTTTAATCTAGGTTTGCGCTTGCATCTTTGGCAATGAAGGGCAAGAAAACCATCAGCAGCCAGGTATTTACTTTGTTATTGTGTTCTCGTAGCCTGTCATTTACACATCTACCAGTTTGACCAATGTAGGACCGTCCACACTCAAAGGAATGTCGTATAAAACACACGTGATGCAATCAATGAATTTGTTTTTATGTTCATTTTCGCATGCAGTATCCGCAATTCTTTCTGGCTTTGTCTTCCTTCACAGGCTCCCCCAATTTATTAGGAGCTGAAAAAACTATGTTGATATCAGACCTTCCAGCAATCTTTATTCTGTGGGAGAAACTATGTATGTAGGGGATGACAGCAACCTTTCTTTTCTTTATGTCGGTGTTTGTACCATTCACTTGCTCGGAACCTTTTTTCACTTGGCTCGGGTAACCAGCGCCGCTTAAACGTGAGACTTGCCATCTGAAGCTATTGTGCATTAGGTGCCGGCATGGCTTCTTGAGCGCTTCACTGAAACACACCTTCATGATTCCCCCTCTTCAAGTTTTGTATGCACGGAATGAAATGGTAAAAGTGGCTTACTTGCCCTAGGTTCTTAACCCCAGCAGGTTTTGTTATCGGTGAGCACAAAATTAATGTGAAGGAATCCAAACTTCCCGTCACATGCCTATCCTGCGCCTAATGCACGATTGCTTCGAACGGCAAGTCTCACGTTTAAGCGGCTTTGTTTACCCAAGCCACGTGCTCATGTCAGTCGCAGCAGGACTGCTTAAAAAGGCACAGCAAAAAGGTTCTGAGCAGGTATATGGTATAAGTACCGATATAAAGAAAAAGATTGCTGCCATGCCCTACATACATAGTTTCTCCCACAGATTAAAGATTGCTGGAAGGAGTGACATCAATGTTGTTTTTTCGACGCCTACTAAATTAATGAGCCTGTGTGGGAAGTCAAGGCCAGAAAGAATTTTGGATACTGCATGCGAGAAGGAACATAAAAGCAAATTCATTGATTATATCGCGTGTGTTGTATACCGCATTCCTCTTGGGTGTGGAGGGTCCTACATTGGCCAAGCTGTTAGATGTATAAATGACAGGCTATGAGAACACAATGACAAATTAAATACCCTGGCTGCTGACGGTTTTCTTGCCCTTCATTGCCAAAGATAAGTGCAAACCTAGATTCAAAAAAGCAGTCATCATGAATAGAAGCAGGTGCAAGATAATGTGCTGAACTATAGACACTAGAAAAATATCAATATTTGGTGACACATCAGTAAGCCTTCAATTTCATTATCCTCGAAAGAGCTTGATTATCTTTGTTCACGTTAAACGTGTACATGTGTCAATCTGTGTGGCTTAAAAAACTGCATGCGTGTGGTTCCTGGTTTTCTTTAGTTCATGTTTACCGTGCCTTCACACGTGTTGTATGACGTTTTGAGGGTATATATAGTGACAAGAACAGGAAATAAATCTGATGTTGGAAGTTAACACTGTGTGCATGTCAAATGTGCCTTTCTGTTGTACCTGTTGTTCAGCCTTGCGCTGCAATAAAATAAAAGATGCCATACAAACAAGCCCCTATAGCTACCCTCATTGTTAGTTTCGCAAGGAAAAAGAATTGTCTTTGAAAATAAAATATAGAAGCACCTGTTCAGTTGGAAGCATTTTTTTTCTGGATTCTGCCAAATCCGTATTTTGATTAATCCCAAAGAAAAAGTGTTGTGGCTATGGCTCTAAGAATATTTTGGCACAGATTGCAGGCAAATAGCATGAATTCCAACTAATTACCACGGAGTATCCCTGCTACGATATAAAGTAAAACTTTGAAAACACATCATTGCACATGTTTTAAGTTCAGTGTGTTTTTCTCTGCATCTATTAACATCACGGAATTTGGCCATCCTGTTGCCATTGAAGTCGCAGACATTTGGGCAAATAGCTCTGCCCTCGTTGACTCTCAAAATCCACGAGAAGCGCTCATATTTGGACATTGCTTTAGTTTGAGCTTTACTTTAAAATTTCTTTAGGAGAGGCGGAATTCCCAAATTAAGCACGTCACCCAAGTAATGCTGTCTGGAACGACATGTTGCATTATTTGTTTGGTTCTGGGGTTGCCAGTCAAGGAATGAACAGAATAAACGGTACTGCCTGTAGCTGCCACATATGGGGTCCATGTGTACTTGTTGCAGGTTCATTTACGTCGCGAAAGTGCTACAGGTTACTTCGAAAAGCACAGACTGACAAAACGGCAAATTTTTGGGGGAACACAGCGACTTATGTGGATTGACCTTGGGTGGTGTGTCTATAATTATAACTTTTTAAGGGGGTGGAGATAGTATGTTGACGCACTGACGACCATAACTTTCAATTATCATTGCTTAAGTAAAAAGTATATTGCACATTGATACTTTCATGACAAAAACCAACCAAATCTGAAAGAGGCTGAAAGGCACACATGTTGTATTGCAAGGCATGCTTTCTTCATATTGTTGCTAATTTATAAGCTGGTCATCTGGACAGTACCTCTGGCTTGGTTGTTTTGCATCGGAATTGTACAACATGAGTGGTTTGAGCTCGTTTTAAGAGTGCTTCATTGTTCTGGGAAAACAGTGGAATCTGCAAGGTTTTCTATTAGAGCAGTGAAAGTTGAAAGCCATGGTCCGCAGTATGGTGGGGGTCGTGGTAGCTCTACCTACATGCAGAAAATGTAATCTCTGACTGTCAATGTGCACATGAGAGTTTTGCCTGTTCCAAGTGAGCCATCAAATAACTTGGGTAGATTTCATCTGAATTTTTTCATGTTATAAGGCTAGGAACATATACTAACAAGGCAGAGTATGATATTTTTTTAGAGCACTGGTAGTTACATTTGTGACTTGGAAATCATTTATTGTTGATGTATCTGACTAAAAACGGTGATGATGGTGGTACAGTAAACCTTGTTACAAGAGGCACCCAAGGGACTCGGGAAACATGTCTCTTGTAACCAAGGTCTCTTGTAACCAAAATTCTAAAAACACTGAGGAGTCGAACTAGACCACTTTATTATACATGAGCACCAAAGTGTGTTTAAACTCATCTTTGATGCGAACAGAGCTGTCTCATGGAAACATGGCTATGGCTCCGGAGTTTGATTACCGGCGTACAAAGTGACCAGCACCGTATACGCTGTGACAGAAATCCAACTCAATGGTACTCTGTCACAGAGTTGGTGTGGGAGCGCGACGATTATAGAAGCATAATGGCAGAAAATTCAGTGAAATTGGTAGTCTCAACCATGTGAGGAATGACAGCTGGCTGCGGAACAAACAAAATAGAGCCAAGGGAGTGAAAATT
>NC_051155.1:94706498-94735581 GCF_013339745.2 Dermacentor silvarum
GAGAGACGTGCAGCCCGAGGGACAACGTCGTGTGCGACATCTTCAACATGTCCGCAACTGATGGTGATGTGTGGCTACTTGCTTGAATCGAGTGGAGTAGGATTCTAACGCGTGGATTACCACCTGTAGACGAACAGGTAAACAAATGGTAATATTATATTGCCTAATGTACAATAAAGAATGTGTCAGCGCGATGATACTACAAAACTTTCAGGACAATATTAAACAATGGTTCATATTTATTGAGGAAGCAGAAACATTCTGCAATTTTTCGATTATCTCGTCATATGATGACGTACACTGCAGAGGTGATACCCTCTCGTCTATTGATAGCGTCCTCACCAGGGGGTGGACAGTTGGGCCTAGCTATCAGGTATTGGTAATAAAGCGTCGCCATGACACTCGCAGCCAACGGAAAATTTAGTAACTTCTGCATATGTGGTTCTATCTTTTCAACCTACATAGCAATAAAGGTAAATGGTGCAATTATATGTAGAAATAAAATGCGTTTTGGTCATCTTTTTTAGCACGCTATATCTTTATTTAGTCGCTTGCGTTGTTGCGTCAACGGACCGCGCTTTCGCTGTTACCGCTCCGGCTGCCAATCCGTTCGTCTGCTCCTGCCGCCCTCACACGTGCACGCTTTTACCTTCTACTGTGCTCGCCAACATTTTGCTTCTGTATCCGCCAGTGCTCCAGCTGATGTATGAAAACAGAAGAAGACCACAAGTTCTGCGCGGCTTTGTGGTTGGCCAACGAGGGAAGGGACAGCAGGGCGCTTTTTTTACCGCTTCCAAGAGAATGAAAGGTAAGCACGCATTTTATGCCGTTATGTATCAAATAGCCGCTAACCTTATCAGAACGACTATACGGCTGAAATGAATAGTATTCCGTACGTTGTATATTTCTCTGTGGCGTGTAAATGCATTGAAGTTACCTATCGGCGGCAGCTCCCGAGACGAGTGAGTGCTAGCCGACCGGCTGACGGAAAGTGCCTTTCCTTTTATCTCGGCGAGTGCTGCTCGCTTTATGGAATACAAAACTGATCATTTTAGTTGCTGACTATGCTTGAATGCTTGCTGGACGGACGAGGGGGTTAAGTTAGAGAACGTTGCGCGTGCCTGTTCTTGGTTAGACATTGCAAGTCGCCTAGAACTTCACAAGGTGCGGAAACCAATTGAAGGAGCGCTGCACTATAGTGCAGAAAGCACTGCAAGCGCTGTTCGCGTTTTCTGCTACGATACCGGGGGCATTTTACGTTGCGCAGCAAAATGTTGTGTGTCGCCAAAAAAATTACGAAGAACCCCTGCTTTACTGCTTTTTTGTGGAATATTCATCTGCGATGTGCGATGTTCGCGGTTATTAATCGAGAATTAAGCAGACGAGCAGGTTTGGTTCAGAACGAGCGAATTCACATGCGTGTCAAGTCGCGCTGGCGCGCAATGCGGACAAAGGTGCTTACGTCGGCGCTTAGCGAGTCACGCGCTCCTGTGTTCCCCCAAAGTATTCCTCAACGCCTGTGCACAACAAATCCTTGTAGAGTAGGAAATGCTCATAGACCGTTTACCACTGGCTTACAATTTTTGGAAGATCGTCTTCCATTAATAGGCATTCAGCAGAACTAGAAAGCCAAGGAGTCTACGAAAAGGTTGAACAAACTAATTCGTCAGTGCCTTATTACAAGTGAACAAGAAATTCAGGGACCAAGATAACTTAGCTGTAAGAAACTGATCAGCAGTGTTTTCAGACAGCTGTTGAGAAAGCAGCATTAGCAAACCTGTTACTTCAATATAGTAGCAGTTGACATAAAAATTTTGATTGTTAAATGTTTGTGACATATTTTAGCATAAATCCCACAAGATATATTAACAGTTGACGTACAGGCTGGACCACTCTTATGGCACGTACAAACTAGCGGCAAAACGCGCGAGGCGCGCCGCCGGCGCCAAGCCGCGCGCCGCGAAACAGATTTGTCTTGCCGCGGCAGGGATCATGCACTCTGGACCGACTTTTGCGGTTTGCCGCGTGCCGCGGATTTAGTTGAGCGTCTTTACGGTCCGCTCCGCTCCGAGTTGCCCCGCTAAGCCACAGCGGAGCGGCGTGCGACTTTCACGTTTTAGTTGTGCGCGTAGCGTAGCGGAGCGGACCTTCGTAGTTGCAGCGCTCTCTGGCCAAATTCAGCGTAGCGAAACAAAAAAAAAAACGTTTTTTCACTTTTACAAAGTAAGACGAGTAGATATATCTTATTTGTTCATGGAGTATCTAGACGGGTGCTTGTAATGCGTTGCCGGTCCATCTTATAGAGTGGAAAATGAAGCGTCGACTTGGTGAACGCCACGTCATGGCCAGCGAGTTTGCATTTCGAATCCAATCCAATCCTTTCTGACGCCAATGCGCTGGCGACGTTTTTGGTAGCTGTGCTGTTCACTTTATTTCCTTAAAGAAACAGTTGGGAGGTGTGATACACAAGTTATTCGCGCTCACACGACTAGTGCATCGATTGAAGGTGCTTCGATGCACGCGCGAGAGAGGGCGGGTGCATCAACCACACACGCTAGCGGAAGACGGCAGCAACGCTCCGCGCTCCGCTTAGGCAGCTCGTAAGCGGACCGTGTTTCTCGCTCCGCTAGCCCGCTTGCGGCTAAGCGGAGGACGCATGCGCATTCGTGCTTCCGCTCCGCTCAGCAGCTAAGCGGAGCGTGAATACGCTAAACTAAAACTCTCTAATAGAGTGTTTTATTGAGCGTCTTTACGGTCCGCTCCGCTCCGAGTTGCCCCGCTAAGCCACAGCGGAGCGGCGGGCCATTTTCTGGTTTTAGTTGTGCGTTTAGCGTAGCGGAGTGGACTTTTCGTAGTTGCAGCGCCCTCTGGCCAATATCAGCATAGTGAAACAAAATGAAACACCGTTTCGTCACTTTTACAAGGAAATACGAATATATATATATATATATATATATATATACAACTTATTTGTTTATGGAGTATCTAGACGGGCGCTTGTAATGCGTCACCGGTCCATTTTGTCGAGTGGAAAATGAACTGTCGACTTAGATCACCATAACGTGGTAGCCAGCGGGGTTGCATTCCGAATCCAATCCAATCCTTTCTGACGCCAATGCGCTGGTGGTGTTTTTGTTCAGATGTGGTGTTCACTTCACTTTATTTGCTTACATAACCAGTTGGAGGTGTATTACAGAAGTTATTCGCGCTCGCACGACTAGTGATGCCGCTCAGAAGTGTGCTGGAGGACAATTTTCTCATGTCTACGTTGAAATTCTCAGCTATAGAAGATTTGTTGTGCCTAGAAGTGTTCCAGTACACGCGCCGAGACCCTCTGTCACTGCATGGCTTCCTCGACATCGACGGCATGGACAGCGGGCAATTCCGCACGTACTTTCGCTTCGATAAACATGATGTGCGAAGGCTGCATCGGGCACTACGACTGCCGGAAGTTGTGTCAACGCCGCAGTGCGTCAACATTTCAGGAGTTGAGAGTCTCTGCGTAACGCTGCGGCGGCTGGCATATCAAAACAGGCTGGGGGAACTGGAGCCGCTCTTCGGGCGACATAATTCCGTCATATCGTCAGCCACTAATGCGGTGTTCGCACACATTAAGAGCACTTTCGTCCATCTTTTACGAGATGTGAATAATCACTTATGGCTGGACGTTGCTAAACTGGAAGTTTTTTCCCCAGGTAAGCGATCAATTACATGCCAAGGTGTGCTCGTATTCAGTTGTATCACGTTTACTCGCAGGCCGTCTATTCCAAAGGGGCACCGCTCAACAACTGCTGGGGCTTCATCGACGGGACAGCGCGGTCCATTTGTCGTCCATCGAAGGACCAGAAGCTATTCTTTTCGGGTCACAAACGTTTTCATGCCCTTAAATACCAGTCGGCCTTGTGCCCCAATGGCATTATCTGCCAGCTGAACGGCCCATATGTGGGCAGTCGACATGATGCAGGTAAGTTCGCGGTGTTTGTTTTTATTATGTAGAGCTACTGGCTACATCCTGTAACTCAAAGAAATGCCTAATGCAGCCACAACCGTGCGAGACAAGGCACATACTTGCCGACTAGCCCCCTTGTTGAAACGGCTTGAGTGACACCCCTTGTTCAACTGCTACTTATCATACGAGTGACGTCGTGAGATAATTATTGTCTCATGTGGTGATACAATAGTCAATGTGGTTGTGAAAATGGTGTTGTAAAATTTAGGAAGCTCATAATGGCAAAACAGTGACATGTTGTGCAACATGTTTACAATTTAAATTGACGTCAGGAATAACACCTATGAAGACACCATCATTACCAGAAGCAATGGAAATAACTGTTTCATTGCCAAGTAATATGAAGGAACCTTGTTATTTAATGGAGTATCCTGAACTAACCTTGTTGCGTCAAGTAAAAATGTGCATCTGAAAAATCACACTAGGCGGTCTCAACAACTGTTTATAGGTATTGGCAGGCGAACTACTGTACACAAGTCGCAATATTATACTGAAAGCTAAACACAGTGATATCCTGTAGTAAACTGTCTTTATGTACTCCTATATTTCCAGGTATTCTTCGAAAGAGCAAGACCTATGAAAAGCTCGAAAGGCTTGTCAAAGGGCACAGTTTTTGTCTCTATGGGGATCCTGCTTATCCCTTGCGACCTCTGCTGCTAAAACCTTATGGCGAGACTAGCATAACCGTGCCGCAGTGTGCTTTTAACAAGAAAAGGAGCATTGTAAGGCAAGCAGTAGAATGGGGTTTAGGCAAAATAGCAGGTCTGTTTGCATTCTTGGATTTTCGAAAAAATGAGAAGCTGAACCGACAGAATGTTTCACTGGATGTACAAAGTTGGTACCATACTTGCAAACTGTCACACCTCTATGTATGGTTCGCAGGTCTCGCAGTATTTTGGAGTTGAGCCCCCACTGCTGGAGATTATTTGATGCCACAACACTGACTGTTTGTTGAACACAGTGGAACCACTTTGAGAAACTTTTTCTTGCCGAACTTTTAAGGTGTTCTATATGAGAAGGCTCATCATTTTCTTTGCATGCTGCTCGAGCATTTTCTCATTATTTTGCTGACATTGTGTTTCAAGTTGTTGCAGTCTTTCCTCCAAATAGGAACACCTTTTTTTCTTCCAAGGCCAGGCGCCTCTCATCATTATCGAGCTTACGGTGCTGCAGTTCAATTTCTTTTTGCCGAAGGATAAAATCGTTCTCTTCTCTCCTTGTCAGGAGCTCCAGCCCCATGCTTTGGAGGCTCTGTATTCCTGAAAAATAACAAAGAAACATCAAACGTACACTCACATCAAGACATCCCTATTCTTTTGGCTCATAACTCATTTTTCCTTATCGGTCACAAGTGCAAATATAGTCGTTAGGTTCACTTCTTTACTTTGTTTTCTTTTTTGCATTACAATATGTTAAAACAAAGTGATCTGTAAAATTGTTGCATAGTATAACTACATTTTTGTGCCTTCTTTTTGATGTCATCTATTGATAGCTACCCATCTCTGAAATACATGTAAAAAATCTTTACGTGTTTCGTTTTTTATTTACTTCAAGTGTTCACCGTTGACTAATTGGTTTGTGCCTTGTCTGTCCATACTAGCTTGCAGTGACCTTGGTACTCACACTTGTACTCCTTGAATATTATTTAGTGTTCCATCGTATTTGGGCAATGGCATGACTTCTGACGCTTCCACTCTATGCAATGTTGACAAGTACACTGCACTGTGGCAGCACCTTGCATTGCACTCCATGCAGTCGAGGACAAGGAGTGTAGGGTGCACTGTAGTGCCTTAGGACAATCGAGGACCGAGATGCTGTGCACCATACACAGTTGCTGAACGTGCAAAGAAACATGGATGAATTAACTGAATAGATCCTAATAAATACACTACTGGCATAAGCTGCCACTTAGCATGGATAAAAAAGACAAATTTTATATGACCATACAGTTGGAGAGGAAACCACGAAATCATGTAGCTATTATTAGTAGAAACAATTCAACGGCCCCAACGGCTCAGAAAACGTGAACCAAAAGGACTTTAGCTTAATAAGCACAGTATTAGTTTCGTACACCTTGGATGGCACTTGTCATCTGTTTGCCATACCTCTTTGGACATCTCGTACTTGTCGCCGCCTTTTTTGTGGGTTAACGGGCCCTCGTGCTTGTTCAACAACTTCGCTCTCTTCTGTGGCCTGTTCTCCATGGGTGGTGTCCAGTGCTACAAGGGCATTATAAATTTATAACATAGTCATCACTTGCATTAGTCGGTGTTTCAGTTTACATTTCGTTCGCTTCTTTTCATTTGCTTTTTGAGCATGTTGCATAGTGCTTGGCACTGCATGGGAGTGATTAAATGGTTTAATTTGTGGTGTACCATGGTAATTCTTTGTGCACATGAATAAACACTGACATGTCAGATGTCCTGCCTCTAGAAATACATCCCCTGTTCATGACTATAAATAAACAGACAAGTCAGATTGCAATTCCATCATGTGTGATTGTCCCCTGCTCTGAGAAGGAAAAACACCATGTTTTAAGGAGCCTGCAGAACAAATTGTGAATTAATAAACTATTTTACTATCAGTGTCCTTTGCACATACGTGACGAGTTGGCTGCCGACACTTGCTGACTTGGCCTGGTCAAGCTGCCTTCATTCCCGGGAGTGGCCTCTTGTGGGGAGCAAGGCCCATCCAATGATGGTTCATCTGCAATGTCATTGTTGTTGTCATATATCGACAGCAACAATCCTGATACACACCCCTCATCTGCATACAAGAAAACAGAAATGGCACAGGGATGACATCAAACATTTTTGTTTTAAGAAATATTTTTGAAATACACATTCAGAAGGAGTGCAATTTCATTTTCTCTTTCCTGCCAGTTGTGTTGCCTTTTATAGACTTTTGTGTTTGCGAACATAATTTAACATATACGCTGAAGTTGGCTTGATGGGAAAGGGTATGAAAAGCAGCAGCTAAAATTGAATGTCTAGTGATAATGGTAATTTTGCTCTCTCTGTAGGCAGAAAATAACTGATGGGTCCAAAAGCAACATTTCGACTGCATGGTAAAGAGCAATAAGGGGGCTCAGTATTTGGCAAGGGTCTAAGAAGCGTTGCAAAATTCAGCTCTGTAAACTAGGCTGGAGCCATGGCCAAATACTAGGCGTCTCGGTGCTCGCACTGTGACCAGAGACGGCGCGGACACACGTGTACATGTAAGGAACGCGTACTGAGCCCCGTTAAGGTCTCGTGCACCAGGCGCGCAAGGTGCTCGAAACAAGGGCTCAGATGCAAAGTGTACATCACTTGCCCTTCGTCTCTCCACCGTCCGAGACGTTCACAGATGCCATGGCCGCGTCTCTAATTTCCCGCGCCAGGCGTTGTCGGGCTCTTGCCGACGGCTTCCATGCGAGTTGCCGCCGCGGGCCCGTGCCATTGACCCTTCGCGGCAAAGTTTTCATTAGGTCGGAGATTTCCTGCAGCAATTGTTCTCGCTCTCCATAGTGCTCCTCGATGCCGGATCTACGGAGAACAAAGCAGATTACGTTGTGACTATACGTTTCACTTATACTGAACAAAGAGCGTAAACAGGACTGCGAATACTCACTTTCTTAGGTTGATGCTATCTTGCTGCTGAAAATACCCCACAAGGAGATCAACGCGCTCCATTATAGCGCGAATGGTCAGATCGCCCTGCACGGCGCGCACTACATGCAGCAGTACTTCTTCCCATGCTGCTTGATTTTGGTAGGGGTCGGCACTTGCCACTTCCCGCAGCAAGCACAAATATTCGTCAGTCCGAAATCGCTTTCGGGGCCTGCGCTGCGCTGCAGAAGAATAGGAATACGATGTAGCAGTAGAGTGGTTAGTAGCGGCGAGCACGTCCACAGTGTAGGGAGCCATCTTGTATTTGAAAGCGCTGTTGGTGTTGATGCGGCTTCACCTGAACGGGCGGGCGCTAGTGCTGCGCCCTAGCGGCCCTATCCATGATATCGGAAAACATCGGCGACGCTCCGCTTAAAGGTACGTCCACACTAGCGACAAAAACGCGCGCGACACGCCGCGCGCGGCGAGCGGTGCTGTCGCGCGCGGCAGGATTCACGAAAAGCGGCAGCAACGCGCGGCAAACGCGCGAATGGGTGCGAGACCCATTTTTTCGCGGCAGCCGCAAAACGAGCACCAATCAGAAGCGCGCCGCGCTGTTGTGGCGCCAGCTGTCGCACAAGCGTAGAATCATAATGTATGGGCTCTGAGATCGAACAGTGACAAACACGCCGTAAAATCTCAGAGGCCATTTCCAGTCAAGGGGGCTGTTTTTGTTAAGCCTTCCCACACCGCCACCGAGACGTCGACGAAGAAGTCGCCTAGCAATGGAGGCTTTTTTGGAAACAGTTCGGGGATATCTGTGCCTGTATGACAAGTCGAACGGCGATTTTAAAGACAAAGATCTGCGCGCCAACCGCTGGCACATTATTGGACAGCAGTTTGGCATGACAGGTGAGTAATTGGTGAAATTTTCTGAATGTTGCGGAACATGTGCGAGCATGTCATTGTGTTTGTACATACCATGCAGGCGAGCAGGCAGCGGGGAAATTTAAGAACTTCCGCGACCGCTGGCTCAAAATAGCCCTTGAAAAAAAGAAGGCCTGCAAGGGGAGTGGTGCTCCCGGCAAGGACGGGAAAGTGAAGACTGAGTGGACGTACTTTGATATTGTCGACAGCATCCTCCAGAGCACACCGTACTACGCGGAAAAGTAAGGTGCACTTGTGAAGTGTCGTTCACCTCTGTTCCCGCTCACACGGGGAACTGATCTGGTGCATATATTAAAATATTTGCTCCCTGCGTCAATGTATGCTACGCTAGTGCACGGGTACATGTACTACCGTGTTCAGAAATGCGACTTAGTTTTGTCGTGGCTCACGTGAATGGCTGACGCGCCGAAGGAAACGAAATGACCCTCTCGGACATGTTCATTACAGGCGATTCTTAATCCTTTGTAGACCAAGTCCAGTGGCGAAATTAATTTCTGAATACGGCCGCTCTCTTATCATGCTCAAAAATGGTGCTGTGTTGTTCAATACTTCGAAGAGGCATGTGTCCGACGCGCGTCGTGAACGAGGCGAATTCGTGCAGCGCACGGCCGGAGGTATTTCTGTATTTCTTCGTTAAATAAGGAGTTTTGATCATAGAACACATTCATACATATCATTTTCACGCAGAAATATTAAACGCGGTTGAATAACAGCTCGCGGTTTTGTTTTCTGCCGGCCGTGCCCGCCGCCTTTCTTCATGTTGCAGCATTTAGTGACTGCATTTGTTGCCACATACCTATCACTCCAATTTTCAATATTTTCCTGCCCCCGTCTGATGGCTGCGATATCCCGTGCTTGCAAACTCCTATTTGGCTGCTCTCGCAAAGCCGACATTATCGAAGCAGTTACTAAATTACTGTCACTTTTTCGTTTCCTTATTTTGTTGCTCGGGGGTTTTACGGTACGATGCAGAACAGGATTTATTATTTGGATATAGCTGCATAATTGAGAAATGTTAACCGATGTGCGTGTATCGTGGAATACGATACTCGATTTATGGTTGCTTTTCAGATTAACCGCGAATATCCCACTGCTACAAAATGGGTAGGTAGTAATCCTATATTTAACGATGTCCTTGAAGACTTATGTGTTTACACAATGATTCCTGCCCTCACAGACACCTGCAGCAGGCCGAAGAGGCACTCTCAACTAGTAGTGCTGCAGGCGATTGGTATTTTGTTTCTTTGTTTACGTACTTGGAACTACATGTGGTACTCTGACAAATATTGATTCAGCATAAATAAATCTTATATGCAGTTGGCCCAGCCCGTCGCCTGCTGAAGAACTGCTGGATGAAATGTATTATTTGTCACATTTTGTTTGCACTACCATCTAACACGTCTGTGTACTTCTGTTTATTATTTGTTGATGTTAATGCAGATGCTCCGGGAGAACACCTATGTGCCACTCGGACGACAAGGAGAGCTGTGGGTGGGTACTTGTGAATCTTTTATGAATGATCAATCATAGAACACACATGCACGAAACACACTTGCTAAATGAAATATTTTATTACTTACAAAGACGGATAATAATGTGTAGCATAAATTGTCTTGCTGGCAGTAAAATGCTGTGCACCACATACTGGACGTTTCAAATCCTGTTGTCTTATGGAAACACATTCTCTATGTATTTCAGCTTGCTCAGTCCAACCCTGAGTGAGGCTACAGCATCTTCCGGGTGAGCTTGTCTCAAGGTATGCTACGTTGTACCTCTCTTAACAGATGATAATTTTCTTTTCATGCGCCACCAAGGTCCAACAGTGGCACGAACAGAGTGCAGCCACCAGCGAAGCCACCAGCGAAGCCCTCCCAAGCGCGACTTTCCGTGGCACCACAGTATCGGTAGCTCTGCTGTTCATTTTTCCTGCAAAATATTTTACGTCTGTGTAACGGCCCACTAAAACTGCGGCGTTGTCATTACAGTAAAAGAAGAAAGAATGACACATTTGAACAAGCCGTTCAAGAAGCGTTGGGGAGCTGCAGCACCACATTAAGTAGAATTCAGAGCGCAAGGGATCTTGCAGTTCCCAGTGCCCAAAGCCCACTAGATGAATGCCAGGAGGCGGCCACTTGGATGGCCACAAAACTGCGCAAGCTTCCGCCAAGAAAACGTTCTGAAATACTGTTTAAAATTCATTCCCTTATTTTAAGGCCGAGATGGAGCTTCCCGAGTGAATACGTGTATATCGAGCTATGTTCCAGCAATAAAGAACGCACTCCAATTTGTGCAGCATTATTGTGAATTTATGCGCCTGCAACATATGTTTTGAGCAAATGATTCAAAAACTGCATCATTACCTCTATTCCCGCGCGGGTCACTATCCTCTCCTGCCATGGCACCCGTCCTTCATTCATAAAGTAGGCTGCCAAGTGGTTGCGCATATCCATAGCTGGCCTGCAAAATCAACAAAATGCAACACCATCAGTGGCCTAACAAGGGAATCTTGATTTTGCATGCTTTCACTTGCGAGATAGTTTACCTTGCTGAATGATAGTGACGAGATCCCCCATGCCCGGCAGGCTGTCACTGCCAGCTCTCCAGGATCCGTCTACGATGTTGCCTTCCCAGTCCTCATGATCAGTGAAACCCAGAGGGCTGTAATCAGATCGCGATTGCGGCGAACTCAGCAGGAAGTTGTGCAATACAACGCATGACTTCACAATATTTTGTGTCGTTTCCTCCGATGCCCGAAACGGTCGCCGCAAAATTCTCCATCTGCTTGACATGATTCTGAAGGCATTTTCAACAACCGTCTTGCTCGGCTCAAGCGATAGTTGAATGTTGCCTTTTTCAGGTACTCTTGCCACTGAGCTGGCGATGGACACAACAACCAGTGAGACGGCGCCGCCAGCGCCTAAGGAGCGGCGAGAATCTCTCGACCGCTCCAACAAAGAAAAAGCCCGCATCACAGGGCCCGACAAGGGCTCTGTAAGTTAAGTTAGTGTTTTTACACGAGATACACAGCACAAACATCGTCTGCAACATGGCCACACAAATACTACAGTGGAACGTCAGAGGACTACTACGTAACCTCGACGACATCACAGAACTTATACATAAATTTAATCCGAAGGTGCTGTGTGTCCAAGAAACACACTTAAAGCATACACAGTCCAACTTTCTTAAGCAATATGCAATTTTTCGTAAAGATCGTGACAACGCTTCTGCCTCGTCCGTAGGTGTAGCCATATTTGTAAATACGTCTGTTGCTTGCCAACAGTTTGCCCTACACCCGCCTCTCGAGGCTGTATCTGTGCGAGCAATTTTATTTAACAAGCTTATAACCATTTGCTCCATTTACATACCACCCAACCATCATCTCAGTAAAACGGAATTTTACAGCTTCTTTGACCAGCCCCCAGAACCATACATTATCACTGGTGATTTTAATGCTCATCATACCCTTTGGGGAGACCCGCGATGCGACGCGAGAGGTCGACTCATTGAAAACTTCCTTGTTAACTCCTGTGCGTGCCTCTTCAATAAGAAGGAACCACATATTACAATATCCATCATAGTTATTATTCATCAATAGACCTGTCAATTGGCTCTGCCTCACTTTTCCCTGATTTAGAATGGCATGTAATGAAGAACCCATTCGGAAGTGATCATTTCCCATGTCCCTCGCTGGAAACTGGCCTCAGCTGACTGGGAATGCTTTAGGGAATCCACGTACCTATCACGAGATTTTATAAATAATTTTACTATAGATCATGCCGTGTCATATTTTACTGCTTTTATCATTGACGCCGCTGAGAAGTTCATTCCTCAAACAAGTGGCACTTCATTCAAAAGACCCCCCTGGTGGAATAACGATTGTAGACAGGCACGAAGGAAACAAAATAAAGCTTGGGGCAAACTACGTGAATGTCCTAGGCCTGAAAACCTAATAGAATTTTAACACGGTAAATCCCAGGGAAGAAGGACGCGAAGACAGGCTAAGAGGGCAAGTTGGGAGAGGTTTCTCTCAGGTATCAAATCGTATACTCAAGAGGCAAAAGTATGGGTCAGGCTAATGAGGCTAAAGGGAAAAGAAATCCATCCGTTGCCGCTAGTGAACGACGAAGCAAACAGCTTGGAAGATCAAGCTGACGCTCTTAGCGAACACTTTGAGCGCGTATCTGGTTCCAATAATTACTCCCACGCAATCCTAAAACAAAAACAAATCGCAGAACGCAAGACTATTGACCGTAAATGCAGACAGAATGAACTCTATAACATGCCTTTTAACATCGCCGAATTGAGAGCCTCCTTGACTGCATGTCGGAGCTCTGCACCTATACCCGACAGGATCATGTACGACATGATTAAACACATTCACAGTGATACTCAAATAACGCTACTCGCACTTTTCAATGCTATATGGGCTGCCGGATACCTACCTACTGCTTGGAAAGAATCCCTTGTCGTTCCGATTTTGAAAGAAGGTAAAGACCCCACTTTAGTAACAAGTTACCGACCAATAGCCCTCACAAGTTGTATCTGCAAACTCTTTGAAAAAATGATGAAACCGTCGCCTTTTACACTTCCTTGAGTCAAACAAAATTCTTGATCCATATCAGTCCGGCTTCAGAGAAGGACGGTCTACAACCGACCATCTCGTGCGCATCGTAGCAAACATTCGTGATGCCTTCATACATAAACAATACTTATCCGTGTTCCTCCATATGGAAAAAGGCGTACGATACGACCTGGCGTTACGGAATCCTACGCTATCTGTCGGCAATGGGCATCCGCGGTGATATGCTAACCATTATTCAAAGCTACCTACACAACCGCACATTCCCGCTTAAAATAGGTAATGCACTGTCGCGTCCATTTATACAGGAAACAGGTGTACCCCAGGGAGGCGTGCTCAGCTGCACACTGTTTATCGTGAAGATGAACACACTTCGTGCCTCATTACCACAGGCTATTTTTATTGTGTCTACATGGACGACATACAAATGGGCTTCAAGTCCTGTAACCTGGCCGTGTGCGAGAGACAGGTACAGCAGGGGTTGAACAAAGTGTCTAAGTGGGCAGACGAAAACAGATTCAAAGTTAACCCCCACAAACGTTCTTGTGTTCTTTTCACAAGAAAGAGAGGCCTGATTCCAGATCCTTGTGTAGGACTGTGTGGACAGCAAATACCTGTGAACAAAGACCACAAGTTTTTAGGCATTATACTTGACTCTAAGCTAACTTTCATTCCGTACATCAAATATCTCAAAGCAAAATGCCTAAAAACAATGAACCTAATGAAGATTATATCTCACACAACATGGGGCAGCGACAGGAAGTGTCTATTGAACCTTTATAGGAGTCTGATTCGTTCACGACTAGATTATAAGGCTGCAGTATATCACTCTGCCGCCCCAAGCTCACTAAAGATGCTAGATCCCGTTCACCATCTAGGTATCCGCCTGGCCACCGGCGCTTTCAGGACAAGCCCTATTGAAAGCTTATATTACAGTGTACTAGAATAGGGGCAGTGTGCTCACTGCCGTATCCCTGCGCCGCGGCGCCGCGGCGCACTCAGCGTCGACTCCTCCGGCGCCCGCCAGAGGCGCTGCCGCCAGTTTCTCCTGAAAACTTCCCTCGCTTGGTATGGTGTGCGTTCTGTTGGATCGCGACGTTGACCGTTCTCCCTCAAGGGCTGCAAAAGATAGCGCCAACCTTTCCTTACTGAAAACGAACCACTTAATATCGACGTTGTCGGCTCTCGACTGCAAGTCCCGCCGGCGTTTTCAGCAGCGGCCGTGGCAGAACTGACTACAGTCGCGTGAAAGATGCACCAAAGGCGTCTTTGCTCAGCGTTCCACGTGATGAAGAATGGCGAAAGGAATGGGAGAGGAACCTCAACCGTGCAAATAAGACACTGGAGGAATCTTGCGCGGTCTGCGAGTTATCCTTCGAACCGCGATTCATAATTAGGGACTTGTGCACCTTATAGAATGCAAAGAGGTGTGCATTCCTCGTGACAATTGCCACTGCTATCAGAAAACGCTGTTCCCACGACTCTTCCGAATTTACCACAGTACCTGATGAAGACGACACCTAAACCCAGGAACAAAACGAAAAGGTGTGAAAGGGTCGAAGCACCCGCGAAGAAAAGCCGAAGCGCACAAGACAGTAGCTATTCGGAGTTTTCACCGGCTGCCCCCGGCGCTTCCGGGATCATTCTTTATTTCGTTGTAAATAAACATTGGTATTGCATAAATGTACACCCGTGAAAAAAAGTATACGGACCAGGGATAGCGCGATAAAGCCGTTTGTTTCAACTACCTGCGAATGCAACTTGAAATTTAGGACTGCAGTCCAATCTTGGCATTGCGAGCTTTACAGTGTACTCGTCAGTTTCAATTTATGCATGTTAATTACGACGAAATTGAGTTGTTTCAGCGACCTTGTGGCCCGTATACTTTTGCTCACGGGCGTACATGGTATTTTCATCCATTCAATTTCATGTCGCATTAAGTTACGAAAGATGTTATACATAAATAACCAGCTAACCAGCTTAACTTGTGCAGCAGTGATACCTAATTTCTATGGTGAATAAATGGGGCAACGTGAAAATCTCTAAGGCGCTGCACGCCTTACCTGCGAAAAAAAAACAAAAAAAAACGAAGTGGTGGTTAAATTCGGCGTGGTGGTGCTGGAAACGCCGATGTGCGGTCGTTGGGGCGGAACCACACTCACCATTTTATCGATGAGCTGCAGAAAAAACTCGAGTGCCCCTTGCTACCGTGACTGCAGCGGCCGTATCAAGCCTTTAACAGATCAGCATGATTAGCAAGGCTAGTGCATCCGTGTCTCCGGCTTAAAACAACGCCAACCCTCTGTAGATCAGCCGCAACAATAGTAATTTATTTCACTGCAAACTGCGAAGGTGCATCAAAAGAACTTTCGCGCGCTGCACGTCGTGCATTTTACTTTTATACGGTGAAAACAGCCACACCCGATAGCTGTTCTACCGCGACGCGTAGGAAAGTTTCAGGTGACGCTGCGAACCGCGCCACCTGTCGGCGGCGACACGAAGTGCGTCAAGCTCTGCCGCGTTGTGAGCGCACTACAACTCTTCTAGTACACTGTACTTATATGTAGAATCGAATGAATGGTCACTCCCATTGGAGGTGAGGCCGCTGGACAGTCCTCGATTTTGACAGAAATACCTCCACGAATTTGTATGTTAAAAAATAAGGCGTGTGTGCGTGTAGACGGCGTCTCAACAATGGCCTTAGTAGACACAGGAGCGACCGTTTCAGTAATGAGTCTCGCATTCAAACGCCTGCTAGGACGAAAAGTGCTGTTTTCATCATACACCAGCTTCACATATTTCCTCAAAGTACACTCTAATCATGAACATCCGTGTTCGAAGACCATTAATGATTTGACGTGTACTACACTTTTCCATAATCGACCCTCTTTGAGACAGCCTTTTTCACTGCGTGTGAGGCAGCTTAGCGTTGAAATGGATGTCCCACTCCTCGAACATCGCATAATGCCTCCAGCTAAACTGCCACCTCATTGAGAGTGGCAGCTGATAGAATGCAATATATCTTTTGTAAAAGTTACAAAGTACACAGCAGACCTCGAAATTCGAATGCATTTCCATGAACTCCAATCTAAGTATTCGTGTGCTGAATTCTACACCGACGCATCAAAGTCGCACGCTGGCGTATCTTACGCGGCAATTGGTCCCTCTTTCTCTGAATTCGACGTATTGAACCCTTATACAAGCATCTTTACTGCAGAAGCCTATGCAGTGCTGTCTGCAGTTAAACACATTAAGAAATTAAAACAACAGAATGCAATAATATTCACCGACTCCTTGAGTGTCGTAAAGGCACTAATGTCTATAAGAATACACAAAAATCCTGTTTTTATTGAGCTTTACACATACCTGTACAATATTTATTCATCTGGTAGACATGTGACAATATGCTGGGTTCCTGGCCATAGAGGCATTGAGGGTAATGAACTGGCAGACAAAGTGGCCACATCAATTACATCTCTAGCTATTAATCTTACCGCTGCTATTCCTGCCACACATCTCTAGCCTTTTTTGCGAACGAAACTGCGAAACCACTGGCAACGTTTGTGGGACGCCGGAACAAATAATAAGCTCCACTTAATTAAACCACAGTTAGATTTCTCGCCCTGTACAACCAGAACACGACGAACTGATGTCCTATTCTGTCGTCTCAGACTAGGACACACATATGGTACTCACAATTTTCTGTTGACTGGTAACGAGCCTCCAACCTGTGGTCAATGGGGTGAGAGGCTGACCATCCTCCATGTCCTCCTGGAGTGTCGGGAAGCCGAAACAGAGAGAAGGAAACATTTTCCTCTTGCATACAGCCATTGTGTCCCGCTCGATCCCTGCATGTTTCTAGGTACAGAACCATTTTTTACAACCAAAGCAGTCCTCGCATTCTTGAACGATGTTGTCCTACATGCCATAAGCCCAATAAATTCGTAGCGCATCCTCTCTCCAGAGGATGCCGCTGTGACAGTAGTTCAGTATAGCACCTGCCTCCAGGCCCTTGTGGTTCAAGGGCTCTGTTTAGGCGGTAGTGCTTTTGCCAATTACTACATGTGAAATAACTTGAATATCTTCACTCTTTTTCAATGCATTCTTCATTTTCATAGTAAACGTCATTGATGATTGCCACAACTTTATTACATGTAGATTTTACGCTCTTTACAGCGACTATTACAGCCACGCTTCATCGAATGTTTTATCCATGCCTCATAATTCACACTATTCATGTACCACTGACCCGCCATTATCATCGCCTTGGCGCTCTTTGGCCACATCTGGCCCTTGAGCCAATAAACCCCACTAATCATCACAGTCGGCGTCTGCATGAGGCCGGCCACTATTGAAACGGACTGCAAAATCAAATTCCTGCAAACGTATTGCCCATCGAGCAAGGAGGCCAGACGGGTCGCGGAGACCAACCAACCAACATAGTGAATGGTGATCAGTAACTATCGTAAAGCGGCGCCCGTAGAGATATGGCCTGAACTTCGGGACTGCAAAGACGACAGCGAGGCACTCTTGCTCAGTGACGGTGTAATTCTGTTCGGCCTTGCTCAACCAACGGCTGGCTTAGGCAGTGGCATGCTCGGCGTCACCAAAACGCTGGACGAGGATGGCGCCGAGGCCGATTCCACTCGCGTCGGTGTGCAATTCTGTGGAGGCAGAGGGGTCAAAATGGCGAAGTATGGGTCCAGAAGAGAGTAGGAACTTCAGTTGACGAAACGAGGAATCGCAATCTGCTGTCCAGGTGAAAGGGTTATCCTTGCGCAGGAATGAAGTCAGAGGGTAGGCAGCATCGGCAAAGTTGGGCACAAAACGTTGGAAGTACGAGCAAAGACCCAAGCCCCGCAGGGGCGTCTGCGCAAGCAGGCGTTTGGTGAGTTGCGCCACCACGTACCCGAGCACACGAGGGTTGGACCCTACCGCGTGTCGCCGTGCGCGGCTTAGCCGTGTCCGGGGAAAAGAGGATCCTGGGGGTTGAGCCGATGCCGGGTGTTCGGATCTTTATGGCCCCTCGGCGGAGGCAACACACCTCTTTGGCCTCCGCTTCACGTAGACGGCACCCCCGGACTGACCCACCCGGGGGAAATCGGCTGGTCGCCTTTTCCTATCCCCCTCTCTAGCATTTGTCTTTCCTATCTCCTTTCTTTTCTGTCTTGTCTCCTCTTCGCTTCTGTTACTTCTACATTTTCGTAGGAGGCTTGGGTTAACCTTGTGTATGCGCACTCTCTTGGGTTATAGCAGCAATGCACGGCTGGCGTCTGCAGCCTTACACGTTAAGTACTGCAGCGTCCCCTAGTTGGGCTCCGTGGTGGGTGGCCGCAATTGCCGCCGAAATAAACGAAAATAATAGAACGCCTGCATTTCCCCGATTACTTGATCGTCACCCTCACAAGAGGGCACGCACGGAATAACTATTAGGCCTATTCAAACCTAGAGAAGTTTTTCCTCGTTTCCATGTTGTTCACAGTGAAAAAACAGAGAAACCAGCTAGAACCGTATCACCTTTTCTAGTTGCAAAAGGCCTGACTGAAGCCCTTGGCCCTAGTTATAAGGTCACCAAAATGGCCAGCGGGGACCTCCTCCTTGATATCCGTGATAAAGAGCAGCACAGTAAAATGAACAAGCTTGTGGCATTTGGCGACATACCTGTTACGGTTTCACCACATCGGTCTATGAACACAGCACGTGGAGTAGGGTCCGATGCAGATCTCATCGACTTGTCCGAAACTGAACTATTGAAAGGCTGGAAAGAGCAAAACGTAACAAACGTACAGCACATCGTTATCAGAGGAGACAGTAAATAAATTCCCACAAAACACCTCATCCTGACCTTTGCAACTTGCGATCTGCCACAAACCATAGAAACCGGATACACAAAGATAGCTGTCAGATCCTACATACCTAATCCACGAAGATGCTTCCAATGTCAAAGATTTGGCCACGGCTCGCAGAGCTGCCGTGGTAGACTCACATGTGCAAAATGTGGAGTGCAAGGTCATGCCTCAGACAACTGTGAAGCGACACCTCACTGTGTAAACTTTAAAGGTGAACATCCAGCTTACTCCAGATCTTGTCCCAACTGGAAAAAAGAAAAGGAAATATTCACTCTCAAAGTGCATGACAACATATCTTTCAAGGAAGCACGTAAAAGGTGTTCACCATTCCACAGTACAACTTATGCCGAGGCGACGCGTCAGGGGGCAGTGTCGCACCGGCTTCCGCCACCGGCCCGGTCCGCGCGCAGCGAGCAGCCGGCTGTGGTAGCCGCCCCTATGGTGGGAGCAACCAAGACTGCCTTGCCATCACCGAACTTGGCCACACTAGTGGCCCCTGCTAGCTCTGGCTGCATCCAGGATAGCACGGAAGCTAAGGAGGCACCGTCAACCTCCGCACTGGTGGGGACAAAGGCTTCGTCTTCCGAGGCGAAGCCAAACCGACGTACACATCGCTCGCTAGAGCGACAGTCCAACGCCTCGCAAGAGGCAATTGACACAACTCCTCAGACCGCACACGGAGTGCCTAGGGAGAGGCGACTCTCCCAAGAACGCTCCAGAAAGATACGACACCAGTTACAGCGCCTGGAAAAGGCTCTGTAAAATAGGCTGTACACTTCCCTTGAGACACACAGCACCTTTTGTTTTCCTCCAACATGAACACAATAATGCAGTGGAATGTTAGGGGAGTAATCCACAACCTAGACGACATCCAAGAACTTGTCAATAAATTTAATCCAAAGGTGCTGTGTGTTCAAGAAGCACACCTAAACTCCAGAAACACCAACTTCCTACGTCAAAATATTGGTTTCCGAAAAGATCGCGAGGATTCTGCCGCATCATCTGGTAGTGTGGCCATCATACTCGACAGAAGTGTAGCCTGTCAGCCACTTACACTCAATACGGCACTTGAGGCGGTAGCCGTTCGTGCTGTACTTCTGGGTAAACTCATAATCATTTGCTCACTCTACATACCCCCACACTATTCTTTACACAAGCATGAATTTCAGTCATTTATAGATGAATTACCAGAACCCTACCTCCTTCTTGGCGATTTCAATGCACACAGCAGCTTGTGGGGCAACACACGTATCGATGCGCGAGGACGCCTAATCGAACAATTTCTTTTCTCCTCTGGTGCGTGTCTCCTGAATAAGAAGGAACCCACCTACTACAATCTCGCAAACAAAACATTTTCCTCCATTGATCTCAGTGTAGCTTCCCCGTCTATATTTCCCGAACTGAAAAGGGAAGTTATAAAAAATCCTTACGGGAGTGACCACTTCCCCATACTGCTGAGATCAGCACTACAAAACGAACCTCCACCACAGGATCCCCGGTGGAAGTTCGATGCGGCAGATTGGGAGAAATTCCAAAGTCTTACAAGTGGTATTTCGTGGCCCGATATATCTTCATGGGAATTGACGCTGCTGTTGAGTATATTACATCTTTCATAATCGATGCTGCTTCTGAATGTATACCAGAAATGAGTGGTGCGACCTGTAAACGCCGTGTCCCATGGTGGAGCGAGGAATGTCGTAACGCTCGTAGGAAACAAAACAAAGCGTGGGGGTTGCTACGCGATTCCCCAACTGCGAAGAACCTTGTCAATTTTAAGAAAATAAAATCGGAGGGCAGGAGAACGCGCCGACAGGCCAGGAGAGAGAGTTGGGAGAAGATTTTATCAGGTATCAACTCATATACAGAAGAGGGCAGAGCCTGGAAAAAAGATAAGAAGATAAAAGGGCTACAAACTTTTTCAATCCCGTTGGTAAACACACAAGGCGACAGTCTGGAAGACCAAGCTAACTGTCTAGGAGCACATTTTGAACATGTGGCCAGCTCATCCCATTATTCACAAACATTTAAAAGACACAAGGCTGCAATAGAAAAACGGAAACTAGCAAGAAAATGTACCGGACACGAGGAATACAACCAGCCATTCTGCATTGCTGAGCTGTATGCATCGCTTAGTTGCTGCAACAAGTCTGCCCCAGGCCCTGACCGCATAGCTTATCAAATGCTGAAACACCTTCCCCATGAAACAAAGAAAACTGCTCTCCCTATACAACGCTATATGGACCTCCGCCGAGATTCCCTCTGCCTGGAAAGAGGCCATGGGCGTCTTGCGCTTGAGTTTGAGGTATAGTTTCGCCGCCTGGTGACGGCGAAAAACGCCATCTGGGTAGTACCAGCTTGGATAGTATTGAGCCCTGGCTGTGGCGAAGCACGTTTCTAGCCTGCGTTTTGCGTCGATTCTCACTTTTTTATGCCCTGTTTCGAGTGCGAAAAGGCTCGTCACTTCTCACAGACCATGGCGAACAGGCTGAGAGCTGGCCGCAGCCTATAGTAATACGAAAACGGACTCTCCATGTGCCGTGGGACGTAATGCTGGAAGCAGAAGACATCGGCCCCACCGATCCGGGAGTAACCTAGCCCAACCTCGAAAAAGCGTCACCGTCGTTACTGCTGCGTCGTGGGCTGCCATGAACAAGACGGCCGGAATCCCAACATCAGATTCTACCGTTTTTCCTTCAAGGCCTCACAAAGTGGAGCGTCGGGCGCGTTGGATAACTGCAGTTCGTCGCGCTGGGTAAGCGAAATGGAAGACCGACATAGCAGCAGGCATGGCTGGTGATTCACGATTCGAGACCCGGCCTCAGCGACAATTAACAATTCGACCGGTGCGAAGTGGTGAAGTGACCGGGTGTGTGCAAATGACCACAAATGGTCGGGCTGATTCGGTGACAATTCACTACCCCACTACGAGCAGCACAGGTTAGAGAGTTGAATGTGCTCATCCTTGACCTCAAGCCAGCACGTTGAGGCAGCACAGCAAGGTAGTATTGATTACAGCACATCGATGTTCGAGCGCTGACATCAAGCGAGCAGCGCACGAGCTCGCGCTGCAGTGCGATTGGCACGTACGTACGTTACTGCGAGCTTATATGCATTGCATAAGTTATTTATCAATTGCTAAAGGGACAGATGGCCGCTACTACAGCGCAGGCATAATTACTTGTCTAGCGGCATGCAGTCAACAAAGATTGCAGGAGACCCGCAGTTTCGCGGCTTGTCGAAAGACCGCTGCCGCCGCGGCGCGTACGATCGTGCGCTCGAGCAGTTCGTACCACCGCGGCATGCTGAAAGACCGCTGCCGTCGCGGCGCGTACCGCCGTGCGCTCGAGCAGTTCCGTACACATGTCTGCTTATCGCTGCTGTGAATTCATTTATAGAAAGCATTTCCTCGCGTTTGTGCGCCTGAATCTAGCAGCGTCATGGTGTATGGTGCGTATGGTGTATGGTGCATAGCGTATGGTGCAGCGTATGGTGCATAGCGAATAACCACCTTACCCGAAGTTCAACTTCGCACGTGCGTGACTCGCTTCACTTGCGATTGACACCGCGCTAAAACTTCGCCGCTTAATTCTTGAACGGCGTACACGTATTCGACGTTCCATAATTTCTTGCCTTTACGCAGCATGCCACCCATGGAAAAATATTCAGCGCCCGATATTCGCTGCAAGGCCTAGACAACACAACCGAAAGTGGCGGGTCCATATTGTAAACGTGCTTCCCGAAGCAGACGACCGAGCTTGGTACTACCCAGTTTCGAATTGAGGGCGCTTTTTAGCACCATTTTTGCAGCGCCCCCTGGGCAACGCAAAAGCCCCATTGTCATTCCTATACTGAAGCAGGGCAAGGACCCATCGTCTGCTTCAAGTTACCGGCCTATAGTACTAACAAGCTGTCTCTGCAAACTGTTCGAAAAAATGATAAACCGACGACTAATACATTTCCTTGAATTAAACAAACTGCTTGACCCGTACCAATGCGGGTTTCGAGAGGGTCGATCCACCGCCGACCATCTGATACGTATTGAGACGCAAAATTCGTGAAGCTTTTGTCCATAAACAGTTCTTTCTGTCTGTATTTCTTGATATGGAAAAAGCTTACGATACCACGTGGCGGTTTGGAATACTTAGAGACCTCTCACACGTTGGTATACGTGGTAACATGTTAAATGTCATAGAAAGTTATTTATCTAATCGCACATTCCGTGTTCGTGTGGGAAATGCTCTATCAAGACCATTTGTGCAGGAAACTGGAGTGCCACAGGGCGGGGTGCTCAGTTGCACTCTCTTTATCGTAAAAATGAGTTCTTTGCGTCTGTATATCCCAAGAAACATGTTTTATTCTCAATACGTCGATGATGTACAGATAGGTTTCGCCTCGTGCAATCTCGCAGTCTGTGAGCGGCAGATTCAGCTTGGTCAGAACAAGGTGTCTAAGTGGGCAGACGAGAATGGATTTAGCGTTAACCCACGAAAGACCACCTGCGTCCTGTTCTCCAGAAAGAGGGGTCTGCACCCCGATCCTGAAATCGAGTTGCAGGGACAATGTGTGGCCGTAAAAACCGAACATAAATTTTTAGGTGTGATTCTAGATACGAAGCTTACGTTTGTGGCACACATACGGTATCTAAGAAACAAGTGTATGAAAACAATGAATATTCTAAAAGTGTTGTCATGCACCGCTTGGGGTAGTGACGCACAGTGTCTTTTAAATTTGTACAAGAGCCTCATACTCACAAGATTAGATTACAGCGCCATAGTGTACCATTCCGCTACGCCAAGCGCCCTAAGGATGCTGGATCCTGTACACCATCTAGGCATCCGCCTAGCCACTGGTGCCTTCAGGACAAGTGCTGTGGCAAGCCTTTCTGGCACTGCCGCTGTGCATCACGATGTCAACAGGGTGCTCCAGGTGACCTCGGCATTAGGAGCAAAAGCTGCCAACCAGTCAATCATCGAGGAACGACAGAACCGACATGACGAGAGCGAATTTTGTGTTCTGAGAATGCCAGAGGGGGGTCGCCCATTGTGCAACACTGAAGCGTTTCTGAAGGTTCCATTCAGCTATCTTCATGGGGAGAGTGATTAGGGGCAGACAATGGAGGAACCTTACTTCTGCCGTGCAATGCAATTCGTAGCTTTAGCTGCACTTTGTAGGGTAGTATGAGGGCACGAGTAACGAGTGTAGCGAAGGAGTGAGAAACAGTGATGGCTTATCAGCGGTTTATTAAATGCCTTTACTTGTGATATTACTGGAGCGCTATGTCAAAAATTCTCGCACCTTACGTTCATGTGCACTACAGTTCTCGCGTATAACAATCGCAGATATAACGAATTATTGGTTTAAAATGACCGCCTTTTATTGCATTTATGATTTTCTGACCATGCCTGTTCAAACTGCGTCCACATATAATGAACATATTCAATAGCACCGTACTGTTAAAACAAACATGTCAAATCCGATCGCAGTAAAAGGAGGGTGCACACCAAGTTCTGCAGTTTGCAATTGCGATGGGGACTTGGCGCATCCTCTGCACCAGTTTAGTCCTGACGATGATATAACTGCGAAGATGAGTGAGTGCTGCACGTGGATTTCAGAAGTCACAAGGAAATTCAAGCTTTTTCAACCCTGCAAGGGTAATCATGCTTTCAAGGCATTTCTCCAGTGTGCTTCAGAACGAGGCCGTGCAGTGTATAATGGTGGTGGCCTTTGAAGACCGGCGCACATGGCTCACACAGGTCACGTGTTCTCTGTTCTCAGTGTGACGCTGCTTACAATGTCGGAGGCCACGATGGCACTCGTTTTTGCACTGTTCTCCGCGTGGTACTGCGCCTATTTGAACCAATTTTGTGCTTTCTCCATCAATTTCTTTATTGCAAGGTTAAATTGTATAAAATATGACTGCTTGCTGCCCACAAGGTGGGGAAATTTTATTAGTTTAGTATCCTTTACAGAAAGGTTAATTTTGTGGTAAGAGTGGGTTTAAGCCAATTTTTATAATGCTTGTTCGAGGTGCAGAAATGGGAAATTATGGGGTTTTATCAGAAATCAAAGGACTAACCTATACAATATTGTTTTATGCTAGTGTGTTTTAGGAGTACGATTACTGGTCAAAGAAAAATATACTTTCTATCTGTTGCAGGTAGAGATTGGTGTGCGATTTGTGATGCCAGTCAAGTGGCATTACATACTAAAGTGTACCTCCGAAGCTAAGTGCGCATTAGGTCTGGCACAGCACCTGTGGACACCACCACAAGCTGGGGAAAGAAGCCCGACTGGGCAGGCCTGCCGGACTATCTCTGATGCATCTGGGAAGCTTCTGGCAACACCAGAGAAAGTGGTTGCTGTGAAGAGTAAGTGAACATTCACCTCATTTAAGATACTTGACTGTATATCTGAAAGTTATCTGGATGAGTTAACATTGATGTACACACAATGGAAAGAAGTGCCAAAGAAAGAATGATGCGAGTGCCTATGCATATCTTTTTCTTAAGCCATATGCACTGTCAAAGCAGCATTGGATAATTTCGAGATATTGGTTTCTTGCGAAAGCTGTCTGCAGTTTCCCCTATAATCCGTTTCAATGACAAGCAATCAAGAAAGTCAGGTGGCTACATGTGCCTTATTTGAGCATAAAGATGAGGGAAGAATTACTACGCAAATAAAGCACCTCTCACATTATTGGCATGCACGCTATGACATGGGTAGTTGAGCTTGACCTGTGTGAAGCTTCCTATAAATTTTTATGCCTGTCATCAGTGCCCTAAAAAAATCAAGGTGCTAGGCATCATGCAGAGTTCTAGAACTCGCGGCCAGCCTGGATTAGAACGGATGACAACATAGTGTGGCTGTAATGCCTAGTTTTTCTGTGCAGTTTCAATTGTTTTATGAATGAAGTGCCGGTAACTCTTGTACTGCCATCAAGTCTGCTGCAAATACCGTTTGTTGCCAAAATGGTTTTTAGGAACAAACGAGCATAAAAGATTGCTCTGTATTTTAAGATGCTTCCTTAGGCTTTTTTACATTGAAGATGTAGGCTAGCTTAGCAAGGAAGCTATATGGGGTTTCAAAAGAACACTAAAACATTGGTTGCCATCATTGCAGCTAAATAAAGCATGGAAATCAGCCATGACTACGGCTTGCACATTAAAAAAATTTTACGCCTACATGGCTAATGTGCTAAAGTTACGGCCCGCTTCCTCGCCCACTGCATGAGATACAGACTGCGAGCAACAGGCTAACGGTAGCAGATGACAGAACTAGCACCTTGCAGGTCTCCTGCAGACATCTTAGGTTAGCAGCGCGACAATCTACATGGAAGCGAGAGAAGGGATAGGAAAGGAGCGCTGACTTACAAAATTTTATTGTGCACATAACCAAGGTTTAAATACCAGGCTAAGGCACAAAAGAAAAAACAGAAAGCTAGCACGTATTCAGGACTCGGCTTCCAACATACGATATGCAAATCATGTGGTTAAATATTGCACTTCCTTATCGCACAGTGACAATGAAGGGGCACTGACACAGCGCTCCCCAGATTTGTTAATTTTGAGCGCTTCAATAATTTCTCAAGTATGTTTGTTTTTGTTGCGACTGATCATTTGTGCACTATCAAATAAGGATTTGCAACGGTGGTCTCTGCAATGAATACCGAGATGACCAGGAGCGGAGTGGAAAACATGATTGTTATGCTCATTTAATTGTTCATTGAGACAGCGTCCCGTCTGACTACTTAATGTATTCTCGGCCGCAGGAAAGAGGAATGTTGTAAAACAACACCTACAGCGCACATGACAAAGCGATTATTATGGTTTGTTCTGCAGCAATTTTTTTCTTTCTTTAGGCTTACAGTTGACCTGCCTGCATAAGCGTGACAGCTTATGTGGTGCCAAAAACACAACATCGACACCAGCACGCCGACCAACTTTCTTGAGATTATGGGACGTGTGGATGTAAGGGATGACGTTGACTCTCTTCCTGGAAGTGGCAGAATCTGGGTTGCTAGCTTTTTCTTGCTTTTTCAGCTTCCAGCTACTGATGTCAGCAGACAGCCCGGGTCGTCCAATTGCTCAAGTCTCTGGGCCTGTTTCCCGAAACTGGTTTCCGTTAAGTGGTGACAGGACTTTGAAAGGTGAATTAGTGAAGCATAGGCTAACGATTCCTCGCTTGATGAGCTTTGAATGGGCTGAGTTAAAAGGTAAAAGAGCTTTGCAAGCTCTGGGTTCATACATCCAGCACAGCTAGTTGTTCCTAAAAATGAGTCTCAGGTCTAAAAGCCTAATCGAGTCGGCAACTGGCAGCTCATGGGTTAAGACAAATGGATGAAGACATTCTTTAAACAGCGATAAAGCATCACAGCAGCTAGTTTTGACAGTGTCGGCTTCAGTATCTAAAAGAACCAAAAAGTCATCTACAAACCTAAAACTTTTTCCACGAAAGACGGAAGCAGTTTGGAAAGTGCACAGCCATGAGTGGCTAGCAAGATGTCACTCAGCATGGGCGCTATGCATGAACCGATGCAAACCCCGCCCCTTTGCAGATACGCCTTCCCGCCGTGCGCTTTCCTAACGCCTTCCATCTTTCGTGGAAAAAGTTTTTAGGTTTGTAGTTTATTTTTTAGTTCATTTAGATACTGACGCCGACACTGTCGAAACTAGCTGCCGTGATGCTTTATCGCTGTTTAAAGAATGTCTTCATCCATTTGTCTTAACCCATGAGCTGCCAGTTGCCGACTCGATTAGGTTTTTAGACCTGACTCATTTTTATGAAAAACCAGCTGTGCTAGATCTATGAACCCAGAGCTTGCAAAGCTCATCAAGCAAGGAATCGTTTGCCTATGCTTCAATAATTCCTTTTCAAAGTCCTGTCACCACTTAATGGAAACCAGTTTCGGGAAACGGGCCCGGAGACGAGCAATCGAGCTACCCGGGCAGTCTGCTGACGTCAGTAGCCGGAAGCTTGCATAAGCAAGAAAAAGCTAGCAACCAAGATTCTGCGACTTCCAGGAAGAGAGTCACCGTCATCCCTTACATCCACACATCCCATAATCTCAAGAAAGTTGGTCGGCGTGGTGGTGTCGACGTTGTGTTTTCGGCACCACATAAGCTGTCACGCTTATGCAGGCAGGTCAACTGTAATCTTAAAGAAAGAAAAAATTGCTGCAGAAGCAACCATAATATACGCTTTGTCTGTGCGCTGTAGGTGTTGTTTACAACATTCCTCTTTCCTGTGGCCACGAATACATTGGTCAGACGGGACGCTGTCTCAATGAACGATTAAATGAGCATAATAATCATGTTTTCAACTCCGTTTCTGGTCATCTCGGTGTTCATTGCAGAGACCACCGTTGCAAACCCTTATTTGATAGCGCACAAATTATCTGTCGCAACAAAAGCAAGCATACTAGAGAAATTATTGAAGCGCTCGAAATTCTCAAATCTGGGTAGCGCTGTGTCAGTGCCCCTTCATTGTAACTGTGCGATAAAGAAGTGCAATATTTAACCACATGATTTGCATATCGTATGTTCGAAGCCGAGTCCTGAATATGTGCTACCTTTCTGTTTTCTTTTTGCGTGGTATTTAAACCTTGTTAATGTGCGCAATAAAATTGTTGTAAGTCAGCGCTCTTTCCTATCCCTTCTCTCGCTTCCATGTAGATCGTCGCGCTGCTAACCTAAGATGAAACATTACCAACACGCCTGTTCAGCCACCCTTGCGTTAGAGACCGTCTAGCCAAGTCGTGGCTCTCGAAATCTGACAGAAATTTGGGTGGTTGAAGAGCAGACAAATTATGCGAAATCGGAAGCAATAAGTCCGCCTGACGGTGCTTCGAATGCAGCTGCCGTTTGACTAAACTTTGCAGTAAAGCCAAACTCCAGATCAGAAGAGGCGTGGCTTTGGCAAACACCTACTGAAATCTCATGCGACTCAGCAAAACAGTGTGATGAATGTGCATACATTCTCAATGCAAATAAATCTGCTCTGCTATGCGCGCTGGGTAGCATATTTGTGTGTAATATATGCTGCATTGTATTATTATTGCGATAGCAATTATATGGACACTCAAAAGCAGATTTCTGCGTCGTAGAGCGTC
>NC_051155.1:94735681-94766845 GCF_013339745.2 Dermacentor silvarum
GTTGAAGTCATGCGTACTGCATCCGGCCTTTCAACAAGCGTTTATCGGAAGCCTACGCACACAGGGAAATATCTGCACTTTGATTCGGCCCATCCCGTTAGACACAAACGATCTGTTGCCTCTACACTGTTCACCCGTGCATTCCGATGTGCTCGACTACTGATGCACGTAGAGCTGAGTTGAAGAGAGTGGCGCAGGATTTGGTCAGTAATGGCTACCATGGCCAGTTTATAAAGACTGAAGAAAAGCGTGTCATCAGGCCGATGAGAACAAGGAAACGGGCGACTCTCCCCTATGCATGAGGCATGAGCGAGTCAATGTCAAGAATTTTCAAAGATTATGATGGACAAATCTGCCACATCCCTTCAAGCAAGCTAAAACAACAACTCGTCCTAGTCAAAGACTGCCTCGAAAAAGAAAAATATCCCGGCATCGTCTATAAAATTCCTTGCAAGGACTGCCAGGCAGGCGTGCTACGTGTGTTTTTCAGTTGGCGAGTGTACGTTTATGCAGCCATGTCACGTGTGTGAAGGTTTTTTTTCTGTATGTGTACATTAATGTTGATGGCATAATTATGTAATCATGCAGTCCTTGGAACGCAATGCTTGTGCACATTCCTATATTGCATCTAGTGACCGCACAGATCAACCTGAAATAAAGAGTGGTCCTACAGACAGCACATGTATTTGAAATTCGGCTACCCAATGTCAAGGTAGATGTTAGTGAGTTCATCGAGCTATAGATAGCAGTGAATATTCTTGCAGATCATTGTCAATTTAACAAATTCAGCGATTGCTATTTATGCTTGGGAGATTTTATGTGGGATTGTCTAAAAGATTTTTTTAAATTTTACTGCATAATTTCGTTCTGCTCATGCAGGTGAGCCCACTACAACTAATAAATGGCCAGAATGCCAGAAAACAGTGAAGTTGAGAAATGCATAGTGTATATCGTCCAGTATAAAACCTGTTAGCTACAAGCTATGTATGTGTTATTATATATTGCAGGTGTATGCTGGATCCGGGCAATGAATAGAAAAGGCTGCTTGGGGGACATTGTTGCGGTCTACGTCTATGTTCTGCCGTATGGCGTCCACAACGTATTGGATGCCAGATGAGCTTAAGAACAGAAGCGTGACCGGGACTTTGTCCAACAAGTCGCGATCCAAGGGAAGGACTGAGGCCAGACCAGCCGTGACACCACAAAAGTTGTCATCCTTGAAAAGTATATGAACATACTGTTCTAATGAACTGATCTACTCATGTATAGATGGCACATGCAAATAGCCACAGTAAAAGCGAAGCTAGTGCTAACGCACTGTGTTGCGATCATCTGCTACTGAAATATTTCATGTTAAAACTGTAGAAAGAATTTGAGGCATGTGAGTTAACATGAAAAAAGTAATCTGCAGTTTGGTTATTGAAAATGCAGCTTTGCAAAAATATTTCATTGAACCGTGGGCATATTGTTGGGAACTTGCACTGTGCATGCTGGAAATTATTGTTTAGATGCTTTCATTAATTTTGTACTCGTGATTGCTTTTCTTGCGCAGGCCTCCTCCGGATCTTCATAGGCAACCGTGTCATGCCGGAAGACGAGAAAAAAAAAGATTGAAAGAAGTGCGCAGGCAATTGGTGCAGAAACTCGCTGACGCGCCAAGAAGGTAGTGCTACTGGTACTGATTGCTACGGGGCTTGTCCCAAAAGTTTGTGCACTGAGCCAGCAAAAACGCGGCAGAGAATGTAGTGACATGAACTGCTCAAACTTCTGGGACAGACTTTGTATATTTACCTTACCAGCTTAGCACTTCTACCTTTCTTTGTGGAGTTAGTGCTTACCGTATTTACTAAAAAATAGGTCCAACATGAGTATAGGTCGACCACTATATATTGAATTAGTTGAGAAATTTAGAAAATTTTAGTTTGAATTAAGTCAGCCAATATCTTTCTTTAGCAGTAGTAGTGTAAACTTAAATTATTTCTCTTAAGGGTCTTGGGTGGTGGGTGGGTGCCTCAGTTTAGAGCTCCATTGGTCTCTGCAGCTTGCTGGGCTTGATCGAGAAGAGCTCTCTGGCTCTCTAGATTTTCGCTAGCAAGCCAAACGTCCCGGGACGCTGCCTGTTGCTTGGAATTTGTGCCGTTAGGGGGTGAATTTAGAATTTGGAAGTCGTTGCTTACATATCCACATTACAGGACGAGACTTGGCCCACCAAGGGAAGTGGCAGGGTGTATGCATCTTGTGAAGTATTTGGATTTATGGATATGCGTGGAGGACCACACAAATAGCGAAGGAACGAAAAAGATTAGGTCTATCTTAAAGAGACGGGAAGAGTGTGGATCAGAGAGCAAATGGCGATAGCCGATATTCTTGTTAACATTAAGAGGGGAAATGGAACTGGGCAGGCCATGTAATGCGTAGGATGGATAACCGGTGGATCATTGGTTACAAAATGGATACCAAGAAAGGGAAGCGCAGTCGAGGATGGCAGAAAACTAGGTGGGGGGATGAAGTTAGGAAATTTGCAGGCGCAAGTTGGAATCTGCTAGCGCAGGACAGGGGTAATGGAGATCGCAGGGAGAGGCCTTCGTCCTGCAGTGGACATAAGTATAGGTTGATGATGATGTGTGTTTGTAAGAAGAGCCAGTACCTGGCCTGTTTCCCTGTACGGTCTGGGTGTAGGTGGCTGTATTTTTGTCTCTTTGGTCTCCGAGGATGTCGTGCTGGTGGATCAGGGGTATTCCAGTAAAACACGTTGTGGGGCTAGTTGGTGCATAGCTTTCAAAAGATGAAGCGCCAACAGTGACAGCACATTAGGAAGGAACAAAGACAGGACAGGCGCTACTTGCAACTGTTTATTGTGGTCAAAGGTGGTTGAATATATAGCCATGGGGAGAGGGGGGGACGAAAAAGGCGGAACACTCATTGTATGAATGCGCACGCGTGAGAACACTGAAGATGTGCATGAAGGAAATGGCGAATCTAAAACTTATCTAAAAACACACTTTCATTTGTGTATATATTCAGAGACGGGGAGCTGACACATGTTTCCCCTCTCTTCCTAATCTGGTTGGCCTCCAACAATTCACGTGCCACAGAGTCTTTACTTTTAAACAAGATTGTAGTATCTTGAAGCCTTGCTTCACATGCTTGTTTATTTTCATTGCCGCAGGCCTTGCAATGAAGAGGCAAGTTTGAGCCATAACCATATTTCAATGAAAGCTTATGCTCCCGCAGGCGATCATTAATACATCGGCCAGTTTGGCCGACGTACTCATTCCCCACACTTCAGCGGTATACGGTATACAACTCCTTCCTCACACTTCACAAAAGGATTCGTATGTTTAATGGAACACCCTGCTTTCTTAGAGTCATCAGAACCAATCAGGCGGCACAAAGTAGCAAGTTTTCGGGGTGCGGAAAAAACCACAGGAATTTTGTATTTGACAGCGACGTGTTTAAGATTGTGCGCCACTTTGTGAGAATACGGAATCACCATTGGTTTGGCTTTCTTTTCGAATGTTTGACCTTCTTCAGTGCTTCTTTTTCTTTCTTTTTTCACCTTTTTCAATAACGCCTCCGAAACTGCACTTACAACCGAACAAGGGAAGCCAGCCTTCCTCAATTTCAAAATCTGTTCGTCAAAGCTTCCTTGTGCCTTATGACAGCACGAATTTTTAAGGGCGGATTCGAGGCACATAGTGGCAATCGCACGTTTAACAGTCTTGGAGTGTGTAGACTCGTACGGCAACAATTCCTTGTGGGCACGGGGTCGATACATCCAGCAGGAACCTTCGTCAGTAAGGGTTATGTCAAGATATAAAAACTGCAAGCTGTTATCCTTGGCTAGTTCAAAAGTAAAATCTAAACAGCACGGCAAAGGCTTAGATTTTACTTTTGAACTAGCCAAGGATAACAGCTTGCAGTTTTTATATCTTGACATAACCCTTACTGACGAAGGTTCCTGCTGGATGTATCGACCCCGTGCCCACAAGGAATTGTTGCCGTACGAGTCTACACACTCCAAGACTGTTAAACGTGCGATTGCCACTATGTGCCTCGAATCCGCCCTTAAAAATTCGTGCTGTCATAAGGCACAAGGAAGCTTTGACGAACAGATTTTGAAATTGAGGAAGGCTGGCTTCCCTTGTTCGGTTTTAAGTGCAGTTTCGGAGGCGTTATTGAAAAAGGTGAAAAAAGAAAGAAAAATAAGCACTGAAGAAGGTCAAACATTCGAAAAGAAAGCCAAACCAGTGGTGATTCCGTATTCTCACAAAGTGGCGCACAATCGTAAACACGTCGCCGTGAAATACAAAATTCCTGTGGTTTCTTCCGCACCCCGAAAACTTGCTACTTTGTGCCGCCTGATTGGTTCTGATAACTCTAAGAAAGCAGGGTGTTCCATTAAACATACGAACCCTTTTGTGAAGTGTGAGGAAGGAGTTGTATACTGTATACCACTGAAGTGTGGGAAAGAGTACGTCGGCCAAACTGGCCGATGTATTAATGATCGCCTGCGGGAGCATAAGCTTTCATTGAAATATGGTTATGGCTCAAACCTGCCTCTTCATTGCAAGGCCTGCGGCAATGAAAATAAACAAGCATGTGAAGCAAGGCTTCAAGATACTACAATCTTGTTTAAAAGTAAAGACTCTGTGGCACCTGAATTGTTGGAGGCCAACCAGATTAGGAAGAGAGGGGAAACATGTGTCAGCTCCCCGTCTCTGAATATATACACAAATGAAAGTGTGTTTTTAGATAAGTTTTAGATTCGCCATTTCCTTCATGCACATCTTCAGTGTTCTCACGCGTGCGCATTCATACAATCAGTGTTCCGCCTTTTTCGTCCCCCCTCTCCCCATGGCTATATATTCAACCACCTTTGACCACAATAAACAGTTGCAAGTAGCGCCTGTCCTGTCTTTGTTCCTTCCTAATGTGCTGTCACTGTTGGCGCTTCATCTTTTGAAAGTGGATCAGGGGTTCCTCGTAGGGATCCTCGAGCAGTTTGGTCGGCCTTCTCATTTCCCTTGTGCCCAGAGTGTGCCGGGCACTACATTATTGTGTGGTGCCATTCTAGGGTGGTGCCTAGCATGCTGTGGATTTTGTGTGGAATGGTGCCCGTTATATATGAATGGACCACTGCCTGGGAGTACGTCAGGACCAATGGAGATTGTTCTTCTGCATCTTGAAAGGCCAGTGCTATGGCTGCTGCCTCCTCCGTGCAAGCCAAAGGGGTCCGAATGGAGCCAGTTATCACTGTGGACTATTGTGAATTTGTTGCCACTCTATGCACGTCCGTGTAGTATATGTCTGGATTTCTTCCATGTTTGTTTTGTAAGGTCTTTGATCGTGCTTTTCTTCTGCGTTGGTTGTGTTCCGTGCTCATGTTCTTTGGGATTGCTGAAACAAATTTTCCCTCTTCGGTATGTTAAGCAGCAAAACTGTTTCTTCCCTGCTGTATTGCCCACTCAGGGGCATCCCACCTTTTACAGCAGGACCCTACCTAGTTCTGTTGAATTCATATGCTGTCGGTGTGCCACGACCACCACCGTGGTATATTCTTCATATGTGACGTAAATACCAAGAGCGCCCACTTCTTCATGCTCGTGTGTTTTGGTAGCTCCGGAGAAGCCTCGTATGCTGCCCTGATGATGGCGCTCACTTTGGTCATCTTGGCCTTTTTAGCCTTTGAAAAGGGAGGCGAGTCAATGCTGCAAGCTGGATCCTCTTCGTACTTGCCAGAGAAGTCATCCTTGATTGATGCTGCACAGGCGTCCTCGGCACCCCAAATGACGATGTCTTTAACGCTGTCGAGTGTGCTGTATATGCAGCATCATTTAAAACCAGTCTGAATCTCAGCTGGCAGGCCCCCTCGCACATTGATGATGTATGGTGCTTAATGGCGCAAGGGCCAGGTATGGCCAAAGAGCGCCAGGCCAGTGTGTTCATGAGTTGACAATGGAGCAATGAATTGCGAAAGGTAGATGTGTCGTGGCTGTAAAAGGGCCTAAAAACAATCGCTGTAAAATGCGTAAAATATATATGTAATAAAATTATGGCAATGGCTGATGAGGTGCACTATGAACACGAAAGAACAAATTGCAAGATAATGAAGATAAACGAAAATTTATCACTGATAAACTTTTCAAACAGCACTGCTGCCTTGACAGACCCTTTGAAACGCAAGGGCCTGGAGGCGCGTGCTATGCAAAACTACTATCGCGGCGACATCCTCTGGAGAGAGGATGCGCTACGAAACTATTGGGCAAATAACATGCAATACTACATCGCTCAGAAAATCCAGGACAGCTTTAGTGCTAAAGAGAGGTTTGTCGCCCAGAAACATAGCGGGATGGAGTGGAAGACAGTACCGGTACGCTAGGGGAAAGTGCCTTTTTCTCTCTGTTTCGGCTTCCCTGCACTCCACGAGGACGTGGAGCACGGTAAGCCTCTCTCCACATCTACCACAGGTTGGCGGGTCATTTCCAGTTAGAAGGAAATTGTGGGTGCCGTATGTATGTCCTATTCTCAGACGAGAGAATAGGACATTTGTTCTTCGTATTTTCGTAACGGGATGCCAGGGACCTATTTGTGGCTTAACTAAGTGGAGCTTATTGTTCGCTTCGGCATCCCACAAGCGCTGCCAGTGGCTTCGAAGTTTCTTTCTCAAGTAGGGCTTGAGATCGCTGGCAGGGATAGAAGCGGTAGGGTTAAGGGCTCGCGATGTAGTTGATGTGGCCATTTGATCAGCCAGAACATTCCCCTCGATGCCTCTATGGCCAGGCACCCAGCATATAATAATATGCTGGTTAGACATGTATGCCTTGCACAGAGCAGAATACAGTTCAATAAGTACAGGGTTTGTGTGTCTATGTAGAGTCATGATGGCTTTTACGACGCTTAGGGAGTCTGTAAATATTATTGAGCTTTTGAGTTTCGATTTGCCTATACTCTTCACAGCCGATAAAAGTGCATAGGCCTCAGCCGTAAAAATGCTTGTTTCCGGGTGCAGTACATCGGACTCGGAGAACGATGGGCCGACTACTGCATAAGATACCCCTGCATGTGACTTGGAAGCGTCGGTGTAAAACTGAGTGCAGGACGAGTACTTGAACTGGATTTCCAGAAAATGCATCCGGATATGTGCCTCTGGAGCATCTTTTGTGACCTCTACAAACGAAGTATCACACTCTATGAGTTGCCACTGCCACGGTGGCACTGGCTTTGCTGGGGCCATCAGAGTATTTTCAAGTAGTGGGATGTCCATTTCTTCACTAATTTTTCTTACACGTAGTGAAAAGGGTTCTCTTGCTGTCGGCCGGTTATTAAAGAGTGTGGAACTGGTCATATCATTTACGGTTGAGAAGGACGGATGTTCCGGGTTTGAATTTACTTTCAGGAAATAGGTGAGGCTTAAGGATGAACGTTGCATATCAAGCGACCACATGTCCGCCTCTACATACAGGCTTGCCACAGGACTTGTCCTGAAGGCACCAGTGGCTAGGCGGATGCCTAGATGGTGTACAGGATCCAGCATCCTTAGGGCGCTTGGCGTAGCGGAATGGTACACTATGGCGCCGTAATCTAATCTTGTAAGTATGAGGCTCTTGTACAAATTTAAAAGACACTGTGTGTCACTACCCCAAGCGGTGCGTGACAACACTTTTAGAATATTCATTGTTTTCATACACTTGTTTCTTAGATACCGTATGTGTGCCACAAATGTAAGCTTCGTATCTAGAATCATACCTAAAAATTTATGTTCTGTTTTTACGTGCACGCGTTCTCCCTGCAACTCAATGTCAGGATCGGGGTGCAGACCCCTCTTTCTGGAGAACAGGACGCAGGTGGTCTTTTGTGGGTTAAGGCTAAATCCATTCTCGTCTGCCCACTTAGACACCTTGTTCAGACCAAGCTGAATCTGCCGCTCACAGACTGCGAGATTGCACGAGGCGAAACCTATCTGTACATCATCGACGTATGCAGAATAAAACATGTTTCTTGGGATATACAGACGCAAAGAACTCATTTTTACGATAAAGAGAGTGCAACTGAGCACCCCACCCTGTGGCACTCCAGTTTCCTGCACAAAAGGTCTTGATACAGCATTTCCCACACGAACACGGAAAGTGCGATTAGATAAATAACTTTCTATGACATTTAACATGTTACCACGTATACCAACGTGCGAGAGGTCTCTAAGTATTCCAAACCGCCACGTGGTATCGTAGGCTTTTTCTATATCAAGGAATACAGAGAGAAAGAACTGTTTATGGATGAAAGCTTCACGAATTTGCGTCTCAATACGTATCAAATGGTCGGCGGTGGATCGACCTTCTCGAAACCCGCATTGGTACGGGTCAAGCAATTTGTTTGATTCGAGAAAATGTATTAGTCGGCGGTTAATCATTTTTTCGAACAGTTTGCAGAGGCAGCTTGTTAGTGCTATAGGGCGGTAACTCGAAGCAGACGATGGGTCCTTGCCCTGCTTCAGTATAGGAACGACAATGGCCTCTTTCCAGGCAGAGGGGATCTTGCCGGAGGTCCATATAGCATTGTATAGGGAGAGGAGAGTTTTCTTTGTTTCATGAGGAAGGTGTTTCAGCATTTGATAAGCTATGCGGTCAGAGCCTGGCGCAGACTTATTGCAACAACTAAGTGATGCATACAGCTCAGCAATGCAGAATGGCTGGTTGTATGTCCTCGTTTCCCGTACCTTTTCTTTCTAGTTTCTGTTTTTCTATTGTAGCTTTGTGCCTTTTAAATGTTTGGGAATAATGAGATGAGCTGGCCACATGTTCAAAATGTGCTCCCAGGCAGTTAGCTTGGTCTTCCAGACTGTGGCCTTGTGTGTTTACCAACGGGAGTGAATAGGTTTGTAGCCCTTTTATCTTATTAACTTTCTTCCAGACTCTGCCCTCGTCTGTATATGAGTTTATGTCTGATAAAAACTTTTTCCAACTTTCTCTCCTGGCGTGTCGGCGCGTTCTTCTGCCCTCCGATTTAATTTTCTTAAAATTAACAAGATTTTCCGCAGTTGGGGAGTCGCGTAGCAACCCCCACGCTTTGTTCTGTTTCCTACGAGCGTTCCGACATTCCTCGTTCCACCATGGGACACGGCGTTTGCAGGTCGCACCATTAATTTCTGGTATACATTCAGTAGCGGCATTGATTATGAAAGATGCAAGATACTCAACCGCAGCATCAATTCCCAGCAAAGATATGTCAGGCCACGAGATACCACTTGTAAGACTTTTGAATTTCTCCCAATCTGCCATATCCAACTTCCAGCGGGGTGCCTGTGGTAGAGGTTCGTTTTGTAGTGGTGATCTCAGCAGTATCGGGAAGTGGTCACTCCCGTAAGGATTTTTTATAACTTCCCATTTAAGTTCAGCAAATATAGACGGGGAAACTATACTGAGATCAATGGAAGAAAAAGTTTTGTTTGCGAGATTGTAGTAGGTGGGTTCCTTCTTATTCAGGAGACACGCACCAGAGGAGAAAAGAAATTGTTCAATTAGGCGTCCTCGCGCATCGATACGTGTGTCGCCCCACAAGCTGCTGTGTGCATTGAAATCGCCAAGAACGAGGTAGGGTTCTGGTAATTCATCTATAAATGACTGAAATTCATGCTTGTGTAAAGAATGGTGTGGGGGTATGTAGAGCGAGCAAATGGTTATGAGCTTACCCAGAAGTACAGCACGAACGGCTACCGCCTCTAGTGCCGTTTTGAGTGGAAGTTGCTGACAGGCTACACTTCTGTCGAGTATGATGGCCACACCACCAGAAGATGCGGCAGAGTCCTCGCGATCTCTTCGGAAAACAATATTCTGACGTAGGAAGTTGGTGTTTCTGGAGTTTAGGTGTGTTTCTTGAACACACAGCACCTTTGGATTAAATTTATTGATAAGTTCTTGGATGTCGTCTAGGTTGTGGATTAGTCCTCTAACATTCCACTGCATTATTGTGTTCATGTTGGAGGAAAATAAAAGGCGCTGTGTGTCTCAAAAGGGAGTAGAGTGACTTTACTTTACAAGGCCTTTGTCAGGCCCTGTAATTGGTGTTTTGTCTTTTTTGGAGCGGTCGAGAGAACCTCGCCGCTCCTTCGACGCTACCTGCGCCGTTTGGCTTGGACTGGTGTCCATAGCCTCTTGCGAGGCACTGGACACCCGCTCCAGAGAGCGATGTGTGCGTCGCGTAGACTTCACCTCGAGCGACGAAGTCTTTGTCCCCACCGGGCCGGAGGTCGAAAGGACCCCTGTGGCCTCTGCGGTGCCCTGGCTGCTGCCGGAGCTTATAGAGGCCACTGGTGTGGACATTTTGAGAGATGGCAGGGCAGCGTTGGCTGCTCCCACCTTAGGGGCGGGTGGCGTTAGCCTCGGCACGCTAGGCGTGGTCCGGGCTACCGCCAGAGGCCGTTGTGGTGCCGCCCCCCGTTGCACCACTTCGGCGAAAGATGTTTTAAACAAAAACAACGAGGAGATACGTTGACGTGCTTCGCGGAATGTGATATTCTCCTTCACTTTTACAGTAATTATTTCTTTTTCTTTCTTCCAGGCTGGACAAGCTCTGGAGTATGCCGGGTGACTGCCGTCGCAGTTCGCACAATGTACCTCGTCATTATTGCAATCGTCAGAAGAGTGACCAGTTGTGCCGCACTTTGCGCACATAAGCTGCCCTCGGCAGCTTTGGGATGCGTGACCAAATCTTTGGCATTTGAAGCAACGTCGCGGGTTTGGGATATAAGGTCGAACATGAAGTTTTACATAGCCGGTTTCAAGTGTCTCGGGTAATGTGGTTGAACTGAAAGTGAGTATTAAATGCTTTGTTGGGATTTCGTTGTCATTCCTTCTGATTGTGATGCGCTGCACGTGGATTACGCCTTGGTCCTTCCATCCATCCAGGAGTTCTTCTTCATTCAATGTCATTAAGTCTTCATCTGATACTACGCCTTTGACTGTGTTCATAGTTCGATGCGCGCTCACAGAAACAGGGATATTACCAAAGGCTACGAGGTGTGCTAGTCTGTTGTATTGTTCCTTGTCTTTTAGTTCCAGGAGCAAATCTCCACTTGCCATCTTTGTTACCTTATAACCAGTTCCAATGGTTTCTCTTAGGCACTTGGCCACAAGAAATGGTGAAATTGTTCTAGCTTTTGTAGATGATTGTTCGCAGTGGAGGACGTGGAATTTCGGGAAACGTTCGCTGTTTTTGGGCAAGAATAGTGATGTTGCATCGGTGCGTACCCTTTTCGAGGCACGATCAGTTGAGAAAGGGTTCGGGGATCCCATGGAAAGAAACTACATGTTCGGCAACGGCGTCTGCCACCCACCGCGGAGCCCAACAAGGGGACGTGGCAGAACATAAGACAAGTCTGCACAGCGCCAGCAGTATGCCGTTGCTATAACCCAATATGGTATACCCAAGGTAGGACAGCCACACCAGGTTAACCCTTGCCGCCAGGAAAACTCGAAGTGAAAGGAAAAGATGAGAGGACAGGACAGATTAAAAGTGGAAGGGAAAGACGAAGATGATGGTAGAGAGAGATAGGAAAAGACGACTACCGGTTTCCCCCGGGCGGGTCAGTCCGGGGGTGCCGTCTACGTGAAGCCGAGGCCAAAGGGGTGTGTTGCCTCCGCCGGGGGGCCATAAAGGTCCGAACACCCGGGATCGGCTCAACCCCCAGGATCCTCTTTTCCCCGGACACGGCTAAGCCACGCACGGTTAAACGTGGGAGGGTCCAACCCTCGAGTGCTCGGGTCCGTGGTGGCGCAACTCACCAAACGCCTGCTTGCGCAGACGCCCCTGCGGGGGCCCCCTCGCACATTCTTAACCCATGTTGAGACTTTGCTTGTCTCCAATGATGGTCCCCAAACATACTTTATTAGATTTCTTAATACTAGTTTTGCTTTCTACTTTGTTGTGTATATTTACTACAGGTTACAAATAATGTACTAGTAAAGCAGGCGCCCGTGTGCTGCTTGAACCCAGGCATGGCAGAGGAATGCCATTGCCTCGGTACTTTTGCTAGCTTTTTTCATGAATATAGGTAGAAATTTGTTGGTAACATAGATTGAGTAGCTTCATTTATTTCGAGAAATAGTACCTATGTACAGTAAATACAGTATTTTTGTTTGCATGTATATGATGGCTGCGTGTGAATTACTGTGCAATAAAACTTTGAAACCATCAATCAAAGGTGTATTTTCTATTTAGGAACTGTCTGACAGCATAATAAAGCATGCTTGATGACGCCACTAGGGATCGTATTCTCGGAAAATCACATTCGGAGGTAGTTTCACTTTTGCGAGAATCGGCACTGCATGCCTGCGCACAAGCGTCGGGAAAATGCAAGAGCTTTCGTGGGCCGAGCCATGAACTCTCGCGAAAGTGAAACTATCGCTGAAAGTGATTGCCAGAGAATACTGCCGCAATCGCGGCCTGTCGGAATAGAATGTTCCGACAGGATTACAAACCGACAGGCTGAAACCGACAGGCTGACACCGACAGGCCGACACCGACAGGCGGACGCCGACAGGCTGACACCGACAGGCTGACAAGCCCACAGGCTTACAGGCCGACAGGCCAAAATAACATACAGCCGACAAGCCGACAGCCTGTCGGATTTTTTGTCTGGGAAAGCACAGCCCTTTGAATCGCTCGCGGAAACGTCAGCGCGCCCCCCTGGTGCGGTCCAAGAGCAGATAGCAGTTCGCTCAAACGGAGCGCACGTTTGCGACCGCGCGCGGCCAGATCTGTCGGTGACGATAGCTGGTATCGCAATTCCGCCTTCTTCACCGCTTGTTCACGCAAAGGGAAAGGAAGCCACGGCTCTGATAAGGACGCTGGACGGGCGCGCACGTGTGCGCCTGGCCCGTTTTATTATTCTTTTTTTTCATAAACTTTGATTGTCGTGATCACAGACTCATCGAGTGAAAAAAATCGGAAATGAATCAAATAACCACGCAGGCCTTTTCTGCTTGTTCACCCAAGGGGGGGAACCAGCGAAAGGCTATATGATGCGACGTTAATGGATTGCATATGCCTTGGTAAAGTCGCACGGAATGTAACGTTGCGCGTCGGGTACGCACATTTTAAATCTTTTTCACTTTCATGCGCCGGCCCAAGCATGTCGCACATTTTCCGACTAAAACATCTAAAAAAGTTCCCGAATTATACGCTCTCAAGACGTTCACCAAAGTATACTCGGGTGACGCCAGAGATGGGCTGTTACCAGAGCTGCAACAAAATAGCATATTTGATTAACTGTACTTCCTGCTACATAATGTTTCCAAGAACATCTGTTTAACGTCTTCGCGTAGACCAAGAGGTGTATAGCCGTTTGTAGCTGTTTCGAGAAGTTTTCAAGACGTCATGTGTTTCGTGGGATCGGAGCACGCATGCATTACTGGCGCAAAACGAGTATCAAAGCAACAGATGCAGCGGCACGTTCTAATCTTGGCAGGCGATTATAGGCTATCTTTCATGAATGACATTTCTTTGTCACTTAATCTGGTGACGGCGTGCTCACACACAAATTTACTGCTCTTTTTATTACTTGATATTGAGAGATTATTGAAGTTCAGGCTATCGGAATAGTGAAACGTGTTAGCGCCCCGTCGGCCGACATGTTAGATAAGGAGACGGCCTTTTTGGATGGCTGAATCGGGATGATGTGGCGCCACTGTGCATGGGTTAAATAGGTGGCTGTTTCATGGAAGTAAATTTGTTGAAGTTAGCACACTGTGTTGTCTCCCTCCTTTCCCTGTCGGCTGGCGCCAAATATGCTTTCATAAATATCGGGTGATGATGATGATGATGACCTTTTCACTAAAATGATCCGTAGTGGTTGCACAATTCCGCCAATAAGATTGTCCCACTCCATGAAGAGACTTTGAAATGGAATAAATTACTTTGGAATCACGTTTGTGTGCTGCGTTTATGTGGTCTACTTCTTCGACGAAACTTTCACTTGATAAATGTAGGTGATGAAAACATCAGAGCTCCCATATACATTACAGGCATTCAATAAGTTCCCTACTTTCACATAGTCAACTCCTAATTTTGCTGCAATTGAATCATTTTTTTCAATCACTTATCACTATGGATGATGCATCCACGCACACAGATGCGGCTGTACTCTTCAATTTTTAGGGGCGAAGCTCCTTATAGCAGCACCCGTTCGTCCGCGTCGTCGTAGTAGTAGTGTGTAACCAGTCTGAGAAAAATGAGAAAAAAAATTCCGAAGTTGTGTCCATAGCGCGGAATCGAACCAGGGACCCCTCGCTTCCGAGAGCGCGGCGTTAGCCCACTACGCCACGAAGCGTTTTGTTTTCTTTATTGCCTCGTATGTCACAGATCTGACGAGCGCAGAAGAACATACTAACAGGATCTTATATCGGTGAACCGTCAGATGTTTGCTGACTACATGTAATCAGTATTTCGGCATATGCAACAAAAGTTCCAATCTAGGAACCCAATCCAGTACAAACGTCTCCACCTTCTGCACTTCGACAAAATGGGGCACAGATTCGCAAAAATGTTCGCGAACGGGTCGCACATCAATATCTGCATTGTGTGCAGCCGTCCGCGTTCGCCATATGCTGTGCAGGCCCAGGAGCATGACAAGATCAAAAGGCACGCCATCATCGTTTTCAAACGAGAGATAACGGATTCCATGCGGATTTAATGGCAACTCTTTTTTCAAAGTTCTCGGTAAGATGTCCCAGAAGAACACCCCGCTCCAGCAATCTAAAAACACGTGTTCAATGGTCTCTGGTTTTTAAAGACGATAGTCTTCTTGGGGAACTTAAACGCTGAAAATTTGGTCTGTCTGTCTGTCTGTCTGTTTGTCTGTCTGTCACCCGATTCAGCCACCCGGCCAAAGTTGGACCACTTGCTTACCGCCCACACTACTTAAACTGGTACGGCTGTTCATACTTGTGAACGTTATCGATCACAAAGTAAATATTACGCATATCTGAGGCGCAACATCACTAGGTAAGTATTAGGAGGTGTGTTCCTTTAATAGAAAATACATAGATACGTAACTCTAAAGACCCTAGTTTCTTACGCTGCGCTGAAAATGCCATGCTATGCGCGCCGACGAACGACGTTCCCCGACTGCGCGCCGACGAGCGCCCTCTGCCATGGAGGAAGGAAACCCTCTGCACAAGCTCATGTTTCCCGATGTATTGCCAGATGGCGTCCATGTCTCACGCAGCGCCTCCTCAATTTTATTAATGCCAGCCAGATGCGGCCGATTCAACATAAAGGAAGCGCTGTCTGAGGCAGGGCAAAACATAAATGGCCGCTTGATGAAATAATGCGGTAAAATGAAATCTGTTCAAACAAACATCCATTGCATTTATCATGCCAGGACGGAAATGGTAAGAGAACAGCATCACGGGTGGCCGCGGATCAGACCAGCACTCATGTATGATGATGATGATATATGTTGTTTTCTGGCGCAAGGGCCAGCTATGGCCAAAGAGCGCCAAGACGTGGTGTACTGAGTGAGCAATGGTATGATCAATGACAGTGGGTAGGTGTAGGGTGGCTGTAAAGGGGCCTAAAATCCTGCGCACTAAAGGTGCGTAAAAGACAAAATTAATAAGATCATGACAATGATGTGATAGGGGCGCAATGAATATAATATGGTATAAAAAAGCTGTGAGCGATACTAGGCACTACTGCCTCACAGAGACCCTTAGAAGCAAGAGCCTGGAGGAGAGTGCATTTCAAAATGCTGTCGCAGCAGCGTTCTCTGAAAGAGGACCCTGCTACGAATCTCTCGGGCGAAGAACTTGCAAAATGTCGATGTCGGTTAAAAAGGCTATAACTGATTCGTGCTGAAATACCGGGTCATTATGTAAAAACATCGCTGGGTGTAGGGGTATATTCTCTCTATAGGCTTGGACAAAGTGTTTCTTTCTTTCAGGTTCTAGTAGTGGACACTGTACTAGGATGTGAAGTACAGTAAGTACCTCCCCACATCTAGTACAGGTCGGGGGTTCGCCTCCAGACAACAAGTAATTGTGCGTGCCGTAAGTGTGTCCTATTCTGAGCCTACAGAATAGGACATCATTTCTTCTAGATTTCGTGGTGGATGGCCAGTTCCCTAAGCGAGGCTTAATTAAATGAAGTTTGTTTAGACTCTGGGCGTCCCACAAACGTTGCCAGTGGGCTCGAAGTCTCTTGCGTAGATATGGCTTCATATCGGGAACAGGGACGGGCATGGATGTGTTTCCAGCTTTTGCGTCGATGGATGTGGCAATCTGGTCTGCCAGTACATTTCCCTCGATGTCTCGGTGTCCTGGCACCCAGCACACCACAACATGCTGCCCAGACGCATAAATATTACATAGTAATGAATAAAGCGATACTATTCCAGGATTTTTGTGCCTTTTCAGAGATTTTAAAGCTTTTACTACGCTCAGCGAGTCTGTGTAGATGATTGCTTTTGGTATTTTCGATTCTTTGATATGTTTAAGAGCCGACAGTATTGCATAAGCCTCTGCTGTGAAAATGCTCGTTTGGGGGTGCAGGGTGTCGGCATATGAAAATGATGGGCCAACCGCTGCATAAGAGACGCCGGCATGAGACTTTGATGCATCGGTGTAAAATTCCGGACAGGAGTATTTATGCTGCAGTTCGAGGAAATGCATTCGAATGTGTGCAACCGGGGCGTGCTTCGTAACATGTAAAAAGGACAAATCACAGTCGACAATCTGCCACTGCCACGGTGAGACCTGTATAGTGGGTGTCATTAGACGATGTTCAAAGAGTGGGACATCCATTTCCTCAGCCAGACTTCTCACACGCAACGAGAAGGGCTCTCTTACTGCAGGTCGGTTATGAAAGAGGTGGGAGCTGGACAAATCATTTACGGTGGAATATGAGGGATGTTCACTGTTTGCATTCACTCTAAGGAAATACATGAAAGCTGTGTAGGTCCTCTGCAAGTGGAGGGACCACTCATTGGATTCCACGTAAAGGCTTTCTACAGGGCTTGTCCTAAAGGCACCTGTAGACAAGCGAATACCTAGATGGTGGATGGGGTCCAGCATCTTCAACGCGGTTGGGGTGGCTGACTGATAAATTATGGCCCCGTAGTCTAGGCGTGTTCGTATGAGGCTTTTATACAAATTTAACAGACACTTTCTGTCACTACCCCATGTAGTGCGTGACAACACTTTTAAAATATTCATTGTTTTCATGCACTTGTTTTTTAGATGTTTTAGGTGTGGTATGAATGTTAGCTTAGTGTCAAGAATAATGCCTAAGAATTTATGTTCCGTTTTTACAGGTAGACGCTGTCCTTGCAGGTCAATGTCGGGGTCGGGGTACAGTCCTCTCTTTCTAGAAAAAAGGACGCAGGTGCTCTTTTGTGGATTTAGGCAGAATCCATTCTCGTCTGCCCATTTAGCCACCTTGTTCAGACCAAGTTGAACCTGCCGCTCACAGATTGCAAGGTTGCATGATTTAAATCCAATCTGTATATCATCGACGTACGTTGAATAAAACATATTACGTGGGATGCCTAGACGCAAGGAATTCATTTTTATAATGAAGAGAGTGCAACTGAGCACCCCACCCTGTGGCACTCCAGTTTCCTGCACAAAAGGTCGTGATAATGCATTGCCAACTCGAACACGGAATGTGCGATTCACCAGATAACTTTCAATGACATTTAACATATTACCACGTACACCAAAGTGGGAGAGATCTCTCAGTATTCCAAACCGCCATGTGGTGTCGTAGGCCTTTTCCATGTCTAGGAATACAGATAAAAAGAATTGTTTGTGAACAAAAGCTTCACGTATCTGTGCCTCAATACGTATCAAATGGTCAGTGGTGGATCGACCCTCGCGAAAACCGCACTGGTATGGGTCAAGCAGCTTGTTTGATTCTAGGAAATGTATCAGACGACGGTTTATCATTTTCTCGAAAGCTTTGCAGAGGCAGCTTGTTAGAGCTATGGGCCGGTAACTGGATACGGACGATGGATCCTTGCCCTGCTTCAGGATAGGGATCACTATGGCCTCTTTCCAGGCAGAGGGGATCTCGCCGGAGGTCCATATAGAGTTATAGAGACAGAGAAGGGTTTTCTTAGTTTCAGAGGGTAGGTTTTTCAACATGTCATATAGTATACGGTCAGGTCCTGGGGCAGATTGGTTGCAACAGGTGAGTGATGCATGCAGCTCTGCTAGGGAGAAAGGTAGGTTATATGGCTCGTTTCCGGTGCTCTTTCGGTCCAGTTTTTGTTTTTCTATTGCTGATTTGTATCTTTTAAACGCTGGAGAATAGTGTGATGAACTGGAAACATGTTCAAAATGTGCACCCAGATGGTTCGCTTGGTCCTCCAGGCTGTCTCCCTGTCTGTCTACCAGGGGAGGCGGATGTGTTTGTCGTCCTCTTACTCTATTCACCCTGTTCCAAACCTTGGCCTCATCCGTGTACGAGTTGATACTTGATAAAAATGTTTGCCAGCTGTCTCTCCTGGCTTGTCTGCGTGTTCTCCTACCTTGGGACTTGATTTTCTTGAAACTGACAAGGTTTTCAGCAGTAGGATAATTGCGAAGCTGCCTCCATGCTCTGTTCTGCTGCCTACGTGCGTTCCGGCATTGTTCATTCCACCACGGAACACGGCGTTTGCTAGAAAGACCACTTGTTTGGGGAATACACTTAGAAGCTGCATCTATTATGAAATTTGTAAAATACTCGATGGCACCGTCAATTCCGAGCGATGAAATGTCAGCCCACGAGAGCTTACTGGTAAGTGTTTGGAATATTTCCCAGTCCGCTGCATTGACCTTCCACCGGGGAGCATGTGGTGGAGATTCGTATTGTCTTGGCGCTCTCAGCAGTATTGGGAAATGGTCGCTCCCGTAAGGGTTTTTTATAACTTCCCATTCAAGTTCAGGTAATATGGATGGAGAAGCTATGCTGAGGTCTATAGAGGAAAAGGTTTTGTTTGCAAGACAATAATATGTCGGTTCTTTTTTGTTAAGCAGACAAGCACCGGATGAGAAAAGAAAATCTTGAATTAGACGGCCTCGCGCATCGATGCGAGCGTCGCCCCACAGACTGTTGTGTGCATTGAGATCGCCAAGAACAACATAGGGCTCTGGCAATTCGTCTATCAAGGACTGAAATTCGTGTTTGTGTAAGCGGTAATGTGGGGGTATGTATAGCGAGCAAATGGTGATGAGTTTGTTAAGGAGAACCAGTCGAACTGCCACTGCTTCAAGGGGTGTTTGCAGCTGCAAACGTTGACATGCTATGCTTTTGTGAGTCATGATGGCAACACCGCCTGATGATGCGAGACCATCATCGCGATCTTTACGAAACGTAACATACTGTCGAAGAAAGTTTGTATGTGTCGATTTTAAATGAGTTTCCTGTACACACAGCACTTTTGGATTGTGTTTGTGGAGAAGTTCTTGCACATCATCGAGGTTCCTAAGAAGGCCTCTGATGTTCCATTGTATAATTTGTGTGGCCATACTGAAAGTAAATGGGTGCTGTGTGTACTAAAAACAAAAAGGAAGTGTTGCATTAGATTACAGAGCCCTTTCCAGGCCCTGTAACGCGGGATTTGTCTTTTCTGAAGCGGTCGAGGGAACCTCGCCGCTCCTTAGGCGCTTGGTGCGCCGTCGGGGTGGGTGTGGTGTCCATTGCCTCTTGTGAGGCGCCGGACACGCGCTCTTGCGAGCGAGAAGTTTCACGAGAAAGTCTCGCCGCGAAGGACGAGACATTTGCGCCCACCAGCCCGGATGTCGATGGGGCTGCCTTTGGGCCTGAGCTGCGCCGGCTGTTGCCAGCACCAGCAGGGGCCGGTGAGGGTGAGGCAGCCTTGACTGCACCCACCGTGGGAGCTGCTGGCGGGCCTGCGGGTTCGCTACGCGAAGCGCAGGCTGCCACCGAGGACTGTTGTGGTGCCGGCAACCCTAGGGTAACCGGGCCTGTTCGCTGGTTGGGTGGAGTAGACTTAGCTCCTTCCACCCTGGGGGCAGGAGCCACAAGCGACAGCTCGCTGCGCGCGAGCTGGGCAGGTGGCAGTAGCCGCTGCGACGCTGCCCCTTGACGCGCCGCATCAGCGTAAGTAGTCGTGTGGAATGGTGAGCACCTTTTGCGTGCTTCCCTGAACGATATGTTTTCACGGACTTTCAGTGTTAGAATTTCTTTTTCTTTTTTCCAGCTTGGACAGGAGCGGGAGTATGCTGGATGGTCACCATCGCAATTAACGCAGTGAGGTGTGGTCTCACAATTGTCTGAGGCATGACCTTGTATTCCACACTTAGCACAGGTGAGTCGACCACGGCAGCTCTGCGAGCCATGGCCGAATCTTTGGCATTGGTAGCATCGCCTAGGATTTGGGATGTATGGTCTTACGGATGTCTTTGTGTACCCTGTTTCAATGCTTTGTGGCAAAACGCTCAATTCAAAGGTAAGTATCAGGTGTTTCGTGCGGATTTCTTTATTGTCCCGTCTCATAACAATGCGCTGCACATTCGTGACATTTTGCTCCTTCCATCCTTCCAACAGTTCGGCTTCAGATAGGTCGATGAGGTCTGCTTCAGATACTACCCCTCGTACTGTGTTCATTGATCGATGTGGTGAAACGGAAACTGGGACATCACCAAAAGTAACAAGCTTGTCAAGTCTGTTGTATTGCTCCTTATCCCGTAGCTCAAGCAGAAGATCGCCGCTTGGCATTTTGGTGACTTTGTAGCCAGGACCTAGCGTGTTGGTCAAGCTTTTTGCAACTACAAATGGGGATATGGTTCTTGCTAGTTTTTCGGTTCTTTCACTATGTACTACTTGGAATCGGGGGAAAATGTCTTTTGGTCTGGCGAACAAGTTCAGAATCTCATCGGTGCGTCCCCTCTTCTGAGGGAGACGATCAAGAAGTCGGGGAAAAGCGGGTGTTCCCATAGCAGTTTTGGTGTTATTCGGCAGCAATGGCAGCCACCCACCACGGAGTCCAACAAGGGGACGCTACAGCACTTCACGTGTAAGGCTGCAGGCGCCAGCCGTACATTGCCGCTATAACCTTATATATAAACCCAAGGGAGGGCACCTACACAAGGTTAACCCAAGCCGCCTATGGAAATTGAGGAAGTAACAGAAGAGAAGAGATGACAGGACAGTGAAGACAGATAAATAGAGCAGAGAAAGATCGGAGAGGGGGACAGGAAAAGGCGACCACCGATTTCCCCCGGGTGGGTCAGTCCGGGGGTGCCGTCTACGTGAAGCGGAGGCCAAAGAGGTGTGTTGCCTCCGCCGAGGGGCCATGAAGGTCCAAACACCCGGCTTCGGCTCAACCCCCAGGATCCCCTTTTCCCCGGACACGGCTAAGCCACGCACGGTTAAGCGTGGGAGGGTCCGACCCCCATGTGCTCGGGTCCGTGGTGTCGCAACCCACCAAACGCCTGCTTACGCAGGCGCCCCTGCGGGTCAGCACTCATGTAGTACGGCCGGCAGAAGACTATCGTCTTTCGACGACATTTGCAGCGAAGCACGCAGATACGCGGCAATTTTTTGCATAATAAACAGTTAGTACCCCATGGAACAAATAAACCCCTGTCTTCTAACCATGTTTTAACGGGTAAGGTTCCCGTGTGCAGCTTAAAAAAAAAGGTTTTAACCCCTGGCGCAACAAGCATTCTTTTAACGCGTTTCAAGACATCTTTTCCTGGGCCTACACAGTATAATTCACGGTACAATGGCACTGGAAATAACACATCAACGAGGTCTTTATACAGTTTCTTACGTGACACCTCGGTCAAGTGTTGCAAAGAGAAGCGTACCGATAAGAAACGGAAAGATGTAACTACTTCTTTTAGATATCCATTTACTGGTCCTTGCTCACACACTGAAGACACAACAAATTCCGGTAGCACTTTACCCAGCCTTAGTTGAATCATAGTTCTGAGAAACGTTTCATCTACATCTCGGAGAAAAACATATCGACTGACAAGTTGTCTTACATACAGATGTACTAAACAAAACCCCCCATCACGCACTCTTTTAAACAGATTTGTACGGCTCGTTTTTTCCCATACAGAGCTCCAAATAAAGACCGCGAACACTCTGTGCATTTTTTGTACATTTAACCTGCTGCAATGTAAGACCTGCATTACATGCCATAGCTTGCTTACGAGAAATATGTTGCAAGTCGTGGCCCGTGCGAAAATGGACATAATAAAAACGTACATCACTACGCCACGAAGCGAACATGGACACCCGCACCACGATGGCAATAAATACCCAACATTAACGAAAGGCCGCGTTTCTAGCACGTTTCTAACGCGTTTGTGCTAGCGCGTTACGGCCCGTGTAAGAAGCTGGTGTAAGACGCTGTGGCCTCTCCGCCTTACCTTCAACGCGTTTCGAACGCGCTGCCCAAAGCGGTGGCAAGTCAAGTTCAAGTCGAGGAGTGTTTATGAATACGGGGGGTATACTCTCTCAGCAGTCATGTGATGGCGTCGGCAAACGCGGTGCACGTTCCGGCATGTGTAAATGGCTGCGTAAGACGCTGTGGCCGCTCCCCCTTACTAGAGAGTACTGCACGTTTCTAACGCGTTTGTGCTAGCGCCCCCTTAAGCGGGAGATCCGATGATTCCCTCCGGAGCTTCGCCCACCCATCATCATTCACCCCGTGGATATGCTGTGATTTTTTTGCACACCAGAGGTGTTGCTGCAAACAAGTTCCGCGAAGTCGTGTGAAGGCACCTGGTGTCTTCCAAGGAGTTCTACTTCACGCGCTTCCTCTTTTTGGTGAGCAAATACAGTTCAACGTCTTTTGATGCCATGGAAAGAAGTTAGTTAGTTAAATTGGATTTATGGGCGCAAAAGCGGCTACGGCTATGCTGCGCCAGACACAGGGTGATAAAATTTACTTCGTAAATGGAGCATACACTGTAGTAATTGTAGCTTACTTAAAAACCCTGTTTCGTCAAGGAAACATATCACGTCAGCAGGCGCGTGGCCAGGGGGGGGGGGGCTGATGAGGCTTCAGCTCCCCCCCCCCCCCGAAATTTTTTCGTGCAGGCATGCACCGCCGACCAAAACTACCACCGACGCCGGCAATCATGCTGGGTTTTGTCTACAATGCACTTTTCACGCTCGAAAAGACATTTCGCCACGAACATTGCAAACTCGGGGTGGAATTCGTGACAACGCCCTTGCGTCTCGAGTCGCGTAACGCAAGGAGCCCCATCCGAGCACAAACTTTCAACGGCTTTTCGATAGCGAGCGGGCGCGTTGCGGCATCTCGCAGCGGCCGCGGAATAAACGGAGCGCATGGATTTCAATTACGAAACTTTATGGGTATAAAGTTCTCATAAACTTTTGACGCGAAAGGTGCGCTGACATTTCCAAAGGCATGCTTTTAAGAGGTAGGTCACCACCTTCGAGAAAAATTTTCACAGTAACGGTCCGAAAGTTACAACTGCACTTTTGGTCTGAAAAGCTTAGTTATTTTGAATGTTTAAAATCAGAAAATTGCAGAAAATTACAATTCTTTTTTTTAAATCAAAATGTGCCGAAATATGCATGTTCCGCCAACAGTCATAAGTGAAATATGGTCGATGCGATTCAAATGCGACTTGGCAGGTATGTAGTGAGGACAACAGTCTGTGCACCTAAGCACCATCATCACCGTATCTCAAAGCTGAGGCGCGTTATTATATAAAAAAAACTAAAGATGATATCCGGCAGGTTTTTTTACGCAATTGGCCATAGTATAAAAAGTTACTGCTCGTTTTCATTAATTCTGCTTGAATGCACAGCTCTATGTATAACAAAACAGCACACAAAATTTTACGCGAAGATATTTATTACACGGAGAGTTATCACTGTTCGCGCAACTGCACATAGCAAAAAAACATGTTTTGAGAAAAAAGGGTTTAAAGATTTCAAATGAATGTTTATGTAATAAAAAAACATCAGAAACGCCTAAAATCCTACAGACTCTTAGCTTGGGCCCTCCTTGGAAGCGGCACGGTCTCCTTTTGAGCGAGCTGATGCACGGATTTTTTTTCTTGCCTGCTTTGCGTCTCCACCTGAGTTGCGCGCGGCCTTCCTCACACAGCAGCAGACACTGGTCAGGCATGCCATCGTCGTGTAGTGGCCGTGTTTTTCATATTTCATAGAGTACACAGACTTTCTTCTTGAGTGGATAGCGCTAAATCCACGATGTTAAAAAAGCGCACGAAAAAGCACACGCGACACAGACGCAAACGCCACGCGAACGCGCGCAAAGTAAACAGAGTGTGCTGTATCGCCCCGTAGCCCTCTAGTGGAATTTTTTAATGAACTCAGAAAATGAGTTGCACTTGAAAATGAACTAAAGCATACTAAAATGACGTAATATGCATTCTGAGAGACATTTATGATGAGGTAACAGATTCCGTGGTATCATAAACTTCAGTTTCGGTTTCGGACGCATCTAGGAGGGGTTGGAAAAATCGCCAGAACTTTTGAACCGCTTGAGCTATCAAAATAATTCTTTTTGCTAAATATTCTTCAATACACAGGGAATCTATAAATATTAATTTAAACAATCAATTTTTTTTGAAAAAATTGGTTTTCGAAGGAGGTGACCTTAGATTTTCAATTCTAGAACTTTATGGGGTTAATGTTCTTATAAACTTCGGCCAACATGCGCCACTGGAACGCTCGTGTCCAAGCCGTTCCATAAATGGAAGCGCGCGCTCGCAATCTCCCGCACACACGAAAATACTAAATATCACCGTGACTGTCAGCTAGCAGCTGATAATTTTCTCCAAACATTTTCAGGAAGCGTGCCCAATGTGATTGATCAGGTGGACCAGGGCAGGGAAAGTAAAATATGAGAAAACAGAAGAAAGTGAATGGCCTATTATTGAGGATTTTTTTTTGCGGGCGACAAGGTCTGGCTCTCCGTGGCCACAGGGACAGGGGCCCTATGGATTTAAGCAGTGACCCTGCTGAAAATACAGGCATTTTCAGAGTGCTTATTCGCATGCGAGCTGATTGTGGAGATACATATCTGAAGAGCTTTGAAAAGTCGCCCCAGTATTGCCTCGTATTTAAGCCCAGACGCACAAAACCAAATTATAGAAATTTGTGGTGACATTATCAAAGAAAGTTTAGATTCAAAAGCAGGCTGCTTCTCCATGCTTCCTGACAAAACGACGGACATCGCTGGAATCGAACAGCCTACTGTTTCTGCAAGGTACCTAAACAAGTATGCCAACGACATCAAGGGAGTGTTTTAGGTTTTAGCACCGGAATAGATGCCCATCTCTCTCTGCGACAGCAGGTTCTATGTAAATGTGTAAAGACTGCTGCAGCTTATAGTCACCCTTCCAGTGACCACTGCCAGCGCAGAGAGAATATTTTTTTAACAAGAGTTTACCAAAACTCTACTTGCGCTCTACAATGTCTGTGGAACGCATGGTTAGGCTGGCGCTTCTATACACCCACAGAGACGTCGGCATCAGCGTGTCCGAAGTCATTGACCGCTTCGCTCAACTTTCCCGGCGGGAGAAGTTTGTCGTTTAGATAGCGAAGCTGCAAAAATAATGCAAGTAAAAAGCACTGTTCCTTCAGGTCCATAAGTTCTTAATTATGAAAACGTATGACCGTTCATTAGCTTTTAAAACCGCAGAAAATTTCGCCATTTATTCTAGCAGTTATCATCATCATCACAATTATCAGGCAAATACAAAAATTACGAGGATACCAATAACCAATTTTGACCGACCTCGCTCATTGAAAGCCCGGCCCACGTGGCGTTTTAATAAATAAAAAAAAATAAAAGCTACCTGCTTTTATTTCTTTTTTGAAACGAAGGAATAGCCTCCTTTAATTTTGGGTGCAGAATAATTGTTGGCGTTGTGCAGGCAGTTAAATTACACATTTTCGTACTGATTTATGCATTATTCCTCTATTATTCTACCAACATGGCACTGTCGCGACCGCTGCATGGCCCAAGTACATATCACGATTTCTGCGATCATAGTTATGTTCTTGCCTAGATCATCTGTCTTTCTGTGCGCAAAGTTTACTATCTGTGACTGAGCAACATGTTTATTTGTCTTGTTTGACGCATTATATACACTGACGTTTGCTTAAATACGTAGATTTATTGGAGACTCATACGTATTCTTAAATATCTTATTACGAGGTTTTGTGTATACAAGCAGTGAACTTTGTTTCCAGCGACTCTTTTTTTGCCCTTTAGCGAGTCGTATCTTCGCATTTGTATATTCCATTCTATCTTCGCATTTCTAATATATATTTTGCAGAACTCCCACTTTTTATTTGTACTCACTGCTGCGAGTGTTATCTCGGTGTAATTACAATACACGACGAATTACAGCTGCCCGTGCGCAATCAATTGCAACGAGGGATAGCATCATTGAGGTTTCTTCCTGGCCGTTGCATATGTAGAAAAATGTAAACAAGGTTCTTGAATGACAAAGATTCATCAAAATATTTGTCCTCAACTTATTCATTTCATGGCCTTTACGTTTTTCATATAAGCTGCATGCACTGCTTTGCTGGTGTCGAACTGATATTGACCCTTTTCGCGGCGATCCCGTGGGCGCTGCCATATTTGATCACGTGGTGACGCGTCCATTGCTTGCCTCAACTGCCTCCGTTGCCTCCTTGTTTACAACGGAAGTGTACGACGCCGGCGCGGCTTAGAAAACCTGTTTTCGGAGATATCGCATACGGTGACTAGGTGGACGACACCAAGCTTTGATCACCTGCAGCTTCAGAGAATATGCAAAAGCGCTTTCGGAGCTGTTTAAGCTATGTCCAAACGGCGCAAGCAGTGTATATGGTGCTTCTTCTAAAAGCGGACCCGCAGGGGCGCCTGCGTAAGCAGGCGTTTGGTGGGTTGCGACACCACGGACCCGAGCACATGGGGGTCGGACCCTCCCACGCTTAACCGTGCGTGGCTTAGCCGTGTCCGGGGAAAAGGGGATCCTGGGGTTTGAGCCGAAGCCGGGTGTTTGGACCTTCATGGCCCCTCGGCGGAGGCAACACACCTCTTTGGCCTCCGCTTCACGTAGACGGCACCCCCGGACTGACCCACCCGGGGGAAATCGGTGGTCGCCTTTTCCTGTCCCCCTCTCCGATCTTTCTCTGCTCTATTTATCTGTCTTCACTGTCCTGTCATCTCTTCTCTTCTGTTACTTCCTCAATTTCCATAGGCGGCTTGGGTTAACCTTGTGTAGGTGCCCTCCCTTGGGTTTATATATAAGGTTATAGCGGCAATGTACGGCTGGCGCCTGCAGCCTTACACGTGAAGTGCTGTAGCGTCCCCTTGTTGGACTCTGTGGTGGGTGGCTGCCATTGCTGCCGAATAACACCAAAACTGCTATGGGAACACCCGCTTTTCCCCGACTTCTTGATCGTCTCCCTCAGAAGAGGGGACGCACCGATGAGATTCTGAACTTGTTCGCCAGACCAAAAGACATTTTCCCCCGATTCCAATTAGTACATAGTGAAAGAACCGAAAAACTAGCAAGAACCATATCCCCATTTGTAGTTGCAAAAAGCTTGACCAACACGCTAGGTCCTGGCTACAAAGTCACCAAAATGCCAAGCGGCGATCTTCTGCTTGAGCTACGGGATAAGGAGCAATACAACAGACTTGACAAGCTTGTTACTTTTGGTGATGTCCCAGTTTCCGTTTCACCACATCGATCAATGAACACAGTACGAGGGGTAGTATCTGAAGCAGACCTCATCGACCTATCTGAAGCCGAACTGTTGGAAGGATGGAAGGAGCAAAATGTCACGAATGTGCAGCGCATTGTTATGAGACGGGACAATAAAGAAATCCGCACGAAACACCTGATACTTACCTTTGAATTGAGCGTTTTGCCACAAAGCATTGAAACAGGGTACACAAAGACATCCGTAAGACCATACATCCCAAATCCTAGGCGATGCTACCAATGCCAAAGATTCGGCCATGGCTCGCAGAGCTGCCGTGGTCGACTCACCTGTGCTAAGTGTGGAATACAAGGTCATGCCTCAGACAATTGTGAGACCACACCTCACTGCGTTAATTGCGATGGTGACCATCCAGCATACTCCCGCTCCTGTCCAAGCTGGAAAAAAGAAAAAGAAATTCTAACACTGAAAGTCCGTGAAAACATATCGTTCAGGGAAGCACGCAAAAGGTGCTCACCATTCCACACGACTACTTACGCTGATGCGGCGCGTCAAGGGGCAGCGTCGCAGCGGCTACTGCCACCTGCCCAGCTCGCGCGCAGCGAGCTGTCGCTTGTGGCTCCTGCCCCTAGGGTGGAAGGAGCTAAGTCTACTCCACCCAACCAGCGAACAGGCCCGGTTACCCTAGGGTTGCCGGCACCACAACAGTCCTCGGTGGCAGCCTGCGCTTCGCGTAGCGAACCCGCAGGCCCGCCAGCAGCTCCCACGGTGGGTGCAGTCAAGGCTGCCTCACCCTCACCGGCCCCTGCTGGTGCTGGCAACAGCCGGCGCAGCTCAGGCCCAAAGGCAGCCCCATCGACATCCGGGCTGGTGGGCGCAAATGTCTCGTCCTTCGCGGGGAGACTTTCTCGTGAAACTTCTCGCTCGCGAGAGCGCGTGTCCGGCGCCTCACAAGAGGCAATGGACACCACACCCACCCCGACGGCGCACCAAGCGCCTAAGGAGCGGCGAGGTTCCCTCGACCGCTTCAGAAAAGACAAATCCCGCGTTACAGGGCCTGGAAAGGGCTCTGTAATCTAATGCAACACTTCATTTTTGTTTTTAGTACACACAGCACTCATTTACTTTCAGTACGGCCACACAAATTATACAATGGAACATCAGAGGCCTTCTTAGGAACCTCGATGATGTGCAAGAACTTCTCCACAAACACAATCCAAAAGTGCTGTGTGTACAGGAAACTCATTTAAAATCGACACATACAAACTTTCTTCGACAGTATGTTACGTTTCGTAAAGATCGCGATGATGGTCTCGCATCATCAGGCGGTGTTGCCATCATGACTCACAAAAGCATAGCATGTCAACGTTTGCAGCTGCAAACACCCCTTGAAGCAGTGGCAGTTCGACTGGTTCTCCTTAACAAACTCATCACCATTTGCTCGCTATACATACCCCCACATTACCGCTTACACAAACACGAATTTCAGTCCTTGATAGACGAATTGCCAGAGCCCTATGTTGTTCTTGGCGATCTCAATGCACAAAACAGTCTGTGGGGCGACGCTCGCATCGATGCGCGAGGCCGTCTAATTCAAGATTTTCTTTTCTCATCCGGTGCTTGTCTGCTTAACAAAAAAGAACCGACATATTATTGTCTTGCAAACAAAACCTTTCCTCTATAGACCTCAGCATAGCTTCTTCATCCATATTACCTGAACTTGAATGGGAAGTTATAAAAAACCCTTACGGGAGCGACCATTTCCCAATACTGCTGAGAGCGCCAAGACAATACGAATCTCCACCACATGCTCCCCGGTGGAAGGTCAATGCAGCGGACTGGGAAATATTCCAAACACTTACCAGTAAGCTCTCGTGGGCTGACATTTCATCGCTCGGAATTGACGGTGCCATCGAGTATTTTACAAATTTCATAATAGATGCAGCTTCTAAGTGTATTCCCCAAACAAGTGGTCTTTCTAGCAAACGCCGTGTTCCGTGGTGGAATGAACAATGCCGGAACGCACGTAGGCAGCAGAACAGAGCATGGAGGCAGCTTCGCAATTATCCTACTGCTGAAAACCTTGTCAGTTTCAAGAAAATCAAGTCCCAAGGTAGGAGAACACGCAGACAAGCCAGGAGAGACAGCTGGCAAACATTTTTATCAAGTATCAACTCGTACACGGATGAGGCCAAGGTTTGGAACAGGGTGAATAGAGTAAGAGGACGACAAACACATCCGCCTCCCCTGGTAGACAGACAGGGAGACAGCCTGGAGGACCAAGCGAACCATCTGGGTGCACATTTTGAACATGTTTCCAGTTCATCACACTATTATCCAGCGTTTAAAAGATACAAATCAGCAATAGAAAAACAAAAACTGGACCGAAAGAGCACCGGAAACGAGCCATATAACCTACCTTTCTCCCTAGCAGAGCTGCATGCATCACTCACCTGTTGCAACCAATCTGCCCCAGGACCTGACCGTATACTATATGACATGTTGAAAAACCTACCCTCTGAAACTAAGAAAACCCTTCTCTGTCTCTATAACTCTATATGGACCTCCGGCGAGATCCCCTCTGCCTGGAAAGAGGCCATAGTGATCCCTATCCTGAAGCAGGGCAAGGATCCATCGTCCGTATCCAGTTACCGGCCCATAGCTCTAACAAGCTGCCTCTGCAAAGCTTTCGAGAAAATGATAAACCGTCGTCTGATACATTTCCTAGAATCAAACAAGCTGCTTGACCCATACCAGTGCGGTTTTCGCGAGGGTCGATCCACCACTGACCATTTGATACGTATTGAGGCACAGATACGTGAAGCTTTTGTTCACAAACAATTCTTTTTATCTGTATTCCTAGACATGGAAAAGGCCTACGACACCACATGGCGGTTTGGAATACTGAGATATCTCTCCCACTTTGCTGTACGTGGTAATATGTTAAATGTCATGGAAAGTTATCTGGTGAATCGCACATTCCGTGTTCGAGTTGGCAATGCATTATCACGACCTTTTGTGCAGGAAACTGGAGTGCCACAGGGTGGGGTGCTCAGTTGCACTCTCTTCATTATAAAAATGAATTCCTTGCGTCTAGGCATCCCACGTAATATGTTTTATTCAACGTACGTCGATGATATACAGATTGGATTTAAATCATGCAACCTTGCAATCTGTGAGCGGCAGGTTCAACTTGGTCTGAACAAGTTGGCTAAATGGGCAGACGAGAATGGATTCTGCCTAAATCCACAAAAGAGCACCTGCGTCCTTTTTTCTAGAAAGAGAGGACTGTACCCCGACCCCGACATTGACCTGCAATGACAGCGTCTACCTGTAAAAACGGAACATAATTCTTAGGCATTATTCTTGACACTAAGCTAACATTCATACCACACCTAAAACATCTAAAAAACAAGTGCATGAAAACAATGAATATTTTAAAAGTGTGTCACGCACTACATGGGGTAGTGACAGAAAGTG
>NC_051155.1:94766945-94804915 GCF_013339745.2 Dermacentor silvarum
AGCTTCCACGTGTTACTCCTTCTACGAAAACAGATAGCATGTTATGCGGACGCGCTGGAGGAATTTCTGTCCTGTCGAGCAATGCAGCTTTTCCTCCAAAAGCTGCATACTTTAGTTTTTCCGGGCGACGGTCGGCGAATGGAGAGGCTGGTCGAAGTGGCGAGGTAGAGCGACGAAGGGGTGACGGCGAGCGGCGTCTGGCAGGACGGTAGCTAGAAGCGTCGCGGAGGTTGCAGGTGGTGACGGCGAGCGGTCGGAACGCGGCGCATAAGGACGGCGTTGAAAAGAGGCCCCAGCACAAAAGTCGTCCCGTTCGTAGGTGTCAAATCCGCGCCGTTCGTCTTGCTGCCGCTTGTGACAGAAACGTGCGATGTGGCCACGATATCCACAGTAGTAACACATAGGTCGCGTTGGACGCCATGGCGGAAAGTAAGCTTGGTTTGGTGTGCTGGTAGACATCGAAGCCAAGTGCGTCTGCGTTGGTTTCGGAGGCATCGATGGCACGAAGGCTGGGGCAGCTGCGGCTACCTGCGCGTACGTTGGTGGGGGCCTAGGGACTAGAGGGTCCGTATACGCAGTACCCGCCATAGACGCCAACTCCTCCTTGACAACGTCACGCAATGTGGGACTGGGGGTGTGGGCAGGAATGGGACCTGCCGAGAAGCGAAGAGGCTCTTCTCGTATGATTGCGCGGACCATTGCGCGCAACGAGGAATCGGTGATAGGGTTGTTGTCAGGGGTGTCCGGGGCGGCAATCGGACAGATTCGAGTTCGTCGAGGCACTGGCACGTAGCTACAAAATCAGGGACGGTAGCCGGGTCCTTTATGGCCAACGCATTGAAGGCAAGAGGCCCAATGCCTTTTAGTATGTGGCGTACTCTGTCTGATTCGGCCATGGAAGCGTTGACGCGTCGACACAGAGCGAGGACATCCTCTATATAGGAGGTATATGACTCGCCGAGTTGTTGTTTGCGAGTGTCGAGTGTCTTCTTCGCGATGGCGGAAACGAACAGCCGGAGTACCAAAAACCTGTCGGAGCTGCTGTTTGAAAATATTCCAGTCGGTGAGGTCGATCTCGTGGTTGAAAAACCAAGTCTTCGCTACGCCCGTGAGGTAGAAGGAGACGTGGCGTAGCTTCGTCACCTTGTTCCAGTGGTTAGCAAAACTCACCCGGTCGTAGTTGTCAAGCCAATCCTCCACATCTTCACCACGGAAGCCAGCGAACAGATGGGGGTCGCGCTGGGCCCACTGACGATCCAAGATGGAGAGGCTGCGGCAGGCGGAGCCGAGATTGTAGACGTAGAAGTGCCAGATGGCTCGTCCTGCGGCATGTTGGCGGACAGCTGGCACAAACGGCGACCTGAGCGAAGCTCCAGGAGGTAGAGCGGGCGAGCAGAGGACGGGGGACCGAGGATCAACCTCCACCACTTGCGACGTAGCGTTACACGACCTTTAATACGCCCCGAAGACGCGGCGGACCGATCACACTCGAGGCACAGATCAGTCTCTAGATGAGTCCCCACAAGCGATGAAGACGACGAAGCCGATGAGATCATGAACATGTGCAGCCAACGAAGAAGTCACTAAGAAATGCCCACAATATTGACACGTATAGATGTTTATCTTTCACCGGTGGCCGCTTTCCACCGGCTAACAAATGTTAAACGTTATCGCTCGGCGCAGGACGCGCCTGTATCGGAAGTTTCTAGAACGTTATCGATGCTTCTTTCCATTGCCTGTTTTCACCGACGCTTATGTTATCTGATTGCATGACTGACGCGAATTGTCTAGAACTTTCTGGAAGACACGCGGGCATCAGGGATTAATCTAGAACCTTCGATGACTCAGGTATAAAAGCCGACGCGTTTCGCCGCTGATCAGATTTTCGACGATCGCCGACTGTGTTCGCCGCTATCGTTGTGCTTTGAGTGTACCTTGCTTTTGTGGGCACAGGTTCGCCCAATAAACAACCAGTTTCGTTGTACACAGTTTTACGACTGTTTTCTTCAGCGTCACTACTACGTGACATCTGGTGGAGGTGCTTTTGTGTCCATGCAGCGGACGCCCCCGCAAAGCCGCGACCCAAGCCCGAAACCGGAGGACGAGACCAACGTCGCCAAGGACCAGCGAGCTAGCCGTAGGCAGCAAGGTCTTTTGCCAGAATACGGACTTCTTCCCGAGAAGACCACAGCGATCAAGGCCAAGTCAACGACCTCAATGGCAGCCCCAGCGTCCCCCATCCTGCTGCAGCAACCTCGGGAGCCACCGACCTTCCGTGGATCATCAGCTGAAGACCCTGAAACATGGCTGGAGACGTACGAGAGGACCGCGACATTCAACAAATGGAGCGACGATGACAAGCTGCGCCATGTCTATTTTTCGTTGGATGACGCTGCTCGGACATGGTTTGAGAACAGGGAGACCACCCTGGTGACTTGGGACCTATTTCGCGAGAACTTCGTGAGGACCTTCACGAGTGTCGTACGAAAAGAAAGGGCTGAAGTTCTCCTGGAAACCAGAGTTCAATTGCCGAACGAGAGCATCGCGATCTTCACGGAGGAGATGACTCGCCTCTTCCGCCACGCCGACCCCGACATGTCTGAAGAAAAGAAAGTTAGGTTCTTGATGCGGGGCGTCAAAGAGCATCTATTCACTGGATTGATGCGCAACCCGCCCAAGACTGTGGCAGAATTTGTTTCGGAGGCGACAACGATCGAGAAGACGCTTGAAATGCGAGCCAGACAATACAACCGCCGTGCGCTGACAAACTACGCCGAAGCTCAAGCTCTAGGCGCCGACGACCTGCACGAGACGATCAGAGCTGTTGTACGGGAAGAACTACAGAAATTATTCCCAAGGTCGCAGCCTCAGGTGACTTCAATCGCCGACATAGTTAAAGAAGAGGTTCAGCGATCACTGGAAGTGCCAGAAGTTCCGGCATCGCCTCAACTACAGCCGCAAGCGATGACCTACGCCGCCGTCGCCCGTCGTCAAGGCCCCCCTCCGCGCTCGCGCCAGGGCCCCGTAACGCCGCAGTTCCGTCGTCCACCGCCGCCGCCGCCAGCACGCCCGCCCGTCGCCCAGCGCAGCTACCAGCGGAAGACGGACATTTGGCGCGCCCCCGACCACCGCCCGCTCTGCTATCACTGCGGGGAAGTCGGCCATGTCTACCGCCGATGCCCATACCGCGAGATGGGCCTACGAGGGTTCGCCGTCAACGCGCCACGTCCACAGCTTGGCGAGCGACCACGCGACATCGCTGACTACCTCGCCGGAGCCCAGTGGCAACCACGACGACCCTCACGCTCGCCGTCACCAGGACGTTACCTGTCGCCGCAGCGCCGACCATACACTGGCCCAGCGCGGGGCCGGTCCGTGAGCCCCTATCCGGGAAACTAAAGGCAGCAACCGATGGAGGTGCGGTTGCTGTACGACGCAATACCGAAGATCCTCCGCCGCCACCGACGACGACAACTCACGCATCATCACAACGAGGTACCAGCACACCGCCTAGCAAGAGCCTTGACGACAACACTTCGCCGCCGAAAGAAGACCTACCGACGCGACGTAGCAGCAGCGAAGCAAGCCGACGTAGCCGTGATCCGACGCCACGACTTAACCGCAACGCCAGACGACGGTCTACCGACTTAGACGTGGTAATCGATGGTCATAGCGTCACCGCTCTCGTCGACACTGGAGCTGACTATTCCGTCTTCAGTGGCCCGTTCGCCGCCAAGTTGAAGAAGGTGAGGACGGCCTGGCAAGGACCTGATATCCGGACAGCGGGAGGCCACCTAATAACGCCGGCTGGAATCTGCACAGCGCGAGTCACGGTTAACAATCGCACTTACCCGGCGAGCTTCGTAATCATGCAGCACTGCTCCAGGGACGTCATCCTAGGCATGGACTTTCTAAACCAACATGGTGCAGTCATCGATTTAAGGTCCAAGTCAATAACGCTTTCAACGCACAACGCGATACCACCGGATACAGACATCAGTTACCATGCCTTGAATGTGCTAGAAGAACAAGTCACCGTTCCGCCTCGCTCCAGTGTAATGATTTCCGTCGGTGCCGAAGTGCCTGCAGATATGGAGGGCGTCATCGAGGGCGATCATCACTTACTGCTCGATCGTGAAATTTGCGTCGCTAGAGGCATAGCTAAGCTACGTGAAGGGAAAGCAAGAGTGATGCTCACGAACTTCAGCGACGAATACAAGCACATTAACAAAGGCACAACGGTCGCCTACATCGACGAAATAGTACAAGCCGGCAGTGCTTTTGCCTTCACGGATTCTAGTGCACCTGCAACGAAGACTGTAGTACTTGAACCAACTTTCGACGTCAATCAGAACCTTCCTTGGCATAAGAAAGAACAGCTAAAAGCTCTGCTCCTGCAATACAAGGACTGCTTCTCGTCGTCGTCAAAAGTTCGACAAACCCCGGTCGCCAAGCACCGCATCATAACCGACGAATATGTCCGCCCACTCCGTCAGAGCCCGTACCGAGTTTCGGCGCGCGAACGCGAGGCCATAAGGCAACAAGTCGACGAAATGCTACGCGACGACATCGTCCAGCCGTCCAAGAGTCCGTGGGCGTCCCCCGTGGTGTTAGTGAAGAAGAAGGATGGAACCCTACGTTTCTGCGTCGATTATCGTCGCCTCAACAAAATCACGAAGAAGGACGTATACCCTCTCCCACGGATTGACGACGCCTTGGATCGACTCTACAACGCAAAGTATTTTTCGTCGATGGACCTCAAAACCGGCTACTGGCAAATCGAAGTCGACGAGAGAGACCGGGAGAAGACTGCCTTTATAACACCAGACGGACTGTTCGAGTTCAAGGTCATGCCGTTTGGTCTTTGTTCGGCACCTGCGACTTTCCAACGGGTCATGGATACAGTACTGGCAGGCTTGAAGTGGCAGACTTGCCTCGTCTATTTGGACGACGTCGTTGTGTTTGCCTCAAGCTTCGAGGAACACCTCCGGCGCCTTGAAACAGTTCTTCAAGCTATCAAGACCTCCGGACTCACGTTGAAGCCAGAAAAGTGCCGCTTCGCATACGAGGAGCTCTTGTTTTTGGGCCATGTCATCAACAAGTCTGGAGTGTGCCCTGACCCACAGAAAACGGCGGCCATCACTGACTTTCCTCCGCCCGCCGACAAGAAGGCAGTGCGTAGATTTCTTGGCCTGTGCGCCTATTACAGGCGCTTCGTCAAGGATTTTTCACGGATCGCCGAGCCACTGACATACCTCACGAAGGCCGACGTCGAGTTCAAGTGGGAGACGCCGCAAATCGAAGCATTTGAAGAACTGAAGCGACGCCTGCAATCGCCGCCCATTCTTGCGCATTTCGACGAAAACGCCGATACCGAAGTCCACACCGACGCAAGCAGCGTAGGACTCGGCGCCGTGCTTGTGCAGAGGACTGACGGACTAGAAAGGGTTGTAAGTTACGCTAGCCGGTCGCTATCGAAGGCGGAATCAAATTATTCCACAACAGAAAAGGAGTGCCTCGCCATCATCTGGGCTACATCAAAGTTTCGCCCCTACCTCTATGGCAGGCCCTTCAAAGTTGTAAGCGACCACCACGCCTTGTGTTGGCTAGCTAACTTGAAGGATCCTTCAGGTCGCCTCGCACGATGGAGTCTGAGACTTCAAGCATTCGACATCACCGTCGTCTACAAGTCCGGCCGAAAGCACTCTGACGCCGACTGCTTGTCTCGCGCCCCCGTCGAACCGCCGCCACAGGACGACCAGGATGACGACACTTTCTTGGGACCCATCAGTGCCGACGAATTCGCTGAACAACAGCGAGCCGACCCGGAACTAAGGAGCCTTGTAGACTACCTAGAAGGCAAGACCGTCACTGTGCCGAAGGTGTTCAGGCGAGGATTGGCGTCGTTTTTCTTGCAAAACGACATTCTCCTAAAGAAGAACTTTTCGCCTCTCCGAGCCAACTACCTCCTCGTGGTACCCTCAGCGTTGCGTCCAGAGGTTCTGCAAGCTCTCCATGACGACCCAACGGCTGGACATCTCGGTTTTTCCCGCACGCTCGCGAGGATACAAGAAAAATACTACTGGCCTCGCCTCTCTGCCGACGTCGCCCATTACGTAAGGACATGCCGAGACTGTCAGCGACGCAAAACACCGCCGACAAGGCCAGCCGGACTTCTACAGCCGATCGAACCACCTCGCCGACCATTCCAGCAGATCGGGATGGACTTACTTGGGCCTTTTCCGACGTCGACGTCCGGGAATAAATGGATCGTCGTAGCTACGGACTACCTCACCCGCTACGCCGAAACAAAAGCCTTGCCCAAAGGCAGTGCCGCCGAGGTAGCCCGATTCTTCGTTGAGAACATTCTCCTGCGTCACGGTGCTCCAGAAGTCCTCATCACCGACAGAGGCACGGCCTTTACGGCAGAACTAACTCAAGCCATCCTGCGATACAGCCAGACAAGCCATCGCCGGACCACCGCCTACCACCCGCAGACGAATGGCCTCACCGAGCGCCTAAATAAGACCATCGCCGACATGCTGGCAATGTACGTCGACGTCGAACACAAGACGTGGGATGCCATCCTTCCGTACGTGACCTTCGCATACAACACGGCCGTGCAAGAAACGACGCACATGGCGCCGTTCAACCTGGTCTACGGAAGGAACCCGGCAACGACGCTTGACGCCATGCTACCGGACGTCACCGATGAGGAAAATCTAGACGTTGCCACCTATTTGCAGCGTGCCGAAGAAGGTCGACAGCTCGCCCGCCTGCGCATCAAGAACCAGCAGAGGACCGACAGCCGACACTACAATCTTCGACGACGCTACGTCGAGTACCAGCCCGGAGACCGTGTTTGGGTCTGGACTCCGATACGCCGACGAGGACTTAGCGAAAAACTCTTACGTCGCTATTTCGGACCATATAAGATCATCCGACGTATTGGCGCACTGGACTATGAGGTCGTGCCAGACGGCATTTCGCAATCACAGCGGCGCCGCGCACGACCCGAAGTCGTCCATGTGGTGCGTCTTAAGCCTTTCTACGCCCGCTGACGAACTTAGGTACTTTGTTACTTTATTTTTTTTTCTTTATTACGCGTGGTTTTGTTTTCGCTTTCACATTTGTTTGTAGCATCGGGACGATGCTTTTTAAGGGGAGGGTATTGACACGTATAGATGTTTATCTTTCACCGGTGGCCGCTTTCCACCGGCTAACAAATGTTAAACGTTATCGCTCGGCGCAGGACGCGCCTGTATCGGAAGTTTCTAGAACGTTATCGATGCTTCTTTCCATTGCCTGTTTTCACCGACGCTTATGTTATCTGATTGCATGACTGACGCGAATTGTCTAGAACTTTCTGGAAGACACGCGGGCATCAGGGATTAATCTAGAACCTTCGATGACTCAGGTATAAAAGCCGACGCGTTTCGCCGCTGATCAGATTTTCGACGATCGCCGACTGTGTTCGCCGCTATCGTTGTGCTTTGAGTGTACCTTGCTTTTGTGGGCACAGGTTCGCCCAATAAACAACCAGTTTCGTTGTACACAGTTTTACGACTGCTTTCTTCAGCGTCACTACTACGTGACAATATTGTATTGGCTGATGGACCATGCCACCTATGTCTAAGTAATCAATATATGCCTTCGGGATTACTTTACGACGTTAAACATGAAGGTGTTAGCGCTACTTACCAAAACAAAACAGGGCAAATATGACAGCGTGAAATTGCGAAACAAAGTGAAAGTTGATAAATATAATGGTCGGATGAGTCACATAAAAATAAATTTGCGGACACTGAGCAATCTCTGACTAAAGAGCCGTGAATGATAATGCTCGAAAGGAAGGAAGGAAAGAGTGGAGAAGGAAAGGCAGGGAGGTTAACCAGTTCAGCACAACCGGTTTGCTGCTCTACACATGGGAGCGGGATGAGGGGGAATGAAAGATGGGGAGGAGAGAGAGAGCACACAGCACAGCACACACATCGTCAGTCAAAGTTCGTCACTCTTGCCTGGTACGTGGCATCACTGTCACAGCCGCTTGTCCAAGCCTGTTTCTTTTAAAAACCTAAGTAGTGCCTTCGTCGCCTTCATCTGCGATGTCTTCTGTCAACGACATGTGAGAATCACTTCAACTGACATTGGTCTGTTGTCAAGGTGTGCTAGAACGGACGCCAGGGACTGTCTCTGAACATTATATTCAGGACAGTCGCATACAATGTGTTCTAGCGTCTCCTCGCAAAGACAGGCATTGCAAATAGCGTTGTCGGCCATTCCAATCAGAAATAAATAAGATTTAGTGAATGCCACCCCCAGCCATAAGCGATAAAGCATAGTGGCCTCTCTTAGGTGGTGTCCAGTTGGCATACAGAGATGCATCAAAGAGGGCAGGCGGTATTGACGATTGCTCCGGTTGGTCTGGCCGCTTGGTGTGCACCATAGAGAGAGCGTGATCTCCTGTGCAAGCACTCGAAGTGTGCTGGCTGCGTCGGACCGTGAGAGTGGTACGGCCTCTTTCTGTGTGTCGTCAAGAGCTGCCTGAGCAGCATTATCGGCGTCTTCGTTCCCGATGACACCGCAGTGACTTGGAAGCCACTGAAATGCCAAGTGGTGTCCTTTCTCATGTGATGTATGGACTAGGTATCTAATATCGAATACGAGCTGTTCGTATGGCCCGCGACGCAGAGCTGATTGATAGCACAGATTGTAGGGTTGCCTTCGAGTCACTGAAGATTGACCGTTTTCGAGGTGGTTCCCGATTGACGAAACAAAGTGCAGCGCGAAGAGCAGCTAGTTCTGCAGATGTCGATGTCGTTGGGTGGTCAGTCCTGAAGCTGATGGTAGTAGCTCTTCCTGGGACAACCACAGCACCGGACGAACACTGGAGGTTTGTGGAACCATCAGCATAAATATGCACACTGTCCACATACCTCTCGTGTAGAAGAAGCAGAGACAGTTGTTTCAGCACAGGTGACGATAGGTCAGATTTTTTATTGATTCCTGGTACACTGAGATGTACTGTGGGGCTAATAAGACACCAAGGGGGCATCGATGGTTTAGATGCAGCGGTGAAGCCCGAGGGAAGTTTGTCGTTGTACTTGATAGTTTTAGAGAACGATGCTTTTCGCCTGTCTGAAGGTAGTGTTGCAACGTGGTGATAGGGGGCACGTGCAAAATGTCTGACGTGCGTTCTCAGGGCTTCCACTGTAATGTGAGTTTGCATCGGATGATCCCCAGCTATCGCAATAGTTGCCTCTGTTGACGTGCATCTGGGAAAACCAAGGCAAACTCTGAGTGTTTGAGCTTGTTCTGCCTGCAGAACACGAATATTTGTCTTGCAAATGGTAGTTCAGTATAGGTAGACTATATCTTAAAAAACCGAGAAAGAGAGCTCTGTAGAGATTCAGCATTGCGTCTACTGACATCCCCCACGTCTTTCCTGTCAAATATTTTAACAATTGGGAAATTGCTGTCAGGCGCCGTTTTATATAGGCCACGTGCGGGCTCCAACAGAGGTCTCGGTGAATGATTACGCCAAGAAACCTGTGGGTTCTGACATAAGAAATGGTCCGCCCATTGATTGCGGTGACATAAGGCGTCATTGGTTTGCGAGTAAAGGCCACTACTGTGCATTTTTCTGGTGATGTGTTGAGACCTTGTTTACACAAGTAGCTCGCTGTCAAAGTTCTGTGGACGTGTGACTGCCGAAGTCCAGACACAGATGTCATCTGTATATTGAAATCTTGAAGGTAGTTGGTAAGTATTCAGCAAGTCCAAGAAGAGCGAGGTTGAATAGCGGCGGGCGGAGAGCACCGCCTAGGGAATGCCTCTGCTGGTATAGTGTCGCGTAGTCGGGCCATCGTCAGTTAACACAAAGAATGATCTTGCAGATAGGTAACTTGCAATCCACAAAAAGACTCGACCACCTAGGCCAATCGTCGCAAGAGCATCGAGAATGGCCTCATGTAGTACGTTATCGTATGCGCCTTTCATATCTAAGAATAAAGCTGCAGATAAACGCTTACGGGACCTTTCGTGCTGAACATATCGAACGAGATCAACTACATTGTCGATGGAAGAGCGGTCACGTCGAAAACCAGCCATGGAATTCGGATAAATCTTGTAGTGCTCAAGGTACCATTCCAGGCGGCCAAGAATCATCCGTTCCATTATCTTTCGTACACAGCTGGCCAGCACTATTGGGCGGTAAGAGGTGAGCTCGAGTTGGGATTTGCCCCGCTTCAAGATTGGCACCAGGCAGCTTACTTTCCATTCGTCAGGGAAGTTTTCCTCCTGCCATGAGGAGTTGTATGGACTCAACAATTCTTTCCAAGCGGATTCTGCAAGATGGCACAAGGCCCGGTATGATATACCATCTGGACCCGGAGATGAAGAGCGCCTGCAGAGCGCTAGTGCCGCCTCGAGCTCCTCCATTGTAAAAGGAAGGTCCATGCGGTAATCACGGGAATGGGGGACGTCACCTTGGGCTGGACGATCTGGACGAGTCGCTTGGTCCGCGATCCTCGCATAAGAGTCTTCTGCGACATCGATGTCTTGCCGCCCTTGGAAGAGCGCGAGCGCCCTGAATGGAAAACGCTGCTCCGGAAGGCAACCCAGACCTTGCACCGTTTTCCGAATGTGAGACAGTGGCTTGCGGGCGTCTAGCCTCTGGCAAAACGTTGCCGAACGTTACGATGCTAATCTATCCATGCGACGCTGAATCTTATTTTGCATCCTCCTGGCCGCCCTAAGGTCATGGATTGATTTTGTACGCCGATATCGACGTTCCGCCCGGCGACGCAGTGCTCGTAGTCTCTCTAACTCTATGTCGCAGTCGTTTCGCGTGGAAGAGATCATCATACGAGGGGCGATTTGCATCGTACTTTTAATTGTTTGCTCTAACCCAGATGGTAGGCCCTCGCGGCAAGCATCTTCCATATCAGATTTGAAGGTGGCCCATTGAATCGTACGAATGGTCTTCCGTGGACCAGATCTAGACGACAAGCCTTTCATGTTAAGATAAGTGGGAATGTGATCACTCCCATGCGTCTCAATATCTGGAAACCACTACACACATCTGGCGAGAGAGTTGCAGACGAAAGCAAGGTCGAGGCAGCTGCCGTATGTCACGCCTCGAAGAAAGGTGGGGCTACCATCGTTCAGGAGAGTAAGGTCATAGTTGTAGGCGATGCTTGCTAATCGTCGTCCTTTTGCATTTGTTCTTGTACTTACTCAAGCAGGATGGTGTGCATTGAAATCTCCTATGATGACCCATGGGGCAGGACGCACACTCAAGATATCCGCTAATCTTTTCGTATCAAAATTGCTTGAGGACAACATATACACGTCTATGAGCGTAAACAAGAGTTTGTTCTTTTTAACTGTGATGCATATATATTGATTGTCGTCGTGAGGTGCAATTGCTTGCAAAACATAGGTAAGTTCACGACTACCAAAAACAATGATTTTGCTGCATGCACCATTTGTTGAAGACACGATAACTTCGTACCCAGACAGTCTGATTGGTTTCGAGAAGTTGGGCTCACAAATTACGATGAGTGGAAACACATTGGTGCACACAAACTGACGAAAATCTGAAAGGCGTGATTTTAGCCCTCTGGCGTTCCACTGGATGACGGACGCTGCCTTGACTTCTTTTCGGAAGGATGGGGTATGGGCAGCCATCTTTCTAGTTGAGGGATTCAAGCACTGTGCCTAAGGCGTCCAGCACTTTAAGTGCGCTTCGAGCAGATGTTGTCCCCATGTCCACCAAAAGCGCTCGGATGGCTTCCATGAGGGAACGCAGAACCGAAATGACCTGACGATCTGTTTTAGGTGCATCATCCATGGCTGGAGAAGGTTCCGGTGGGACGACGACCTTCTGAGGTTCCTTGGCAAGGGAGCGGTTCGGTAGCGTAGGCCATTCCTCTAAAGAAAGAGTCTTATCCGCTACCTTCGTGGAAGTGGTGGGCCCTTTCGCGGCGCGACTAACTGGTGCCGCATTGGAATGGGCACTATCACTTCGACCTTGCGCCTTCTTTGAAGACGTACGATGGTGCCGACGTCGACGCCGATGCCGGACTATTTCGGCTGCCTCCCTGTGGGTGGAATTGTTTATGGACATTTGCTAGAGAACAGCATGCTCCTTCTTGATGCGGGGACAGTCTTTCGACAAGGCAGCGTGAGGGCCATTACAGTTGGCGCACTTCAGAACCGTGGCACCGCAGGTCTCTTCTGCATGAGGTTCAGCGCAACGGGGACACATTAGCGAGTTAGGACACACGCCATTGACGTGTCCTAGCCTGAGACACTGATAGCATTGAAGCGGCTTCTGGATGAATGGTCGAACCGGATGTCGGAAATGTCCGACTTTAACGTGGGATGGTGTACAATCCTCCTTAAAAATTACTTTTACGCAGCGCGTATTCTCCAGGCGACGCACTTGCGTAATGATAGTTCCCTCGTTTGCCCGCTTGATGAGGCTAGGTAATTCATCATTCGGAATGGCAACGTCGATGTCATAAATTACACCTGCTATGAATGTATCGTCAATGGGGATAAAGGGGCGCATTTTTATTCCACCTAGCTCCGTGATTGCTTGAAGTTTTCCAAGCGCACTCACGTTGTACACGTCTATGGCGAGTATATTCTTTTGCGGGTATATTCTGATCTCTTTAATTTGATCTGGCACCGCACATTCCAGAAAAATGGATAGGGCTTGCCTGTTAAGCAGTCGTAGGTTTCTTGAGGGTTCTTCCGGTATAAAAATGATGACGTGCGGCCAGCGCACAGGCCTTGACTTCATGTTCGATGTACTCCCAGGAGTTGGCAGCGATGTGTTGACGATCTTTCTCTTCGTCCTCTTGCTCCGGACGGGTATGAAGCTCTCGTCGGATGAGTGGTCTTCCGACATAGAGTACAGCTCGCTGTCGTCGGTGTCACTGGGGGAGCCAACTCGCTTCCTTGCGATTGACGGCCGTGATGACTGCTGGCCAGGCGGGCCTCTGGAATGCTCCGCGTCCATGACCGCAAGATGGGGAGGCGAGGCACCTCGAAAGGCGAAGATTTCACCAAAATTCAGAGAGCACAGAGACAAGTGTTCTATCAAGAAGACACTTCGTCATCGTCGTCGTTGCTCGAAAAAGCAACAAGTACTGTACTTGAGGTACACACTACATACCATATGCTGCTCTTGCCAGCACAACACGCGATAGACCCACGCATGTGTTGACAAATCAAGTTAAATATAGCCTGGCACAACGTCTCAATGCCCATGCCCCATGCAACGTCAAGATCATACGCTGGTTCGCAAGACCTTTCAACGTTAACTGGGCGACCAAAAAAGAAACATAAAAGAGAAAAATATGAAATAAGCGCAGCCCCATAGCACGGCTGCTGGATAAGCCCATAGTGTTACCCTATCGCGTCTGATACACGGCCCAGTTGCCGCGGAGCATGGAAAGGATATGTATAGTTCTCAAGCGACGCCACGGAGGCAGCTCCAACCGTTCTCGTACCTAAATATGGCGGCTACGATGACGTCAGTGCACCGTATTATCACGCGCACACTGTTGTACTTTTTGACGGCGACTGTTTTTCACAGGTTTATCCCTGTTACCGCGTTGACGTTCGACGCAAGACGCGCCTGTCGTGCTGTAATGCTGTCATGTTTCTTGATTACGCCGCTTCTCGGCCTGCTGCTACCTAAAGATGGCGTCCGCGATGGCGTATCTGCAAACTATCTTATTAACGCGATAGCATCAAGGACCCCGTGTCGCGGAAAATTCGGCGTCGGTGTCGTCGTGGGCGTCCGCGGCGCAGAAAATCACCCCAAACTACGCATCCCCAACCACGCAGGCCCTCCACGTGGCGCAGAGGTGTTATTGACCTAATTGAATTGCTGAAATAAAATGCGGCAGGAAATGTGTAAAGTACAACTTACACACAACCTACAGACGCGATTGCGTCGGATAGTAATTTGAATATACGTGCAAACACAGTCCTGTCATGCGGAGACTCTAACACAAACCCCTTTTCCAGCTTCAGTTTCCGGTTTCTCTTAAATAGGTGCGACGGGGCCCACTCGGTTCCTTGAAACACCATAAAAAATAAACTGAAAACTTGCCTTCGTGCATAGCGTTTGGCGCGAGCGTTTCCAGAACATTACGATTACATAAGCTGCAGTTGCCGGGAAGCGGGAGAAGCAGCCAGGGATCTTTGAATGCTATCGGGATCCACTCATAAAGGCGAAGTTTAAGCGTCCACCGAGATTTCTTTAGCACGTGTTCATTCAAAGTGGAAACAATATTGCGCTTAGCAGAGTACTAACGGCGACGTTCACAGCACGTTATGATTTACAGATCATCAAGATAATCAGGCAGCGAAGACGGCTTGATTGCTAGAAAACTAAAAAAATAGTTACGGGGCTCTTGTGTTATCCCTAAGACGACCTGCAAGCGAAAGCCCAAGTACCGATGCATTGAAGACGGACAAATGACGTACACATCCCGCTTAGTTCGTTTATCTACTTCGCTTAGTCATCCCTATTAATTCGCCTACTCATCGCCTTAATTTGCTCAGTGTACTTCGCTTAGTCATCCTTCCTAATTCCAAGGGTCAAAGGTTCGACTACCACCCAAGGTCGTGGGTTTGAGTGCCATAAATAATTCTATTTAACTGTTTATTCATTAAATTCGCCTTCATTACACCAAAGGTCGTGTATTCGACTCCCACAAAAGGTCCTGTGTTAGTGCTTTAATTACCCTCTCAGTAATTACCACCAAATGTGGTGGTTTCAACTCCCGCCAAAGGTCTAGGGTTCGACTCCCACCAACGCTCGAGGGTTCCGCATGCGCCAATGGACATGGGTTAGACTCCCACTAATGGTCGTGGGTTTGAGTACCTTAACTGTATAGTTAAGGTACTCAAAAGTTTGAGTACCTTAACTTGGGTAACTGAGAATGTGGCACTTGGCATGTGCCTGTCTTTCGTAAAGCTCTTTCAAGCCAACTTAAGCCACTGCGTTGTCCAAGGTCTAATGGGTCGATCATTCTGTTACTGTGCCGAGGAAGCCCTGTTCCAAAACAACCGTTCTACCATATTGGGTCACTGATTATGTGACACTCGGTGTGCCCCACTCTTCAGCAGAGTCATTTCACGCCAACTTGGGTCCCTGGGTATGTGTCGCTCTTCAGTGAACCATTTTAAGCCAACTTGGGTCACTACACATGTGCCGCGGGATGTGTGCCGCATTTTAAATAACCTCTTTCATGCCACTTTGAGTCACTGGATATGGGCCGCTCTTCAATGAACCTCTTTGAGCACAGCTTGGGTCACTGGGAGTGCGGCACTCTTATATGAGAAAAAAATTGCGGCAGACCCCCCCCCTCCCCCCCCCTCTCACGATGAACGACGGTAGTGCATTAGCATTGATTCCTTATAGCAACGGAACGTATTGACGCTGTCAAAACGAGTTGTGTCAGGCATGTACTATAGCGGGACTCCTCAGTTGCGCTACCATGAGAACACATGGCGTCATCTCGTAGCGCCGCCGCGATGCCTGCACGTGGCCTGTGAAATGCGTGGTACGTTGGTGTGCGCGAACGCTGAGAAACACGTCATGCGGCAACTGGGCTCCTCTGTTGTGCTTCTTTCTGGACTCGCAGTGCCACCTAGTGGCACTACCGAGGCGTCCGCGCGCGGTCTCCGATACGAGAAGCGTTGAACCGATGTCTGCGAACGCTGAGATGCGGTCATTTCCCTCGTTCCATCGCTTTCCGTGCACTCAGTGGCACATACTCCATGAGGCAAGTGCGCGAGAGGTGAAGAGCGTCACATACACCGTGCATTCAAGGCGCAGCTCGCTGATGCGTTGGTGTGAAAAGCATTCATTGAAAAGCGGCAAATACCCAGTGCATTTGTAGCGCTGCCTGCTAATGTGTCGGCTGGCTGTCCTTGAGGCACCCTTGAGACGTGGGTTCAATTCCGCTTAGCGTCAGAGATATTTAAGGGACCTTTTTCGTTGTTGTTAAGCAGCACACTGCCAGTATCACATACCTAGTTAACCAAGTTGGAGCCAAATGCGCTCATTGAAGGCCAACACTGACCTAGTGACAAATACATAGTGCTCAAAGTCGGCGTCTACGAGTTCCTTCGAACAGCGATACCTACCCAGTGCTGCTTCTAGTGTAGACGTGAAAAAAGTTCGTTGAAGAGCGTATGTACACATTACCACATATTCAGTGACGTCATCATCATCGTCATGACGATCAGCCTATATTTATGTCCACTGCAGTACGAAGGCCTCTCCCTGTGGTCTCCAATTACCCCTGTCTTGCGCTAGCGGATTCCAACTTGCGCCCGCAAATTTCCTAACTATTCAGGGACGTAAGTTGGTCCAATTGTTAGTTTGGAACCCTGTTACCTGAGCACAACAGCCCGATATGCTACTCACTCGACCACGTACTACCAAGTTATCTAGGTAGGCCAGAAAACGGTTAGATACAACGATACATACGAATAAAGATAGATGTCCGCCTTTCGCTTCGTTGCAAGCGTGAGCTTATAGACGCAGCGTCTCAATTACTACTGATATAGCTGCACACGCATTTCATATAACATCATGGCCTTCACGCCGTATAAGATACTTTTGCACTACCATACCAGGTACAAACTATGGAACCCAGATGTAACAACAATATTTACCTAGGATACTGGAAAAGCTGACTGAGCGAACGTATTTATGTGGCCCCTCAGTAAGAGAACTTCTACCACAGTATTTGTTTTAGCAGTCGATTGTGAAAAAATATATTGCGAAGTTGGAATCAGCTAGCACAAGACATGGTTAATTGGAGATCGCAGGGAGAGGCCTTCGCCCTGCAGTGAACATAAATATAGGCTGATGATGATGATGTGAAAAATATATGGATATATATTATGCATCTCATCTTTCATACAGGTATCGCAGTGCATATTACCTTCGAGGTCATGGCGTGTAGCTTATCACGCATTTATTATACCTGTATTGGCCGCCTACATTGAGCGAATATTCTCAAAACAGCTCAAATTAAATTATTGAAATAATATAACTGCGACATACTCACATTGAGGCAACAAAAGCGCGAATAGCGCTAGTAGAAGCATGGTTGTATGCCTTACGGTTCCACTGCCGTTTTTGCCAATATGAAAGCGATGTTTTTATATGTATGTCTAAACATGCACGTCATCAAGAATGACCGATGAATAAATGTCCGTACAGAGCTAAGATAAAAGTTCAACGCTGCCGTATCCACATGTATTTAAATATGTGATGCCTTTTTGAATGCTGAACGATCGTTGTCCTTTTTTCCTTTCAAGGATATCCAGCCCGCTGCAGGAGCTTTGTATAACGTCAGCCGCTGCTTTTTGAAAACATGCAAATACTAAATTTATAGTAGGTTTAATCTATACTTCGAGATGATTATTTATGCGTGTGACTTACTGACGACGCTGCATTCTTTTTTTTGGGCAATTTATTACGCTTGTGACCGAAGTCGCTCGCGTCGCGCCCGTTACATCCACGCGAAAAAAATTCTCAAGTTATATTTATGTCCCGTTTCGACAGCACCACATCGCAGCACTGCCTTCACAACTACTGGGCATACAATTGTAATCACAACGTTATCAAAGCATTGAAGGCGTCTCCGTCTTTTGGAGATGGTTGAGCACAATAATACAATGAACAATCTTTCCTAGAATGGGTGTGCAACTGGTGATATGTTTAAGATGTCATGGTGATTATTACGATGAAAAATGTACGCCCCTGCCATATCTCTCATGCCATTCATCAATCGCGAAACCTTATGGTTACATCAGCACACTCTCAAAGTAGCAATCTCGTAGCCAAGCGCAATTCCGAATGGTTCCCTGACGTAGTATATCTTGTTGTAAGCAATGTACCCCAGTTGAAACTCTGCAGTCAGTCCATAGTATTCTGAGTGCAACTTTGTTGCAATGGCTATCCATCAAGTGGCAGTGCTCGACACAGATGTGTCTATGGCGGACGGGGTGTCATCGCTTTCTATTTTAAGCTGCTTGTCTTACCTTGCCACATTCATTCTGGGAGATTGGCCTAGACCGGGCACATAACCGTATCACGTACACAGTGGCTCATCTTGCCTTCTTGGCTAGACAGCAGTCAGCAAATCCCTTGTGGTCTAAGCAAGTGGACAACTTGGGTCGCTGTGTGAAAGAGCCTAAATATAAACGGACGCAGACAATTCGAGAAAGTTATCTTAAAGGTGTGAAATTGAAGAGTGATCAAGTAGAAGACTATGATAGATGGATTATGGACAGCGCATTTTATAAGTTGCTGTTGCAGCATCTCTATGAAACGGGCCTGCCTGCTTATATTTAACTCCATTATGATGTTATGCCGCGCGGCAAACAAACCAGCCAAAAAAATACAGACGGACAAATAGTTAGGTGGCTCACGTTTTTCAACAATGGCAATCGTATACAATAGATAAGTTACTGTAAGCTCAGAGATGTAAGATTATTTTTTTTACTTTTCTTAGCGTGGCGATCCTTCAAGCTATCAATTCGTTAGTATTATTTGAATACTTCACGCATTTTTCGGGGACTATCAGTGGTTGCACATTTGTATCCGGGGACTATCCGTGTTTGTATGTTCGTATCTATGTATGTTTGTATGCGTGTATCTAACCATTTTCTCTTCTACCTAGGTCACTCAGTAGTCAGTGGTCGAATGGCTAGCGCATCGGGCTGCTGGGCCGAGGCAATAGGGTTCCAAACCAACCATCGAACAAACTTGAGTCTCTTAATGTGTGGCAATGTGTAAATACGTGGTGCTCTTCAACAAACCTGTTTCAGGCGGACATGTGCACTGTAGACGCGCCACTGGGTAGGTACCGCTGTTCGAAGGGACACTTTAACGCCGTCTCGGAGTACAGGGTATGTGCCACTAGGTCTCTGCTAGTCACCAATTAACCTTTTTCATGCCAACTTGGGTCACTTGATAGGTGCCAGGACGCGTGTGCCGCCCTGCAGTGAACGTCTTTGACGCCAACTTGATTAACTAGGTATGTGTCATTGGGCACGTGCCACTCTACAATCACCAAAAAGACGTCTTAAATATATGCGATGCTGAGCGAAAACGAGCTCACGTCTGCAGAACTCATTTGAATAAACCTCTCTTGATATCGCTTAAATAATGGTTTTATTTTGGTAGACGCGCCTATAGCTCCCTGTATTGTGAGCGCTATGGCGCGCGACCTTTACAACGACCCTTTACAACGACGTGACCAGTGTAAAGACACATTTCGGAGGTCCAGAGTGCTTCATTATAAAGGCGTGTGACTGTATCGCCTCTCCACAACAATCTACCTGCATAAGACAGCCCAATTACGCTGCGCAACCACCGATTTCTTATGCCGTGTTTATAATCACTAGGATTCACTGTTTTTCCCGCCAATCAAAGCAGGTCAGCGTCTTATTTTGCTACGTCTTCGTTTGCATAGTTTTGTAATTATTGCACATTAAGATCTTATCCGTAATGCTCTGATTACGCATTGAATAGGTTCCACGACGGGCTCTTTGGGTCATAACAATATTTACAAGCAATACATCACAGGATATATACTTTTCGCTTCTAGGCCTCCATAAATGGCAATAGACGTTGCTTATGGTACAAAGGTGCTCAAAAACTTCAAAATAACAGAGCTTGGTGATATATGACACCAGCCTGTTTATATTATATATATTATATTATTATATTATATTATCTTATTATATAAAGGCATCTTATAATATTATTATCATCATCATGTCAACAACATAGCGGGTTTGAACCAATGTTGCTCAAAGTGCGAGTAAAATTAGGTGAAAACAAAATTCGACGTGTAGCTGTACACTCGCTGTTGAAGGCCTTGTAAATGCGCATTTTGATTTTCCTTTGTACCTACCATGACGAAGCAGGATAACGTTTTATATGACACAGCAAGGTGACTATGATTAGATGCGCTCAGCTTTTCGATACAAACTACAAGAAAATGTGCTGACAAACGATGCGGCAAATCTCGGCGATCGTTCACAATTACTAACAAACTCCTCTTTGACATTCTTATCTGAAGGTGTTGGAAAAATTTCGAAAAGCATTGGTAACTTTCAAAAAACGTTCATTCTGACGCTGCCGCACGTGCTGATCAGATATTCAAATTGTTTGTCCCATAGCCGAATTGACGGTTGACTGAAACAACCTTCCCCTTCTAATTTAAAAAGCTTCAATTATTTCACGCGCATACGTGGCTCAGTACCTCGATAAAGCAATAGTGTCGCTATAATATGGAGTGAAACCGTACTATCGGCAATGAACTGCTAGGTGAGACGGCTTGGTACCATCCAGCGATCGTTTGTGTTCACTGAACCTCACGTTGACATGGCTTCCGCTCTGCCGAATATATGTTTTTTCCGCATGACAGTGGCAACTGATAAATTGCGTGAGCTTCGCAGTCGACATCTTCAGTCACATGCCTAATGCCGCAGGCATTTTGAAGAAAATTTGTTGAACCGTTTAGTCCTTTATTTACGTTAGCACTCACTGCTGACAATTTGTTGGGCGAAGAGAAAATGACGTCTACTCCATTGCGCTTAGCAACATTCTTTAAGCCATGTGAAATTATGTATGCGTATGGAATAACCACAGATTTCGATCTGCGACTGCATTCATTGTATTCCCCCTCCCGCACCCTCCCTTATGCCGGGAGCGGGCGGTGACCCTTCGACGTTTACAAGCCCGTGCGTATCCTAACCTCGCGGTTCTTCACGCTATATACCCTGAAAGGTGTCGCAGTGCGGACTGCCCTCCCTGTTGACTACCGGCAACAGTGGACCATGTGTTGTGGGAGTGTGAATCCGCCTTCAGCGAGGATTGGTGGGCTGCGCTGTTGGGCGACCCCGAACTCACCGACCAAACCCTGGCCGTTCAGAGTGCCCGCGATCAGGCCATCAAGCTTGGCTTGGAGGTCCCTATGTGGGACTAGCCAGGTGGCGTGGTGTCTCCCCTGCGTCTTCTCTGGACCGAAATAAAGTTATTTCACCACTCACTCACTCGTTGTCTTGCCAACAAAGTCGAATCAACAAGCGTCGCAAGACAATATTTATTAATGCAATGGCGTTGGAGCCCATGTATGAGTATCGTAATCTCTGAACACCGTGTTATAGGAGCATATGCTATATGTTATAAAATATATGTTATAGTATGTATGTTATGGAAGATACGCTTGTCATTGTATTTGCTTCCCGTTGGAGTTGTCTTTTTGTTTGCGCTAACTTTCCTCGTCGACGATGCAAAGCCAACTAGCCCAGCAATTATTTGTTATAGGAGAAAAGTTGTCTATGGCGGCTGTTCGTTTATAAGGCCTAGAAAGAGCGCAGAAACTACCCAGCGTATTTGGGCTAACGTCAGGAAGTATCCATATAGAGGCACATAGGGGCGTAGTTACCCTGTCGATGGCCTTGATTTGTATATAGAAGAAGAAAGATAAATGAATTCAAGGTAAGAAATTGTAAAATCGATTGTAGTAATAAAGTTAATACAAAGTCATTAGAGCGAAAGCAGGCTGCGCTCTCCCTTGGTCACCTTCTATTGCTGAGCACCAATTCCGACGGCAGCCATGTTGTTCTGACTAGTGGTATTCAGATAATTCCTAACGGGTGAACTGCTGACAACATTTCGTGCAGCTGCTTTGGAATATTCTGGCGAATAGTGTAATTGATGTCGTCTCCCTTCGGACAGCATGCTGGCCCGAAAGAACATGTGCGACAGCGATGACCTGGCGCGGCTTGCAAGAACATTTATTAACAAAAAATAAAGATTTTAATAACGCGTTATTAAACGCTCCCTAGATCACCACCGCTTTGCACTTTTGCACCACCGCTGCACTTTGCATACTTTATTAAATATTCCGGTTGGGAAAGTTCACTTGAAAAGTACGCCTCTTTATTCAGAATATTATCTAACAAAATTATTAGAATGAACCGTGTGGGATTTAAAAAACGAAGCATGTTTTGCTATAAAACATTATCTTAGAAATGTTTTGGTTAGCTTTTTACAGCAAAGCTGTTAGCGTCCAGTTGGTCGGGATTTTTCACCCAAAAACCGGCAGCTGGAAAATGGGTTTGGGTTTTAGTTTCCGTGTAACAGAATTATGGTTTCTCTTATATTCGTATTAAAATCCGATCCTATCAGGTCTGTAGGTTATGCGCAAGTCGTACTTTACGAATTGTTATACATTTTACTTTGAGAAATTGAAATAGCCCTTTGCGAGTTCGCCTATAGTTTCCTTATAAAACACAAAAATGCTTCGGTTTTATGAACTCCTGGACATTTTAGAAATGATAAGCAACAAAGTTCAGGTTAATAGCATGGCTCATTTCTTAGAAAAAAGTGGGACGTACATGTCCCATTGTCTTATTCCGTGCCTCTTGAAAAGTGGGACAACACTGTCCAATTGCCTCATGAGGGTGCAATCCTGACTTCACTAACGTGCCTATTTAGCGTGAAAGGCACCAAAACAAGTGGCACAGAGGGGCACCTTGCACACCCCAAACACATAATTCGTGCGGGACTCAATTCCTGTGGTTGAGCACGACGTGTACCTTCGCCTTGTGGCAACTTTTTGTGGATTGTGGCCACTCCCCGTGAACCTGATTTCGTCTTCTACTCCAACCATCCTCTGGCAATTCTTCCCTCTTAGCTTGTTCTTCCGGAACGGCCCAGTGCTAGTGTAGCGCCTGAACGTCTGTCCGTTGATGAGTTGGTGTCGCAGAACAAGACGAAGCCACAAGTACGTGAGGCAATTGTTGGCGTTGTATTGTAGGAATGCATTGACGACCGAAGCATGAAACAGAAAATAAAATATCCGATACCCGGATTCCTTGAAACGCCTATCAGAAATGTAGGCATTTCGCTTCTGGTCGAACCTATCGACTGCTCCCATCCAACGGTTGTAGTCTGCCAGTGCTTTTGGGCAGACGACAGCCACCGAAGAACCATTGGCAAGCTTGCGTGATATTTCCACTGTTTTCGTTGGATTGTGAAAGTTCGACAGAAGGTGAACATATTTATCGTCACGCCACTGATAGGCTGTGACATGACCTTTGGAGCGCCACAGGTACTCTCCCTCCTTGAGTTTGTTATTTCTTTTCACTTCCTCAGGCAAGTCCTTTCGGCTTGTGCGGACCGTCCTTGCAGCTAGCATGCTCCTCTGAGCGATAGCTTCCATTAGTCGAGTGCAGGTTAAAGTATTTGTCTAAGAACAAACGTGTTCCAGGCTGTATAGTTCAACGACAGAGAAAGCACGACATGCTCCCCAAGGCTTTGATTTGTTGGTCGTAGTGCGTTCTTTCCTTCGTACGCTGCAAATTGCAACAAATAGCCTGTATTTGAGTCTGCCTTGCACCATACCTTATATGCGCGCTTTATAGGCATCATTGGAAGGTACTTCTTCATGCTCGATCTCACTTTGAAAGGAATCATGCTGTTGTCCACAGCCTGGTGAGAAGACGGCGATTCACTCCTACTGAAACTTGTTGTTCCGTTTATTGATAAGGGGACGCAGTTTAGCAAGCCTGTCAGAACCTTCTTCCCCCTTTTTTTCTTTTCTTTGCTTGCGTCATTCACACGAAGGGAGTTCATGATGTACTGGAAACGCTTGAAAGACATCACTCTGACGATTTTTTCCGAGATGAATAGGGAATCACGGCTCCAGTAGTGATAGAAGTGATGTTGCGGTGACATGCTCATAAGAAGCAGCAGTCCAAAATACGCCCGCAGTTCATCCAAGTCAAGTCAAGTCAATTTATTTCAGCATTTCTTTTGCACGCATCCACTGTAAGAACTGTCCACTTTGTCGGGTACTTTTGTGCACCAGCACGGTTTGTCTACTCTAAAATGATTTCTACCACATACTCGCCGAAATACAGAGCAAAGACATCGCGCGGTATTGGCTTCTGTTGAGAACTGAGGGTCCCATGATTTTGAACTCCCAAGGAGGACCTGTGATTAGTTTGTAACCTGCTTGTCGCAGACTTCCTGTTCTAGTACATCTCCTTTTCGTGATGCGGCTCAGCTGTTTCCCGCTTGCTTTTTTTTTCTCTTTTTCGAAATGGTTGCTCAGCGTTTCTTTCGTTTGCCTGCTTCGTCGTCATCTTCGTCGAGACTCTATTCTGGCGGCTCAAGCTCCGGCACAAACTCACCCTCGCTGCTTTGTGTCTCGTCCTTACTAGTCTCCGACTCGTCTGGTAGGCTGAAGAAGAGCTCCAGTGCCTCCTCGCGCGTTAGCGCGTCTACTGTAAAATTATAGAGCGAGAAAAAAACTAAGATGTCAACACGTAGGGTTTCCGTTAGTTAGGCCTAGAAAACTAAGCATGCTTTTTTTACGGTATGCTGGCTTTGACTTAGCTAATCACGCGTTCCACTGCAACAATTTGCACAATGTTGATGCTAACACATGCACAAAACATTCCTCTAAATGGGCAGACAAGGAAAACCTTGCCATTCATGCCGAATTCTCGGTGGATCCAGTCAAAGAGGAGCTAAAATTCTTAGTGCAACAATCAAAACAAGAAACATTTCATTTTTAGGTATCTGTAGCGCCACCTATGGAGTCGCTTCGAAACCACTGCAGAAAATATTGTCAGAGACCCACGATAGACGGCACAACGATGCCGATGCCCAGTGTTTATCTAGATTCGGCTGCTTCAGCTTTTTTCTCACTGCAAAAAGTGGGACGTATGCGTCCCGTTATACTACAAAGGGATAGTTCACTAACGCACTTAGCAATTGTCACCGACATCAGCAAGGGTGGTTATGGGAGCAGCGATTGAAGCGCGACTATGTTTGGGGGAATAAGCACTGGGAAAGAAAAAAAGCGTGTTTAAATTAAAGCGAGACGCAGTTAGATTCATTCAACGAAAATAAAATTCCTAATTCATCTTATATATGCATAGCGAGAAAAGATACAACTGTATTTTACTACATCATTATCAATAAATACCTTTTATCAGGGCCCACCGTGATAGCGCCCATCGGTAGCGGCGGTTCTTGACGCCGCTATCACTTGCAATGCCGTGCAACTCTTGGAGTGCGTGGAAAGGCGCGCTCGTAAAGTTCACCCGTTACAATACGCCCCCCATTCACATGTGTTGTGTTGCATGTCGACGTTTGTCTGAATTAGGTGACGCGGGTAGTTTTATTGTTTCTTAACCTGTGCAGTCAAAAGTAGTGAGTTGCGACCGTCAGATACTTGTTTACGTTAGTTGTTTTCGTGCAACAGCGCTAGCCGACGGGCTTGGCGTCCGACGAAAGGGCTAGCACTCTACGCAATCTACGCCCAAAGTGTTCGCCGGCCTCCTAAGAAAGTATGTTCTGTGCAGCGAAGCGATTTCGACACCCGTACGGCTGATCTTTTCCGGCATCGCTTTTCGCGCTGAAAACTCGGAACGCCCATGAAGTCGAATGGCGGGGCATTTGAATATACAGCTCTAATGGCAGGCCTCCAAAAACAAATTTCGCGCCTATGAGAACAAAATGACGTCACTTCTGTTTTTGACGGATATGACGTCAAATTATTTTTTCTTCCGCCGGAAGTGTTCCCTCCTCACACAGATGGCGCTAAGCCCCATAAACCGCCGGTAAGCAACCATGTTTTGAACGTATGGGCTTCTATGGAAGCTTCGCTACCAGGTATATCTACCTTGGCACTTACGCTAGGCGGAGGGCACACGAATCAGGATGTACCTCAAACAGCAGCAGGGAAATGGCTTGATTTTTAAATTTCTGTGTAATAGAACTGTGCTTTTTTGTATTACACTCCGAAGCTATCATGTCTCCAGCTCGTGTGTAAGTCGTGACGCATTTTGTGAGGCGATTTACTACTATGCATTAATTTAGTTCAATAAGCCACTTGCGCTTGGCGGACGGTCTAGAAGCATCAGGCTGCATGCGGCACTTCCGCACACGTGCGCGCGCGTGACGTACGTCGCTTATGGTGGTGGTGCTTGTGTAACGTCGTCAAACTTCAGTTGTGGTGGTGGTACTGTGGCCATTCCAGGTGTTCTGCATGCAAACCTATTTAATCTACTACTACAGTAAAAAGTACAGCGTCGGATCGCCGTCACAAAGTAAATGCGAGTTTCACCTGCCCGTCAAGCAACGTTGTCTACTGTGTAGAATGTGCCGCTTGTAACAAGCAATACATAGGTGAGACTGGACAAGAAATTCACACAAGACTCAACGGGCCATCGCGCAGATACAAAACACAATTTACCTAAAGCAGTAGCCAACCACTTCAATGAACATGGCCATGTATTCGATGAAGCAAGGCTCTATATTCTACAAACAAATTTCCGTTCTTTTCGCGAGAGGAAATATGCAGAATCATACCTGATACATAAGTTTAAATGCCTGCACCCGACGGGGATCAATTTGGGACGTGGCAACTTACAATGGCGAAAAGCTGTAACTTGAACCTGAAATTGTTATACTATTAACGAAGGCAAAAAACACGTTAGGCCTCCAGCTAATCTCGATTCTCAACCACACCTATTCCTCCGTTTCCACGTCCTCCCTTTCTATCCCATATGAATCAATTTATTATTCTCTTCCATGCTTTTACGCATACATCAACCATACGAGCGCTTTTCCCATGTACACCTGCCCACTAACTGCTTTTATTTTATTGATTTCTGCTGTCACCCTCCGACTCGTTCTTCCGTGTTTTTTTGCTTCTGTTTTCTTTTCTTTTCCTTTCTTTTAGAGATCCACGCCGACACATCCCGAAGTACCAGGCGCCAGGATACCTTTTTCGGCGCCTGGACCACAGAGGGTCCGCCACTTCTGTATGCTGCTGTGACTACACCTACGGCGAACTACTGAGGCTAACGTCCCTTGAAAGACCTAGTTGCTCCCTTCCAACTACACCCCCCCCCCCCCTCCAGACTCCGTGTCGCCATCTTAACACCTTCAAAATTATCCGACGCATTGCTGCAATGCTACTCAATTCATTCTTTCAACTCGCCTTGTTACTCGCACATTGACCGGCTGACCGGCTCTTCAAAGACCCCATACGCACGCCGCCTATGACACCTCTGAACGTTCCCTAACCTCTTGTCCCCTCGTCTTAGAAACCACGCCTACAGACAGTCAAACGACAGTTGCCATTTTCATTTCAGTCTCTCCCTTTACAGCCAGCCGCTACCGACATCGACGTGACGTCACTCTACTAACGCGTTAAAACTAATCTGCCGAAGATGACGAGGCAGCCTTTGACTAAGATAGGTCCTCTTATCGAAGCGTCGGCCCGCCTTTGTGAGGCACCGTATCACTGTTTATAACTTTATATTACTTTTGATAGCTTTATGTTAATAAAGTGAAGTACGACACGGACACAAAGAATGCTGGTGAATTCTTGATGTAAACCATGTAAACTATACTACGCAACACTTGGCCCGACGTGCTTGTTGTCTACTTCCATGAAGAACGGAACGGGCTGGAAACCGAACTCGGAGGGAAAGGAACTCGCCAGCGAAGGGATCTGGCGGGAAACCGTTACGCACATGGAGCCAACCTGTACTGATGCTGTGGGTATCTAAAGTGTACCATTGTGGGCTTTGCTGTACGGCAATTAGAGTTTCCTTAATTCTGTTTAGCTATTCCTTACACATAATTAACCTTTTACTCCACTAAACTTGTGCTCTGAAGTCATATCTATCATCAACCAAGAGTAGAACCATCGATATCTACCTGTTTCTTTAAATTTTTCTGCGATATATTTTTCATTTCGTCCCACCTATGTGACAAACTAGCAGTCGGTCTATAACCGGAAGTTCCTGCGCAAAAAAGAAAGAGTGTCGCTCGGTGCTCGTGCAACTACAAAAGAAATCACAGGCCTGCGCGGCACACGCAGCACAGTCACAGCGTAAGCTGGTGGAAAGGCTCAAGAGTAGCTCTAATTTGGGCACCACGCACAACAGGGTCTTCGCGGTAGTCTGTTCGCCTCGTTTTGATGAGAACGATCTGAACTGTCCGCCCAACGTCGACGGCGAGCTGCGGCTTGTAATACTCTCTGCACAGCAGTCTGCTGAGCCCGATCAAGCCTTACAACTGCAACATATATGTCGGGCACGCTGCGTTTGCACGTATCTTAACTAGATGGCGCCACCATACTGACGGAGGCTGTGTATTGCGTTTTTTTTAATTTTATTGCGATAGCAATTATATGGACACTCAAAAGCAGATTTCTGCCGTCGGCGTTGCCGTCGTCGTCGCCGTCGCCGTGAGGTTCTGTATGACGTCAATAGAGATGAAATCGTCGCCGCGCGCCGATCGCTGTATGTGCGAGTGAAAGTGCGCGAGGGGCGCGCGCTTTCACGGGGAGTGAACGCACGGCGGAGAACAAACGCGAGTTCTGCGCCGTGCTCCCTTAAGGGCTGCAGAACTAGGCGTCTCTTTCCTCCTTCACAATCACCATATATGTAGAGCAAACGCGACTTCTTCCGACGCGCGAGAGGCCATGGGGGAGGGAAGGGAGGCGACGTTTAGCTGCGGCACCAAGTGCCTATTTATATCAGAAGCTCCGGCAACAGTCACCAACGCCGCACGCATTTTGAGCGAACGCGGGCAAAACGCCGAGGGCGTCGACAACAGTTCTGCGTGTTGCCGGTGCTGCTGCATGTCCAAGTTTATACAGCTGATAAAGCTAATATCATTACTCCGTATAGCTCTCTACAAATTTGCTATCGCAATTGATGCTTCGCCTTTCAGGTGAAACTGCGACAACTTTTTTGATTGCGCGCCTCGTCTGAGTGGCATCTCGGCGTCTGCGCCTGCGCTCGATGTTTTTGCAGGCGTATTAACTAGATGGCGCCACCATACTGGAGGAGGCTCGGGTTGTCTGCGCCTGCTTTAAAGGGTTTTTTCCGGCGCTTGCATTGCTCAGTGGTTCGATGCCGGCGGGAACCGGGTACTTTTTTCGCATTTCCAGCGATAGCGGCGGAGGTGGTGGCGGACGCCATCGCGAACCGAAACGGCTATTGGAATGAGCCCATAACAGCTTACGGTGTAAAAAAAGAACAAAAAAAAAAAACTCAATGCCTTAATACCACCGCCACTAACAATTCAACTCCTTCTCCTTAGCCAATGTTTGATGGATCTACGCTCGCATATACCTTATTTATCCAGTCTAAACCAGTTTTATCGAATCTGAATGTGATCACAAAGAAGTTCGACATATAAGTAATTCGATATAGAGTATAATAGGCCCTCAGGCAAATGGCGACTTACTGAGTGGTGCGCGTCAAATGGCCGCTAAGTTACCGCACGCAACACGGGGGATAAAAAAGCAAGCACACTTCATTTACCTGCAAATAAAATTGCTAGATCCCTTTCAACTTCATTGCAAAGCTTAAGCCGATTCTTTTCTTTACGCTTGCAGTGGCCATCGCTTCAGGAATAAATAACTCACGAATAGGCACTCACCCCACACGATAACTCCACGAAAATCGGAAAGAAGGAAGTTGACGTTCGAGGTGGCACGCGGGCTTCCCGAACAGTTCGACGGGGCTCAACTGACTGCGCAAACAACCCACATGGCTCAACTGACTGCACATTCCCTTCTCCACCTCCAGATGCTAGAAGACCTCAAAGTGCACACAGAAGTGCACTTTGAGGTCTTCGGCGTGGCGCCTAGTTCGATATATCAAATGTGCTGATGAACCAGTGCAATAATTCGTTATATTGGGTATTGATAAATCCGGGTTGGCCTGTATCTATATTGTACCGCACGATTTCTAATATCCGAACACTGTGTTTCGATGTCCAAACTCAAAGTTCCATCATCCGAGTAGAATAAAAGGTTGGAGGGCACCATTGTATTTCGTATAATAATTAAAGCGGCACAATGCGCGTTCGCGCTGCCGTAGCTGTGTCCTGCTACCGGCGGTGCATGGGCCGCCCACGCGATTTGGGTTAGAACGCCTCCTGACACGTGCAGTGCGTTTGCTTACAAAAAGGTGGTCTCCGATCCCCACTCTGAAGGTGGTTGGACAGGTAATCTGTGAAGGACAACTAGAACGATGACCCGTTGCGACGTAGCTTGAAATTAGTCACATGACGACATTCACATGCACTTTACCTAATTAGCCTATGACTTCTCAACGGCCTGCGACTTGGCTTGCGCCGCTACTTCGCGTACCTACAAAAAAAGGCGAAAGCTTTCACTAGGCCGCGCAAAGCTCAATACACAGCGACGCTGGCCGATTGATTGCGTCTCTTGGTTCTAGCTAGGTTGAAGTGGGCTATGTCGAGGTTTAATCTTGGTTGTAGCGATGCCTATACTCATGTAGCTATAGGCTGAACTTGGTAGTAGCTAGGTTCGGCCTTGGCTGCGCCTGAGTTCCGATGCCGACACCGCGTTCTACCGCGTTGCAATGCCGACAATGTGTTCGAGCAGACCCGATCCGTGAATGCGTGTCTCTATCTCTCCCTCAGACTTACGGCCGTCACTGCGCGTTGCATAGCGCAGCTTGGAACAACGACACCTCGTTCCACCGTGCTACAATGCCGACAATGCGTTCCAGCAGACCCGCTCCATGAATGCGTCTCTCTCTCTCGCTCTCATTTTATGTATCTCTCTCCCGTGCATAGCACTCAAAACCTCTTCACCTCGCAGAGCATTGGCACGAGCGCGTTTGAACGCGCCAGCTGTGGACGAAGACGACGACGCTCGAACGCAATCATGTGGTTCGCATAAATGCATGATCTGCAAGCCTGGCTGTATACCCTATTTTTTGAACATAGTATTTATTACAATGAATGAAATGTTGTATGTAGAGGAACTATTTACAGGCAGACAGGCAGGCAGGCAGGCAATTAACTTTATTTTAGGTTCTGAGGAGCGACTCCGAGAACACCTTACGGGGGAGGAGCCACCGCGGGCCGCTCCCACGTTGGGATGGGCAGGCCGTGCCTGACCGCCGCGTCGCGGGCCCTCTAGACAGCCCGTAGCTGAGCGGTGTGGTCGGAGCTCTTGAGCGCCTCCACCCACTCTTCTTCCGTGGTGAGATTATCGTGGTTCCGTAACGAGGGACACCGCCAGAGCATGTGTTCTAAAGTGCAGAAGAAATCGCCGCAATTCGGACCATCGAGCTCGAATGAGTCCGCGTACCTGCCGACCCTGGCTAGACTGGGATAGGACCCGGTCTGCAGCATGCGAAGGGTGGAAGACTGAGACCTGGAGAGCTTGACGTGGGGCGGGGCATAGACCCTCCTGCCGAGCTGATCATCATCATCATCATCATCATCATCATCATCATCAGCCTATATTTATGTCCACTGCAGGACGAAGGCCTCTCCCTGCGATCTCCAATTACCCCTGTCTTGCGCTAGCGTGTTCCAACTTGCCGAGCCGAGCTGATAGTGCTTTGAAATCTCGTGAAACGTGTGAAGCGAGTCCTTGTGGAACCCCGCGTCCGCGCCCTCGAGCGGCGTTTCCCCTGCGCGATGGGTGAGTTCGCGCGCGCGGGCGTGGGCCAGCTCGTTGGCGTTGGGAACGACGGTGGAGACATGAGGCCCCATGTGGGCCGGAAACCAAGTGATGACGTGGGGGGAGACGCTCCTGCCGCAAAGCAGGGAGGCCGCTTCCCTAGAGACCGAACCCGTGGCGAAGACCCTGACCGCCGCCCGGGAATCCGTGTAGATCTAAGGCCTACTTCCGTCCCGGAGGGCTAGGGCCACCGCGACCTGCTGCGCCAGTGCCGCAGACGAGCCCCGCACCGACGCGGCGTTGAGGAGGTTGCCCCTGTGATCTACCACAGCCGCCAGGAATCGGTCGGATGAACCGTATTGGGTGGCGTCGACGAACGCTACCGATCGCGGATCGCCAGCGACGCATCTGAGAAGTGCGGCCGCACGGGCCCTGCGTCTGCCTACATTGCGTTGTGGGTGCACGTTGCGGAGGAACGGCGAGACCGTGATGGCCTCCCGCGTCTCAGCGAACTATTTGCAATAATATAAAAAATGGCTGGATAGCCTACTGGATACGACGACTACCTTAGGACCGTGGGTACACGGGTTCGAATCCGGCCTCGGGAAGAAAGTTGCTGATGTCGATAGTTTATTGATACGAACCACAAATTACGGCTGGCTTAAACAGCTTCGCTGTTAAAATTGGACCGGAGAGAAGAGAAATACATTTAACAGCATTGTCGCCGCGCCTCATATGCACGCTGCTTTTCAAGTCTTCACTATACTTAGCCTTCCCACAGCACTGTCACAACACATATCAGTTGCTAGGCATTTTCTTCTTTTAGATACGAACGTGTAATTACGTCACTCGCTGCTTCGTATGGTACAGTTGCCGCTTCCTGGCAACTTCAAGCTTATGCAACCGTAATATTTACCGGGAAACTGTTGTGGCGAACTCTATGCGCGGTGGCGAACTTTCTGCTTCTTGTTTTTGTTCCCTGCGCGGCAGCTGCCGCGGATGCGCGGAGGCGAGCGCCATCTGGGGTGCTGCAACGAACGCAGCGGCGCACCAGGCACGCACCTCTCGTGTGTTTGCCTACAGACATGAGAGACCCATTGGGCGGTACAGCTACAGAGCTTGGTTGCAAAGAAATGCAGATCCAACGAGTCGTAAACTATATACAGCGAAGATTTTGTGAGTGCATAAAGAGTGAAAATACGAGTGCACGCACGCACACATCCACACACACACAAACACACAAGCGCGAGCGCACACAAATTATACCGAGCCTTTTGTAAAGCGGAGTGGCTTATTACTAGCGAGTACGACAGACGCCTGGAACGCATCATGGGTTCAGAGGCAGCATGCGGAAACGTGCCTAGCCCAATTTGAATCCCATCTATCAGCAAGTAACGCTTACATCTTCAATACCGTGCACCCGCCGGTCTTTTTTCCGTTTCTCAGGTTTCTCCTTTTCTTTCTTTCCCCTGCACGGCCGGCGTCGCCGCTGCCGATGTCGGAGGCTAGCACCATCTGGTGGTTGGGCAAGGAACCCAGCGGCACGCGCCGCACGCGTGCTTCTCTGTAACTGGTTGGCGTATTCGACAAGAGACGCCAGGCTGCAGCCAGGGTCACGAAACCCGGCGAGGTTCACAAAGAAAATTTTCGCTTTTAAAAATACAGCATAATTGAGCGATTTCTCAAGCTTTTAACTTATTTACGCAGCAACAGCATCTTATTTTGAGTTGGTGTTTTTTTTTCTCAAATATTTGCGCTAACCTACTACCGGGGAAGAACTAACAATCGCTGCTAAGCTAGCGGTTATAAGGGGCTTTGGTGGGGTTTGATGCCGTCGCAACGTAATGTAATAAATAAGAATTTAAAAGATGGGTTTTATTACAGCCTTGAAACGAGTATAGCAAATTTTGGCTTATTAGAGAAGCAGTAGTTCTGCCTATAGATAGGTCATTTGTGATGTAATCTTCTTTGCGGTGTGCAGAACTTGCTTCCTGTATAGCAAAGTAAAGAATTGCATGGAATCCTACTTCGCAGATCTCTTTCAAGATACGGCGCCCTTCCGGAGCAGAACGCCCCCCCCCCCCCCCCCCCACCCCCTGTGACTCTTGAGCGACAGAAGAAACGCGCTGCCGTCCGGCCTTTCTCCCTCGCGCGCCCGAGATGGGGCCGCAATGATTAGCTGACCCTCGCTACCCTCGCAAGCTTTCACTCGCACATAGAGAGACCGCGCGGCGACAATGTTCCCGTGTTTGGACTTAATACGGAGCCTCACAGCGACGTATACGACCACGTCCACGTACACTATCGCACATAAATGCTCTGGGAGTGTCCATAAAATTGCTATTGCAATAATAAGTATCACATAGAAAAACTTTGGACCTCTCATAACCCCCGTGTCTAAGTAGGGTATTCTGATTTAGTGCAAATGTTTCATTTTATAGAACGGTATGCTTGCAGCAGTTTCGCCAAAAGCGTATGCTAATTTCTTGTCGGGTAGGTTGAACGCTTAACTATTTGGATATGTTTGAGACAATATTGGTGCATCATGCTCATGTTTGTTTCTTTTGTATATTATTATGGTGAGCTTGCCTTTTGCTCAGTGTTATATTTTTTGAAAACTTGCTCAAACCTGAAATGTTTTCTTTTTCATCGTTCAGTAAGAGAACGTCCGAACACCTAACTGCCCCACGGGTCGGCAGCGTGGCATTTGAAATTACCTTTAAATATAAAGTTCCCTGACATCATTTTTGAAGTTCACAGTTTACGTAAAATATTGCTTAAGGCGTTGTTCATGAAGTAGCTGCTGTGGTTTAAAAGGTTCTTGCTTTACAGGTGTCATGACTCGTTTTGAAGGTCTCATCGTGGGTTCAACAAACAGGGGTGAAAATTTGCTGCAGCAAGTTTTTTGTGCACTCGACAGCGGTCAATATGTGAGCTACATTGAAAAAAAAAACTACGTAGCGTTATCGCTGTGACGCCGTTGTTTACATTCACGATGTCGATGTTTTCGACACTGTTTTCCACCGATCGCTTGATTTTCAGTGTACCGTCTTCTGTGGGTATGTGCTCTGTTTGACGTTGATCACCAGGAGGCACGTACCTCTCCTTTTTGCCGCCAACGCCGTTTTCCCGAGCATGCCTTCAAAAGCTATCGCGTCAACAGACCTCCATCCTGTCAAGGGCAATTTTTACACGAAACGCATCATGTCATTGTCGGCCGCTACAGTATTGATTTATTCTGGCCTCCGAAATACACCGCATAGAAGCCACTGCACTTGAAGTCTGTGTAGAGAGCAAAGCCTTTCAGTTATTGCAGTGTTGTTACGGTACTTGCGGGCAGCGCCCTCCACTGAAATTGACATTGCCGCCACTCATGGCCATGCCGGAGGGTGGATAACTCTTTCACCGCAGGCGTCACGCAGTACGTGAGCTCAGAAGCAGGCAAATGGCCAATCAACGCCGGTATGCTCCCTCATGGCCCGAAGGTTCCTAATGGCGAGGCCCTTGCAGGGCATTAGGCTCGACGAATAAGAAGATTCGAGTGCTAAATTTATCGTTAGTTACAACCACACCACTAAAACATAATAAAGCAACGAACAGAGAGCGTAAGAAATTGTCATGCTGATTTGAAAGGTAGAAATTATAAGGAAACGGGTGGTTAAAGTGGTCAAAGAGACAACTGGGCGCAAGTTGGAACCGAACTCCCAACTTCAGCATTACGCTTTTTCTGCCTTACTAAACTATTTTGGACTGTGTAATATTGTACACACATATCCTGTTGTATTTGGTGTTCACCAAGGCTCTGACTTTGGCCGTCTGCTCCTTATACATAATAATGACCTTCCACTTAACTTATCATCTAACATACGACTTTCATGCGGATGGTTGAATTTTATACCGACGAATAGCAACTGCATTAGTTTGTTACGCTGTTCAGGATGACCTCATCTAAGTCCAGGCATGATGCAGCGAATGTTTCGTGTCCCTCAACACCTGTAAGTGGTCACAGGTGTACTTTCATCACCCTCGTCACTATGTAGTGCCCCCTACTCACTTGACAACTCTACCTTTACGCAGTGTACATAGGAGTGCACATATCTTACCATCTATCGTGGACTCCTCGTATTATTCCGTTACCTACTCCTGTACGCGCTTACTAGGTATCTACGCTGTAAATTGTCGTCTGCATCACCCTCAGTTAAACTATTTGTATATAAAACCTTAATCCAATCTAAGCTAGGATATGACTGTGCCATTCATGATATTCATGATATAACTGTGTTAATTTGAACAATACCCTCGCATTGGTCCGGAACCAAGCTGCCAGTTTGATTCTTTCTGACTACTCCTATAATATAAGTATCTCAGCTTTAAAATCCCGGTTGTGTCTGCCCTCGCTCGACGCGCACATTAAAACTGCTTGCCTGTTTATGTTCAGGTTCTTTTATTTACTGCCCCCAGGTAACCGAATCATTATTCTAGCGCATTGTGTCTCCCACCAAACGCATTCACTACGCATGATGGATGGGCACAGTTCCAGCAAGAGTAATATATTCAGTGATCTTTGAGTCACGACACGGTTGTTCATTTGATCTTCAAGATACCCAGCTTTTGTGAAGCGCATAAACATCTTTATTCGATCTGTCTAAATAACATTAAAAAGTCAGAAATATTTCTGCAGTTACGGATAGGCTGTCACCACGCCATGAAGTCTGTAATAAAATACAAATCATTGTCAACGCTCGTTCGGAGTTCCTGCTCAACGGACGTAGACAAAACACGCACCATTCAAGAATTCCGGCAGTTGATTGTTTATATGAACTTATTCATCACGGCAAGTAATTTTCTTAAGTACAACGCAATCGTCGGCAGCACAAATTTTAGCGCAGCTCAACGAACAGGGATCGGTTACTGATTTCATGCGAGCAATAACGAAGGAAAGGTGATGCAGATTTTGTATCTTTAGGACAATCGTGGAATGATCCATAGGTCCATAAAGGCCAGGAACCCCTGAAATCAAAAATAGCGGTGAGCACGGTAGTCGATTAAAATCAGTGAATTGGGGAATGTGCCTCCTGTATTACACGTGACTCATTGTAACATTCCAAAGGCAGTAAACTCCGCTTAAACGGAACTCGAAAAAAACAGAAAATAGGTTCTGTTTGTTATGAGTTTTCGTTATGCGAAAGGACGCAAAAGGTACGAAAAATTGTGTTATTTCAAAAGCGGCCCATGATTTATTTCGCTGCGGTGAAAAAGAAAAAAAAAGTGATTACTGTTCTCCGCCTTGAGTATCACACCTTCGTTCGCATTAGGTATTGGTTGATGCGCTCCTGGCTTGTCACTGTTGCCAACATTATTAACAAAAAAGACGAGAAAAAAATGCGAGAACTAGTCAACGTGAATGCTCTACAGCAGCCGCTGATGCCACGAATACGCAAATGGTTGATTCATTGGATTATTTTTGTGGGCTATTCGGGATCACCATGCGAAACTCTTGTCAACCTAATCCTGTTTCATATCAAGTATGACAGCCCGATCAAACTCGAGAGATCACATTGAATTCGCGGAAACTGTCGAAACTGATCAACAAGAAGAAAGTAAGGAATATCCGAAATTATAACGTGGAAAACATAGAATAAGCAGTCAAATATGGGCGCAGCATGAAATCAGTGCGAAGAAAGCTTGGCATAGGACAAGGCAAAATGCCTGCACTGAAAGATAAGCAGCGTAATATTATCAGCAATTTCGATGATATAGTAAAAGCAGCGGAAAAATTCTATACTAACCTGTACAGTTCCCAGAGCAGCCAAGCTACTTACATTCGAAGTAGTGATGAACAGGAATACATAAGCTCCTTCTATAAGTAGCGATGAAGTTAGAAGGGCCTGAAAGACAAGACCAGGGAAAAAGCTGCATAGAGAAGATGGAACAAGAGTCGGTTTAATCATGGAGGAGATATCATCTTGAAAAGCTTGCGGCCCTTTATACGCAATGGCTCATGACTTCAAGTGTACCCGAAAGCTGGAAGAACGCCAACATTATACTCAGCCATAAGAAGGGAGATGTGAAAGAATTGAAGAATTATAGACCCGTTAGCTTGGTTTCAGTATTGTATCAAATATTGACCCTTAAAATTCCAATAAAATCAGGGCAACACTTGACTTCAGCCAACCAGAGAAGAGGCTGGCTTCAGGAAGGGATTATCCAACGATGGATCATATCCATGTCATGAATCAGGATAAAGAGAAATCTTCGGCGTACAATCAACCTCTCTCTATGGCTTTCATGAAAAAGCATTTGATTCAGTAGAGATACCAGCAGTCATAGAGGCATTGCGTAATATGGTAGTACAGGAGGCATACGTGAACCAAGGTTGCTGTGCAACCTTGGTTCTCCACAAGAAAACTAGAAAATTACCCA
>NC_051155.1:94805015-94874143 GCF_013339745.2 Dermacentor silvarum
TTTGTTTCTTGGGAGAGCTTCCCTACAGGTTGCTTTGGTGCCTTACCTCCCACTTCAATTGCTGCTTCTGAGATCAGCCTAGTTACGGTTTCATTCATTAGCTCTATGTTATCTTCATCTTCCTGTTCTAAAGCTGCATATTTGTTTGCGAGCACCAGCCTGAATTGGTCTGCTTTTACCCTTACTGCCTCTAGATTGGCCTGTTTCCTCTTGACTAATTTTACTCTCTCTCTCTTCAAATTGAGAGAAATCCTAGACCTAACTAACCTATGGTCACTGCACCTAACCTTACCTAACACTTCTACATCCTGCACTATGCTTGGATCGGCAGAGAGTATGAAATCTATTTCATTCCTTGTTTCTCCATTAGGGCTTTTCCAGGTCCACTTCCTGTTGCTGCGCTTCCTGAAGAAGGTATTCATTATTCGGAGCCTATTCCTTTCCGCGAATTCTACTAACATCTCTCCTCTTGCATTCCTAGAATCGATGCCGTAGTTGCCAATGGCTTGCTCACCAACCTGATTTTTCCCCACTTTTGCATTGAAGTCGCCCATTACTAAAGTATACTGAGTTTGCACCTTTCTTATTGCTAGTTCAACATCTTCATAAAACTGTTCTATTTCTTCATCATCGTGACTAGAGGTTGGGGCATAGGCTTGTACTACCTTCATTTTGTACCTGCTATTCAGCTTTATTACGACGACTGCTACCCTTTCATTAATGCTGTAGAATTCATCAATGTTGCCCGCTATGTTGTTATGCACTAGAAATCCTACCCCGGATTCTTTCTTATCTGGAAGACCTCTGTAGCAGAGGACGTGGCCGTTAGTCAGTACTGTGTAAGCCTCACCAGTTCTTCTAACCTCACTAAGGCCAATAATATCCCAGGAAATGCCTGATAATTCTTCAAATAGTCCTGCTAAGCTAGCCTCACTCGAGAGGGTGCGCGTGTTGAACGTTGCCAGGTTCAGTTTCCATTGGCGGCCTGCCTTGACCCAGAGATTCTTAGCACCCTCTGCCGCGTAGCAGGTCTGACCGCCGCCTTGGTCAGGTGCTCCGCAGCCACTGGGAACTGAGGGCCATGGGTTAATTGTCGGAGTCATGAGGGAGGTAGTGGCCGAATACTGCACCAGGGAGGCCAATTCCTGTTCTGGTGAGGGAGTGACTTTGATGAAGCTTAGTGGGCCTGCCTAGTTTGGTTGCACCTGAACTAGTATAGCCCCACTAGCTCTCGGCAATATGTATTTTTTTTCTTTTTACCGGTGTCAGGCACCACTCCATGCCTGAAAATGTAGCTATTCCTTACACGGACACAAAGAATGCTGGTGAATTCTTGATGAAAACCATGTAAACTATACTACGCAACACTTGGCCCGGCGTCCTTGTCGTCTACTTCCATGACGAACGGAACGGGCTGGAAACCGAACTCGGAGGGAAAGGAACTCGCCAGCGAAGGGAACTGGCGGGAAACCGTTACGCACATGGAGCCAACCTGTACTGATGCTGTGGGTATCTAAAGTGTACCATTGTGGGCTTTGGTGTACGGCAATTAGAGTTTCCTTAGTTCTGTATAGCTATTCCATACACATAATTAACCTTTTACTGCACTAAACCTGTGGTCTGAAGTCATATCTATCATCAACCACGAGTAGAACCATCGATATCTACCTGTTTTTTTATTTTTCTGCGATATATTTTCCATTTCGTCCCACCTATGTGACAAACTGGCAGTCGGTCCATAACCGGAAGTTCCTGCGCAAAAAAGAACGAGTGTCGCTCGGTGCTCGTGCAACTACAAAAGAAATCACAGGCCTGCGCGGCACACGCAGCAGAGTCACAGCGTAAGCTGGTGGAAAGGCTCAAGAGTAGCTCTAATTTGGGCACCACGCACAACAGGGTCTTCGCGGTAGTCTGTTCGCCTCGTTTTGATGAGAACGATCTGAACTGTCCGCCCAACGTCGATGGCGAGCTGCGGCTTGTAATACTCTCTGCACAGCAGTCTGCTGAGCCCGATCAAGCCTTACAACTGCAACATACATGTCGGGCACGCTGCGTTTGCACGTATCTTAACTAGATGGAGCCACCATAGTGACGGAGGCTGTGGATTGCGTTTTTTTTTATTTTTGATTGCGCGCCTCGTCTGAATGGCATCTCGGCGTCTGCGCCTGGGCTCGATGTGTTTGCAGGCGTATTAACTAGATGGCGCCACCATACTGGAGGAGGCTCGGATCGTCTGCACCTGCTTTAAAGGGTTTTTTCCGGCGCCTGCATTGCTCAGTGGTTCGATCCCGGCGGGAACCGGGTACTTTTTTCGCATTTCCAGCGGTAAGGTTAGCCGGACGGCATCGGCGGAGGCGGCGGCAGACGCCATCGCGAACCGAAACGGCTATTAGAATGAGCCCATAACAGCTTACGGTGTAAAAAAAGAACAAAAAAACTAAATGCCTTAATACCACCGCCACTAACAATTCAACTCCTTCTCCTGAGTCAATGTCCGATGGATGTACGCTCGCATATACCTTATTTATCCAGTCTAAACCAGTTTTATCGAATCTGAATGTGATCACAAAGAAGTTCAACATATAAGTATTTCGATATAGAGTATAATAGGCCCTCAGGCAAATGGCGACTTACCGAGTGGTGCGCGTCAAATGGCCGCTAAGTTACCGCACGCAACACGGGGGATAAAAAAGCAAGCATACTTCATTTACCTGCAAATAAAATTGCTAGATCCCTTTCAACTTCATTGCAAAGTTTAAGCTGATTCTTTTCTTTACGCTTGCAGTGGCCATCGCTTCAGGAATAAATAACTGACGAATAGGCACTCACCCCACACGATAACTCCACGAAAATCGGAAAGAAAGAAATTGACGTTCGAGGTGGCACGCGGGCTAGCCGAACAGTTCGACGGGGCTCAACTGACTGCGCACACGACCCACATGGCTCAACTGACTGCACATTCCCTTCTACACCTCCAGATGCCAGAAGACCTCAAAGTGCACAAAGAAGTGCACTTTGAGGTCTTTGGCGTGGCGCCTAATTCGATATATCGAATGTGCTGATGAACCAGCGCAATAATTCATTATAATGGGTATTGATAAATCCGGGTTCGACAGTATCTATATTTTACCGCATGATTTCTAACATCCGAACACTGTGTTTCGATGTCCAAACTCAAAGTTCCATCATCCGAGTAGAATAAAAGGTTGGAGGGCACCATTGTATTTCGTATAATAATTAAAGGGGCACAATGCGCGTTCGCGGTGCCGTAGCTGTGTCCTGCTACCGGCGGTGCATGGGCCGCCCGCGCGATTTGGGTTAGAACGCGTTTGCTTACAAAAAGGTGGTCTAGAATCCCCACTCTGAAGGTGGTTGGACAGGTAATCTGTGGACAACTAGAACGATGACCCATTGCGACGTAGCTTCAAATTAGTCACATGGCGAGATTCACATGCACTTTACCTAATTATTAGCCTATGACTTCTCAACGGCCTTCGACTTGGCTTGCGCCGCCACTTGGCGTACGTACAAAAAAAGGCGAAAGCTTTCACTAGGCCGCGCAAAGCTCAATACACAGCGACGCTGGCCGACTGATTGCGTCTCTTGGTTCTAGCTAGGTTGAACTTGGCTATGTCGAGGCTTAATCTTGGTTGTAGCGATGCCTATACTCATGTAGCTATAGGCTGAACTTTGTAGTAGCTAGGTTCGGCCTTGGCTGCGCCTGAGTTCTGCTGCCGACACCGCGTTCTACCGCGTTGCAATGCCGACAATGTGTTCGAGCAGACCCGATCCGTGAATGCGTGTCTCTATCTCTCCCTCGAACTTACGGCCATCACTGCGCGTTGCATAGCGCAGCTTGGAACAACGACACCTCGTGCCACCGTGTTACAATGCCGACAATGCGTTCCAGCAGACCCGCTCCATGAATGCGTCTCTCTCTCTCGCTCTCATTTTCTGTACCTCTCTCCCGTGCATAGCACTCAAAACCTCTTCTTCACCTCGCAGAGCATTGGCACGAGCCAGCTGTGGACGAAGACGACGACGCTCGAACGCAATCATGTGGTTCGCATAAATGCATGATCTGCAAGCATGGCTGTATACCCTATTTTTTGAACATGGTATTTATTACAATGAATGAAATGTTGTATGTAGAGGAACTATTTACAGGCAGGCAGGCAGGCAATTAACTTTATTTTAGGTCCTGAGGAGCGACTCCGAGAACACCTTACGGGGGAGGAGCCACCGCGGGCCGCTTACACGTTGGGATGGGCAGGCCGTGCCCGACCACCGCGTCGCGGGCCCTCTAGACAGCCCGTAGCTGAGCGGTGAGGTCGGAGCTCTTGAGCGCCTCCACCCACTCTTCTTCCGTGGTGAGATTATCGTGGTTCCGTAACGAGGGACACCGCCAGAGCATGTGTTCTAAAGTGCAGAAGAAATCGCCGCAATTCGGACCATCGGGCTCGAATGAGTCCGCGTACCTGCCGACCCTGGCTAGACTGGGATAGGACCCGGTCTGCAGCATGGATAGGGTGGAAGACTGAGAGCTGGAGAGCTTGGCGTGGGGCGGCGCATAGACCCTCCTGCCGAGCTGATAGTGCTTTGAAATCTCGTGAAACGTATGGAGCGAGTCCTTGTGGAACCCCGCGTCCGCGCCCTCGAGCGGCGTTTCCCCTGCGCGCGCGGGCGTGGGCCAGCTCGTTGGCGTTGGCAACGACGGTGGAGACCTGAGGCCCCATGTGGGCCGGAAACCAAGTGATGACGTGGGGGGAGACGCTCCTGCCGCAAAGCAGGGAGGCTGCTTCCCTCGAGACCGAACCCGTGGCGAAGACCCTGACCGCCGCCCGGGAATCCGTGTAGATCTAAGGCCTACTTCCGTCCCGGAGGGCTAGGGCCACCGCGACCTGCTGCGCCAGTGCCGCAGACGAGCCCCGCACCGACGCGGCGTTGAGGAGGTTGCCCCTGTGATCTACCACAGCCGCCAGGAATCGGTCGGATGAACCGTATTGGGTGGCGTCGACGAACGCTACCGATCGCGGATCGCCAGTGACGGATCTGAGAAGTGCGGCCGCACGGGCCCTGCGTCTGCCTACATTGCGTCGTGGGTGCACGTTGCGCAGGAACGGCGAGACCGTGATGGCCTCCCGCGTCTCCGCGAACTATTTGCAATAATATAAAAAATGGCTGGATAGCCTACTGGATACGACGACCACCTTAGGACCGTGGGTACACAGGTTCGAATCCGGCCTCGAGAAGAAAGTTCTTCTTTTCTTTTTTCATTGCTGATGTTGATAGTTTCTTGATCCGAACCACAAATTACGGCTGGCTTAAACAGCTTCGCTGTTAAAATTGGACCGGAGAGAAGAGAAATACGTTTAACAGCATTGTCGCCGCGCCTCATATGCACGCTGCTTTTCAAGTCTTCACTATACTTAGCCTTCCCACAGCACTGTCACAACACATATCAGTTGCTAGGCATTTTTCTTCTTTTAGATACGAACGTGTAATTACGTCACTCGCTGCTTCGTATGGTACAGTTGCCGCTTCCTGGCAACTTCAGCTTATGCAACCGTAATATTTACCGGGAAACTGTTGTGGCGAACTCTATGCGCGGTGGCGAACTTTCTGCTTCTTGTTTTTGTTCCCCCGCGCGGCCGCTGCCGCGGATGCGCGGAGGCGAGCGCCATCTGGCGGTGCTGCAACGAACGCAGCGGCGCACCAGGCACGCACCTCTCGTGTGTTTGCCTACAGACATGAGAGACCCATTGGGCGGTACAGCTACAGAGCTTCGTTGCAAAGAAATGCAGATCCAACGAGTTGTAAACTATATACAGCGAAGATTTTGTGTGAGTGCATAAAGAGTGAAAATACGAGTGTCCGCACGCACACATCCACACACACACAAACATACAAGCGCGAGCGCACACAAATTATACCGAGCCTTTTGTAAAGCGGAGTGGCTTATTACTAGCGAGTACGACAGACGCCTGGAACGCATCATGGGTTCAGAGGCAGCATGCGCAAACGTACCTAGCCCAATTTGAATCCCATCTATCAGCAAGTAACGTTTACATCTTCAATACCGTGCACCCGCCGGTCTTTTTTCCGTTTCTCAGGTTTCTCTGTTTCTTTCTTTCCCCTGCACGGCCGGCGTCGCCGCTGCCGATGGCAGAGTCTAGCACCATCTGGTGGTTGGGCAAGGAACCCAGCGGCACGCGCCGCACGCGTGCTTCTCTGTGACTGGTTGGCGTATTCGGCAAGAGACGCCAGGCTGCAGCCAGGGTCACGAAACCCGGCGAGGTTCACAAAGAAAAATTTCGCTTTTAAAAATACAGCGTAATTGAGCGATTTCTCAAGCTTTTAACTTATTTACGCGGCAACAGCATCTTATTTTGAGTTGGTGTTTTTTTTGTCTCAAATATTTGCGCTAACCTACTACCGGGGAAAAACTAACAAACGCTGCTAAGCTAGCGGTTATAAGGGGCTTTGGTGGGGTTTGATGCCGTCGCAACGTAATGTAATAAATAAGAATTTAAAAGATGGGTTTTATTATAGCCTTGAAACGAGTATAGCAAATTTTGGCTTATTAGAGAAGCAGTAGTTCTGCCTATAGATAGGTCATTTGTGATGTTATCTTCTTTGCGGTGTGCAGAACTTGCTTCCTGTATAGCAAAGTAAAGAATTGCATGGAATCCTACTTCGCAGATCTCTTTCAAGATACGGCGCCCCGCCGGAGCAGAACGCCCCCCCCCCCCCCCCCCCCCCCCCCCCCCCCCGTGACTCTTGTGCGACAGAAGAAACGCGCTGCCGCCCGGCCTTTCTCCCTCGCGCGCACGAGATGGGGCCGCAATCATTAGCTGACCCTCGCTACCCTCGCAAGCTTTCACTCGCACATACAGCGACTGCGCGCGGCGACGGTGTTCCCGTGTTTGGACTTAATACGGAGCCTCACAGCGACGTATACGACCACGTCCACGTACACGATCACGCATAAATGCTCTTGGGAGTGTCCATATAATTGCTATTGCAATAATAAGTATCACATAGAAAAACTTTGGACCTCTCATAACCCCAGTGTCTAAGTAGGGTATTCTGATTTAGTGCAAATGTATCATTTTATGGAACGGTATGTTTGCAGCAGTTTCGCCAAAAGCGTATGCTAATTTCTTGTCGGGTAGGTTGAACGCTTAACTATTTGGATATGTTTGAGACAATATTGGTGCATCATGCTCATGTTTGTTTCTTTTGTATATTATTATGGTGAGCTTGCCTTTTGCTCAGTGTTATATTTTTTGAAAACTTGCTCAAACCTGACATATTTTCTTTTTCATCGTTCAGTAAGAGAACGTCCGAGCACCTAACTGCCCCACGGGTCGGCAGCGTGGCATTTGAAATTACCTTTAAATATAAAGTTCCCTGACATCATTTTTGAAGTTCACAGTTTACGTAAAATATTGCTTAAGGCGTTGTTCATGAAGTAGCTGCTGTGGTTTAAAAGGTTCTTGCTTTACAGGTGTCATGACTCGTTTTGAAGGTCTCATCGTGGGTTCAACAAACAGGGGTGAAAATTTGCTGCTGCAAGTTTTTCGTGCACTCGACAGCGGTCAATATGTGAGCTACATTGAAAAAAAAAACTACGTAGCGTTATCGCTGTGACGCCGTTGTTTACATTCACGATGTCGATGCTTTCGACACTGTTTTCCACCAATCGCTTGATTTTCAGTGTACCGTCTTCTGTGGGTATGTGCTCTGTTTGACGTTGATCACCAGGAGGCACGTACCTCTCCTTTTTGCCGCCAACGCCGTTTTCCCGAGCATGCCTTCAAAAACTATCGCGTCAACAGACCTCCATCCTGTCAAGGGCAATTTTTACACGAAACGCATCATGTCATTGTCGTCCGCTACAGTATTGCTTTATTCTGGCCTCCGAAATACACCGCATAGAAGCCACTGCACTTGAAGTCTGTGTAGAGAGCAAAGCCTTTCAGTTATTGCAGTGTTGTTACGGTACTTGCGGGCAGCGCCCTCCACTGAAATTGACATTGGTGCCACTCATGGCCATGCCGGAGGGTGGATAACAACCCTTTCACCGCAGGCGTCACGCAGTACGTGAGCTCAGAAGCGGGCAAATGGCCAATCAACGCCGGTATGCTCCCTCATGGCCCGAAGGTTCCTAATGGCGAGGCCCTTGCAGGGCATTAGGCGCGACGAATAAGAAGATTCGAGTGCTAAATTTATCGTTAGTTACAACCACACCACTAAAACATAATAAAGCAAAGAACAGAGAGCGTAAGAAATTGTCATGCTGATTTGAAAGGTAGAAATTATAAGGAAACGGGTGGTTAAAGTGGTCAAAGAGACAACTGGGCACAAGTTGGAACCGAACTCCCAACTTCAGCATTACGCTTTTTCTGCCTTATAAACTACTTTGCACTGTGTAATATTGTACACACATATCCTGTTGTATGTGGTGTTCACCAAGGCTCTGACTTTGGCCGTCTGCTCCTTATACAAAATAATGACCTTCCACTTAACTTATCATCTAACATACGACTTTCATGCGGATGGTTGAATTTTATACCGACGAATAGCAACTGCATTAGTTTGTTACGCTGTTCAGGATGACCTCATCTAAGTCCAGGCATGATGCAGCGAATGTTTCGTGTCCCTCAACACCTGTAAGTGGTCACACGTGTACTTTCATCACCCTCGTAACTATGTAGTGCCCCCCTACTCACTTGACAACTCTACCTTTACGCAGTGTACATAGGAGTGCACATATCTTACCATCTATCGTGGACTCGTCGTATTATTCCGTTACCTACTCCTGTACGCGCTTACTAGGTTATCTACGCTGTAAATTGTCGTCGGCATCACCCTCAGTTAAACTATTTGTATATAAAACCTTAATCCAATCTAAGCTAGGATATGACTGTGCCATTCATGATATTCATGATATAACTGTGTTAATTTGAACAATACCCTCGCATTGGTCCGGAACCAAGCTGCCAGTTTGATTCTTTCTGACTACTCCTATAATATAAGTATCTCAGCTTTAAAATCCCGGTTGTGTCTGCCCTCGCTCGACTCGCACATTAAAACTGCTTGCCTGTTTATGTTTAGGTTCTTTTATTTACTGCCCCCAGGTAACCGAATCATTATTCCAGCGCATTGTGTCTCCCACCAAACGCATTCACTACGTATGATGGATGGGTACAGTTCCAGCAAGAGTAATATATTCAGTGAGCTTTGAGTCACGACACGGTTGTTCATTTGATCTTTAAGATACCCAGCTTTTGTGAAGCGCATAAACATTTTTATTCGATCTGTCTAAATAACATTAAAAAGTCAGAAATATTTCTGCAGTTACGGATAGGCTGTCACCACGCCATGAAGTCTGTAATAAAATACAAATCATTTTCAACGCTCGTTCGGAGTTCCTGCTCAATGACGTAGACAAAAACACGCACCATTCAAGAATTCCGGCAGTTGATTGTTTATATGAACTTATTCATCACGGCAAGTAATTTTCTTAAGTACAACGCAATCGTCGGCAGCACAAATTTTAGCGCAGCTCAACGAACAGGGATCGGTTACTGATTTCATGCGAGCAATAACGAAGGAAAGGTGATGCAGATTTTGTATCTTTAGGACAATCGTGGAATGATCCATAGGTCCATAAAGGCCAGGAACCCTGAAATCAAAATAGCGGTGAGCACGGTAGTCGATTAAAATCAGTGAATTGGGGAATGTGCCTCCTGTATTTACACGTGACTCATTGTACATTCCAAAGGCAGTAAACTCCGCTTAAACGGAACTCGAAAAAACAGAAAATAAGGTTCTGTTTGTTATGAGTTTCGTTTATGCGAAGGACGCAAAAGGTACGAAAAATTGTGTTATTTCAAAAGCGGCCCATGATTTATTTCGCTGCGGTGAAAAAGAAAAAAAAAAGTGATTACTGTTCTCCGCCTTGAGTATCACACCTTCGTTCGCATTAGGTATTGGTTGATGCGCTCCTGGCTTGTCACTGTTGCCAACATTATTCACAAAAAAGACGAGAAAAAAAATGCGAGAATCTAGTCAACGTGAATGCTCTACAGCAGCCGCTGATGCCACGAATACGCAAATGGTTGATTCATTGGATTATTTTTGTGGGCTATCGGCATCACCATGTGAAATTCTTGTCAACCTAATCCTGTTTCATATCAAGTATGACAGCCGGATCAAACTCGAGAGATCAGATTGAATTCGCGGAACTGTCGAAACTGATCAACAAGAAGAAAGTAAGGGATATCCAAAATTATAACGTGGAAAACATACAAGAAGCAGTCAAATATGGGCGCAGCATGAAATCAGTGCGAAGAAAGCTTGGCATAGGACAAGGCAAAATGCCTGCACTGAAAGATAAGCAGCGTAATATTATCAGCAATTTCGATGACATAGTAAAAGCAGCGGAAGAATTCTATACTAACCTGTACAGTTCCCAGAACAGCCAAGCTACTTACATTCGAAGTAGTGATGAACAGGATACATAAGTTCCTTCTATAACTAGCGATGAAGTTAGAAGGGCCTTGAAAGACAAGACCAGGGAAAAAGCTGCTAGAGAAGATGGAACAAGAGTCGGTTTAATATGGAGGAGATATCATGCTTGAAAAGCTTGCGGCCCTTTATACGCAATGGCTCATGACTTCAAGTGTACCCGAAAGCTGGAAGAACGCCAACATTATACTCATCCATAAGAAGGGAGATGTGAAAGAATTGAAGAATTATAGACCCGTTAGCTTGGTTTCAGTATTGTATAAAATATTGACCCTTAAAATTTCCAATAAAATCAGGGCAACACTTGACTTCAGCCAACCAAGAGAAGAGGCTGGCTTCAGGAAGGGATATCCAACGATGGATCATATCCATGTCATGAATCAGGTTAAAGAGAAATCTTCGGCGTACAATCAACCTCTCTCGATGGCTTTCATGAAAAAGCATTTGATTCAGTAGAGATACCAGCAGTCATAGAGGCATTGCGTAATCAAGGAGTACAGGAGGCATACGTGAATATCTTAGCAAACATCTACAAGGATTCCACAGCTACCTTGGTTCTCCACACGAAAAGTAGAAAGTTACCTATCAAGAAAGGGGTCAGGCAAGGAGACGCAATCTCTCCAATGCCATTCACTGCATCTTTAGAAGTATTCAAGCTCTTAGACTGGAAAGGCTTAGGAGTGAGGATCAACGGCGATTATCTCAGCAGCCTTCGGTTTGCAGATGACATTGTCCTATTCAGCAGCAATGGGGACGAATTACAGCAAATGAGTGAGGACATTAACCGAGAAAGTGTAAAAGTGGGGTTGAAGATCAATATGCAGAAGACAAAAATAATGTTGAATAGCCTGGCAAGGGAACAAGAATTCAGGATCGCCAGTCAGCTTCTAGTGTCTGTAAAGGAGTACGTTTATCTAGATCAATTACTCATAGGGAACCCTGATCATGAGAACGAAATTTACAGAAGAATAACATTGTGCTGATGTGCATACGGCAGGCACTACCAAATCCTGACTGGGAGCTTACCACTGTCGTTGAAAGGGAAAGTCTACAATCATTGCATTCTACCGGTGCTAACACATGCGGCAGAAACTTGGAGGTTAACAAAGAATCTCGAGAACCAGTTAAGGACCGCACAAAGAGCGATGGAACGAAAAATGTTAGGCCTAACGTTACAGAAACAGGAAGAGAACGGTGTGGATCAGAGAACAAACGGGGATAGCCGATATTCTAGTTGACATTAGGCAGAAAAGATGGAGCTGGGCAGGCCATGAATTGCGTAGGATGGATAAGCGGTGGACCATTAGAGTTACAGAATGGATACCAAGAGAAGGGAAGCGCAGTGGACGACGGCAGAAAACTAGGTGGGGTGATGAAGTTAGCAAATTTGCATGGCGCTAGTTGGAATCAGCTAGCGCAAGACATAGGTAATTGGAGATCACAGGGAGAGGCCTTCGTCGTGCAGCAGGGGCGTCGCCAGGCCTTCAGCACCCCCCCCCCCCCCCAAATTTTTCGTGCTGGCATGCACCGCCGACCAAAACAACCAACGGCGCCAGGAATCATTCTGGATTTTGTCTACAATGTCTGTCTCAAGCTCGACAATACATTTCGGCACGAACATTGCGAACTCGGGCTGGATTTCGTGGCAAAGCCAAAGCACCTAGAGTCACATAACGCAAGAAGCCTCATCCGAGCACAAACTTTCAAGGGCTTTTCGGATAGCGAGCGGGCGCGTTGCGACAACTCGCAGCGGCCGCGGAATCTACGGAGCGCATGGATTTCAATTCCGAAACTTCATGGGTATATAGTTCTCATAAATTTTTGACGCAAAGGTGCACTGACATTTCCAATGACGTGCTTTAGATCTTCAATTCTGGAACTTATAGATTTCATGTTCTTATAAACTTGGGCCAACATGTGCGCACTGGAGCCCTTGTGTCCAAGCCGTTCCAGAAATGGAAGCGCGCGCTCGCAATCTTGCACACAAACGAAAATACTAAATATCACCGTGGCTGTCAGCTGGCAGCTGATAATTTTCTCCAAACATTTTTAGGAAGCGCGCCCAATGTGGTCGATCAGCTGGACCAGGGCAGGCAAAGTAAAATAAGAGCAAACGGAAGAAAGTTAACGGCCTATTATTGAGGCAGTTCGTTATTGCGGGCGACAAGGTCTGGCTCTCCGTGGCCATAGGGACAGTGGTCTTATAGATTTAAACAAAGCCTCCGCTGAAAATACTGGTATTTTCAAAGCGCTTCTTCGCATGCGAGCTGATTGTGGAGATACCTATCTGAAGAACCATTTGCAAAGTTGCCCCAGTAATGCCTCGCATTTAAGCCCAGATGTAAAAAACCTAATTATAGAAATTGTGATGAAATTATCAAAGAAAGCCTAGATGCAAAAGTAAACGCTGCAGGCTGCTTCTCCATACTTGCTGACGAAACGACGGATATTGCTGGAATCGAACAGCTTACTGTTTGTGCAAAGGAGTGTTTTTAGTAGCACCGGAATAGATGCCCTCTCCTATTGCGTCGGCAGGTTTTATGTAAATGTGTACAAACTGCTGAAGATTCTAGTCACCCTTCCTGCGGCCACTGCCAGCACAGGATAGAACATTTTTTAACATGAGATTACTAAAAAACTACTTTCTCCCTGCAATGTCTGAGGAACGCATGGTTAGGCTGGCGCTTCTATACGCGCACAGTGACGTCGGCATCAACGTGTCCGAAGTCATTCACCGCTTCGCTAAACTTCCCGGCCGAGTGAAGTAATTGTCCTTTAGATAGCGAAGCAGCAAAATTCAATGCAAGTAAAAAACTCGGTTCCTTCAGGTTCATAAACTCGTAATTATGAAAACGTATGACTGTTCATTAGCTTTTAAACTGCAGAAATTTTGGCCGTTTATTCTAACAGTTAGCATCATGATCAAAATTACGAGGACAACAATAACCAATTTTGACCAACCTTGCTCATTGAAAGCCCGGCCCACGCGGCGTTTCTGAACAAACTACACTAGGACTTTGGGTAGTTCAACTTGCCGCATCATCTGTGGCTTTCGTTTCGCCTTTCCTTTCCTTTTTAGCAACCTGCTTTTACTTCTTTTTTGAGCCGAAGCAATACCCTCCTTTAATTTTGGGTGCAGAATATTTGTTGCCACTATGCAGGCAGTTAAATTACACATTTTCGTACTGATTTCTGCATTATTCCTGTTGTAATGACGAAGTTAGCACAAGTGTCGCTGTGGTCGCATGGCTGCTGAAGTGAGGAAGAGAAAGACAAAAGGATCGGTGTCGCTGGTTTTGCCTCGCGCTGGCGTTTGGCTGGAACTGCTCGGGTGCTCTTTGCGATGGACCTAACGGGATTAAACGCCAATAAACCCCATATCATTTGGTGGAAGTGCTGGGTATCCTAACGACTCGCCCTGGAACTCCGGAGAAGCACTCTGCCCTCCGCTACCCCCACGACCATGCCAGACGACGCTGGTGAGCGACCCGCTTCGTCAGCTGGGCCAGTCACCTGCGGTGCCGTTCGGGAACGAGACCCAGCTGTGTTCAGTGGCACCGCTGATACCGACGTCGATGACTGGCTTTCGTCGTACGAACGGGTGAGCAACCACAACAAATGGGACGATCGGAAAAAGCACACCAAGGTTATTTTTTATCTTGCGGGTGTCGCCCACCTCTGGTTCCGCAACCATGAAGCAACCATTGCGACATGGAATGACTTTAAGACTGCATTCGCGGAGGTATTTGGCCGTCCTGCGGTGCGAAAGCTTCGCGCCGAACAGCGCCTTCGCCACCGAGCGCAACATCCGGGCGAGACTCTCACTAGTTACATCGAGGACGTCATAGATCTCTGCAACCGCGTGAGCCGAGCGATGACTGAGGAAGACAAGATGTAAAGAAATCCTCAAGGGCATTGATGACGACGCTTTTCAGATGCTCATGGCCAAGAATCCTACCACCGTTGCAGCCGTAGTCACATATTGCCAAAGCTTCGACGAATTGCGCCGGCAACGAGCGCTCGCCCGCCAAACTATTCCTCAAGTGGCCTCCCTTTCCAGTTTGGTGACTGCTCACGGACAGGCTGATGACGGGTCTCTGCTGCCTCAGATCAAAGCCTTCATTCGTGAAGAGGTGGCGCGCCAGCTCTCGCTGCTCCCTGTAACCCAGGAGCCTGTCCAACCTCTGTCTTCGGCCGTGCAGCAGGCCATCCGCGAGCAGGTTGCAGAGGCCCTTCCACCAGTCCAACAGATTACTGCACCAGCTCAGATTGCTGCACCTTTGACGTACGCTGAAGTCGTGTCGCGTCCTAGACCAACGACACTCCCCTACTCGGTGCCGCCACCGCGCCCAGCGCTTCTCCCTGTCCCTCAAATGCCCCCTCAGTACTTCCGGCCGCAAGATCCATGGCGCACGCGGGACAATCGGCCGATATGCTTCTCGTGCGGTATCGCGGGACATGTGGCGCGCTTTTGTCGCCGTCGCCTGCCGCTTCAGGACGTCGTCGTTGAGCCACAGGTAGCTGCAGCCCACCAGCATGCTGATTCAAACCCATCGCCGAACTTCTGGACCGGTCGTCAGAACTTCAGCACCCGTCGTTCACCATCACCGCGTCGCCGTTCGATATCGCCGATGCGTCGTTGCCTGCCTTCCAACGAGGGAAACTAAATGCTGCAGCTTCGGAGGCAAGAGCTGCACGCTTGTCGAAATGCCCAAGACCTCCGCTATCGCCGGACAACATTATAGAAATACAGGTTGAAGGATCCGCTACATGCGCACTCATCGACACGGGAGCTGCAGTTTACGTCATACGGGAGACTCTTTGCCGTAAGATTAGGAAGATCACCACATCACTTTCTGGCCTTGTACTTCGTACTGCCACCACGGAGCCCGTCGAACCTTCAGCCGCATGCACCGCTAGGATCGTTATTCAGGACGTAGTTTACACAATTGAGTTCCTTGTTCTCCCTTCCTGCTCCCATGATGTCATCCTGGGATGGGACTTTCTGTCGCGCCACCGTGCCGTTATTGACTGCGCCCGTGCCGAAGTTGCTCTGTCTGTCGTTAACACCACTCTGCCTGCCGCCTCTCCTGCCCCCTTAAAGATTATTGTCGCTGCCGATACTGATCTGCCACCAAGCACTTGAACACCAGTCGCTTTGTTGTGTCCATCGGCGCCCGACGCTTCGGTACTGTTCACGCCTTCATCTGTTTTTCTTCAGCGCAAATCTCTACCACTTCCATTCGCCGTTCTTTACGTAGCCGCTGGTACAACAATTATGCTAGTGGACAACCCGTTCCAATACCCGCTGACTCTGCTTCGCGATGAGTGCCTTGGCTGTGTCGAGCCTATTGACATGTCTGAGTGTTTGGACGTGCCTGGCTCCTCTTCTGGACTTTCGCTTGACGCCATGACACCATTTCCGAAAAGCTCCCGCTTGGCTACCGAAGTCTTTGATTCGTGCGTTGACGCCAACCTTTCGCCCGAGCACCGCAAGCAACTCCTGTCTCTCCTAGATACTTTCCGTTCTTCGTTCGACTGTACGGAACACGCCTTGGGTCGTACGAACAGTGTTTCCCACCACAACGACACCGGGTCCCACTCTCCCCTCAGACGAACGCCCCTGTCGCGTTTCAGCGGCGGAGCGTAGTATAATCAACGACCAAGTGAATTACATGCTCGAGCGTGGCGTCGTTCAACCATCCCAGAGTCCGTGGTCTTCTCCAGTGGTGCTAGTGCGAAAAAAAGATGGTTCTATTCGTTTCTGTGTCGATAACCGCCGCCTAAACAAAGTCACACAGAAGGACGTCTACCCTTTACCCCGAATTGACGATGCACTCGATTCTTTACAAGGCGCTGAGTACTTCTCGTCATTGGACCTACGATCTGGCTACTGGCAGGTTCCCATGGCCGAATGCTATCGACCGAAGACAGCGTTTGTCACCCCTGATGGGCTATATGAATTTAACGTCATGCCATTCGGGCTCTGTAATGCGCCCGCAACTTTCGAGCGCATTATGGATGACATACTTCGTGGTCTCAGATGGAACATTTGCCTATGCTACTTTGATGACATCGTCGTGTTTTCTTCAGACTTCTCGACGCACCTCTCACGTCTCCACCAAGTATTGACATGACTTAAGAACGCTGGTCTTCAGCTGAATATCAAAAAGTGGCGCTTTGCAGATCGCACCTTGACTATCTTGGGCCACGTTGTGTCCAAAGACGGCGTCCTCCCTGATCCTGCGAAACTTCGAGCTGTCGCGACTTCCCTAAGCCGACGTCACTGAAGACCCTCCCGCGCTTCATCGGCCTTTGTTCTCATTTTCGTCGCTTTGTGCGCAATTTCGCGACCGTTATCGCACCTTTGACGCGACTTCTCACCGTTGGCACCGACATGTCTCACTGGTCTCGTGAATGTGATGACCCATGCCAGACGCTACGCCAGCTGCTCACAGCTCCTCCGATTCTCCGGCACTACGATCCCCGGGCGCCTACGGAGGTGCACACTGATGCAAGCGGCGTGGGCCTTGGTGCGGTGCTCGCGCAACGGAAGCCTGGCTATAACGAGTATGTTGTCGCCTACGCGAGCCGAACCCTCACAAAGGCCGAGACCAACTATTCGACCACTGAGAAAGAGTGCCTGGCTATAGTCTGGGCTCTTGCCAAGTTCCCGACCATACCTTTATGGCCGCCCGTCTTATGTCGTCACGGACCACCACGCTCTTTGCTGGTGGTCGACTTTGAAAGATCCCTCAGGCCGCCTCGGTCGGTGGGCCCTCCGGCTGCAAGAGTATGATAATCAAGTGGTGTACAGGTCTGGCCGCAAGCATTCCGACGCGGACGCCATTTCTCGCTCTCCTCTACCCCCTGATACAGCGTCTCTCTCGGCACAGCACACCGCTATCTCAGCGCTCAACGTCGAGTCCATGCATTCGAAGCAACGAAAGGATCCATGGATTGTTGCTCTTCTCGACCTTCTGTCGGATTCCACCGCCAATCCGCCCTCCCGCGCGCTCCGCCGTCAAGCCTCTCATTTTACTGTGCGAGAGAACCTGCTCTACCGCCACAACTATATGCCGGGTGGTCGCAAGTGGCTTCTCGTAATACCTCGTCACATGCGCTCCGACATCTGTGCTGCTTTTCATGCCGACCTACAGAGTGCTCACGTAGGCGTGCTGAAAACTTACGCAAGGTTGCGCCAACGCTTCTACTTGCGCGGTATGTACTAGCTTTGTCCTAAAGTATATCTGTGCTTGCGAAGCATGCCAACAACGCAAGATTCCTTCGCAACGCTCGACCGGCGCTCTTCAGCCTTTACCTTGCCCTGCGCGGCCTTTTGATGGGGTCGGCATCAACCTTTACGGCCCACTCCCATGCACTACGTCTGGAAGCCGGTGGATAATCGTTGGTGTTGACCATCTCACCCGATATGCTGAGACTGCCGCCCTTCCTGCCGCTACAACACGTGAGGTTTCTTTCTTCATCCTGCGCAATTTCGTGCTTCAACATGGCGCTCCTCGAGAACTCCTCAGTGACAGAGGATGTGTCTTTCTTTCCCAAGTGGTCGAAGCTCTGCTTGCCGAGTGCCACGTCGTCCACCGTACATCAACCACGTACCATCCGCAAACCAATGGATTAACTGAGCGCTTCAATCGCACTCTTGGCGACATGCTCACTGCATACGTCGCGTCGGACCACTCCAACTGGGACATGGTTCTCCCCTTTGTCACCTACGCTTACAATACCGCGACTCAAGCGACCACAGGTTTTTCACCATTCTTTTTATTGTATGGACGAGAACCCTCGTGCATGCTCGATACAGTATTGTCATACCAACCTGACGCCTCTGAATATCGACCCATATCAGAAGTAGCCAGGTACGCTGAAGAATGCCGCCAACTTGCCCGTACCTTCACGACGGAAATTCAAGCCCACCAGCGGAATCGACATGACACCGACCTGAGCCCTACCACTTTCCGTGTCGGCTCCCTCGTTTGGTTGTGGATTCCGCCTCACGTTCCCGGTCTTTCGTCTAAGCTGCTGGCTCAATACCACGGACCCTACCGGATCGTCGCCTGTACATCTGCTGTAAACTATCTGGTCGAACCTCTCACGCTGTCTGACGATCTGCGGCGTCGTGGTCGCGAGACCGTGCACGTCAGCCGGCTTAAACCGTATTACGATCCCTCTATCGTGTCGTCACCGTGAGTCGCCAGGATGGCTAGTCTTCTCTCGTGGGGCCATTGTAATGACGAAGTTAGCACAAGTGTCGCTGTGGTCGCATGGCTGCTGAAGTGAGGAAGAGAAAGACAAAAGGATCGGTATCGCTGGTTTTGCCTCGCGCTGGCGTTTGGCTGGAACGGCTCGGGTGCTCTTTGCGCTGGACCTAACGGGATTAAACGCCACATAACCCCATATCACTCTATTATTCTACCTATATGGTGCTGTCGCGACCGCCGCATGGCCCAGTACATATCACTATTTCTGCGATCGTAGTTTTGTTCTTGCATGGATCGTCTGTCTCTCTATGCGTAAAGTTTACTATCTGTGACTGCGCTACATGTATATTTGTCTTGTTTGACGCATTACATATAATGACGTTTGCTTAAATACGTAGATTTTTTGGAGACTTATACGTATATTTAAATATATTGTTGCGAGGTTTTGGGTATATATACAAGCAGTGAGCTTTGTTCCTAGCGGCACTTTTTTGCCCTTTATCACGTTCTATCTTCGCATTTGTATATTCCGTTCTATCTTCGCATTTCTAATGTATATTTTGCAGATCTCCTGCTTTCTATATGTTCTCACTGTTGCGACTATAATTTCGCTGCAATTACGCACATTACACGACCGGTAACAGCTGCTACTGCGCAATTCATTGCAACGAAGGACAGCGTCATTCAGGTTTTTTTCCCTGGCCGTTGCACGTGTACAGACATGTAAACAAGGTTCTTGAATGAGAAAGATTCATCAAAATATTTTTCCTCAACTTTTTCTTTTCATGGACTTTACGTTTTTCATATCAGCGGCATGCACTGCTTTGCTGGTTTCGCACTGATATAGTTATAAAGTTCGTGTGATATTTTCTTTACTTATTAATTAGACAAGAAAAAATGTGGAAGCATTGATATCAATCATTGCAGCCACAATTTCTGGGACAAACGAATATATTATTGCATGAAAAAATACATATTTTACTTGACAATGCGTAGCGTTTAATAATTTGTTTGCAGCATCTAATATACAATGGTATTGGCAATGACAATGCAGTTATTATTCATGTATTTGATCCCTCGACAAATTCTATAAGGAGGAGGCCGCGATGCAATGCGAACAAAATTAATGGTTACGCCACTGCCTTATGATCACAATTTCTCTTGGCACTTAAAACTCCAGAAATAAGAAGTAAGGATAACATTTGCCACAGCTGCATGTAATCCTGAAAAATGACTGAACATAATCTAATAAAGTGTTGCACTTTTTGGCCATAATTATAAAAGGAAAGGCAAGCGTAGAGAAACAGGACCACTACCACCTCAAATGCAGCCGCGGGGCAATTAATGTGCATAAGGTAGAAAGGATTATGACGCGAAATGATTGTTGCGAATGGTGAATTTTCACAGCGCTTTACCCCATTAGCTGATTTATTTATTTATTTATTTATTTATTTATTTATTTATTTATTTACTTACTTGTTTTTGTGCTGGGTGTGGTCGTGTGTTCGAGTACGAGGTGGTAAATTATTCTTTATCATGGAATGCTTAGTGCTTTCCTCATGCTCCCAATGCTAAAACTGTACAAGTGTTCGAATAACAAGCTCCAGCGCGCAGATCCGCACTACTTGGGGAACGGAATGATACCTTGAAGAGTAAAACACATTTTGTCACCTAAATGCCTCCGTGTTCGGACTGTAATTTGTTTGCGCGAAGTGCGTTTTAGCACAAATAATGTACTTGTCAATAGAAGCACCGTTACATCGTTTGTTTTTTACGAAAATTAGGGACTGCGCAATTGGTTTTATTTAAATATATAAGAGTGACGAAGGGACAAAGCGTAATGAAAATTAAGCCATAATTCACTAGAACAGTTCTACTATCCTTCCATAAGCAGAGGTGGTTATCGTTTCAAAATGAGATAATGAAGAACTTTTCAGCTGCATATAGTGCGCTGTATCCTGTTGCACCGGAACAATTGAGCCAATAGCGATCATGCGCCTTTCTTCGCGCACGTTGTCTACACTTGCATGCTCCATTGCAAGATTCAATGTCCCTGTACATGAAATAGGTTGGTTCTCTTTGAATAAAAAAAATTGCATTTCATTACCATTTATGTTAGATTTGCTACACGAAGGTATGACAAGGACGAGAACATTAAACATTGGTATTTGCCGAAAGAACAGGTACAGTTCTTTAAGTAGAATTTCACTGAAGTTGACAGCAAAATTGAAAGTCATGCTGACCTGGTGTGTCTAAATGTACGCTGATGTGGCCTAATGTCACTTGGGAAGACATTACGTCCATCCACAAAAAAGACAGTTTTTTTATGAAGGGGAAGCTTTTCAATACAGAGAATGATTAGAGGGCATCAACCGACGATACTGAAAAAAATGTATTTCAAGGGTAACGCGACCGATGTACGTTTTCGTGAAGTAAAAAGATATTATTTGAGGGGAGGATTTCATTTATACCACTAGGTCTCGTTTTTGACAACGTCACGCAGGGTCTTCGCTGCATTCCGTTTTGTATCAAGAAAAAGAACATCATAACAAATGCTCGGCGGAGGCGAAAGCGGTACGATTCTATGACGTCAGAAGAAATGGCATTCTCTGCGCAGTTTTTGGTAAAACAAAATTTGATGTTGCTTCACATTTCAAATGTCTTCAACGACATGAACTAGAGGTGCACAACGGTAGAGGCAAATTCATCATTCACATGATTATTATCATCTGAAAAATGTTATTTGGAAGTGTCATCCGGGTGCAGCACGTGGCTGGGGCCACTAATTCAACTTGAACTTTCACAGAAAGGCACGACGAAGAAACCGGTGTGTTAGCTGCTCCTACTTGGCTGTAGTGTCGCCGGCCTTTATTGGCCCTCATGCGCTTCTTGACGTAGAGAGCGACCACGGCACGGTGTCATGTCTTTGAGTGTAGAGGACGGAAAGTTCATTCAGGCGGCGTATATTCGCCTTGTGCTCTATCTGACCTTCAGCTTTCAGTAGGTGCGGTAACTGTGCTCGATAGAGACACAAGCAGAAGTATTGTGGTGTCTTCGCCCCGCGGTATAGTTCTGAACCGGCTGGAATGGGGCTTCTTTTCGCAAGCGTTCTTTACTACGCCGAACTGATTCAGCAAACTCTAAGGGGCAAGATTGGTTTCCTGCCATTTTTTCCACGAATATGAACTTCCTGCTATGCTTGCAGGCACTCCTTCGACGTCCCTTTGTGGGAGCCAGGAAAGTGGGGATATTTGAAAGAAAGTGCACCACCGTCAGTGGTGTCACGTTTCCCGCTGCGGTGCAGACAGGTCGCCTCATTAATACACACCGCTTGTACGTGGGCTACCTTGAGGCACTTTAGGCGCGACAGAGGCTTCAGAACGAGAGGTAGGGCATGGTGTATCACGCATCCCATTTTGAGAGACACTGGTAAATTCGAGGATGCAAATACTAACCTAATGCTTCGGGAGTTCCCTTGGTGGTGAATCTAAAGAATGTACACCAGTGCACTCAAAAGAGTTTTGAGGTCGGCATATTTCATTTCAATATTGACATCCGAAATCACACCAATCATTGACTCTTTCACGTAAATAATAAAAAAACGGGCATTGCGCCTAAAGTGCGGATGGTCTTTAGCTTCTTCATTATCGCAGAATTGGTTTGCTTCTACGGTTAGGATATTCTTTCGATCGTTGATATCGCTTTTGTTGATTTGCTCAGGGGAACACTTTCGGGATACTCTGTCAGAAATTGCCGGTTTAGGGAGTTCAGGTTGTGTGACGCCAAAAGCGGCGCGTAAGAAGCAATGAAGTCCTCCTGCTAACTATAATTACATGAAGTTGCCCAGCTCGACAACCTGCGTATAATTTCCTTTATACGGCGCCCATGACTACAGTGCACTGGTTGTCAGAGTTTATGACTAACGGGGCTGAGATCTTCCAGGACTGGAGCTGCTGTGAGTTTCCAAAGGCACGTCGTCCCGGAATGCGCGACGAAGCTGACGACTAAACTTGTTCAAGCGATCGTCAGGGCGTCCCCTTGTTCATTCGTTATTAATGAGCTTTCCTGAAAATGGAAAGCAAACTGCATAAAAACCAGAGGATCAGAGTGCCGGCCAACCCTGGGCACTTCTTTCTCTTCCTCTAGAATGGGCATGTCACACTGTGGCACAAGATGAACAGAATCATTACATGTTGTTAGATATGCGTCATATTGTTCTTCGTATACGCCTGTCACAATCACTCATCCCTCGTCATGCATTATACATCTGCTTAGTCCTCGTGAGATGACTGCCTGGACGTCTGACTCTGTGCATCCGCATCAAGTCATGTTTGCATTTTGGCAAGGGTTTTGAACAGTGCTGTGCATAACTATAAAAACTGCGTGTGAATAAAGTTCCGCCCTTTGCAATCACGCTGAGCAGCTCTGTGTAATTTGTTAGGATAAATCACCGTTAACGGTACCGGATCCTAATCGGCAATGTGGCCTCGAATACATGTCAGCTAAAAAACATTGCTCTTTCAGCTATCGAACAAGCATTTCTGGCAAAGTCACAGAGCGTATCTTGTATTTGCACAGAGTTACTTTGCTAAAATTCAATTAGTGTCTTACACCAGCTCAACATCGTTGTAGGCGTACGTTTTGTAGTTAAATATACTCTTTCTACTCAATAACCTTTTGTAAAGCTTTGCTTGATAAGCATCTACGTCGACTACGTTTTTTTGGCATTGCAAAGGCTGTCGGAACAGTCTATTATACGTTGCTAATGCATTAATTCCGAACTCAATCTCCAGCCTATGGTGCTAGCTTGGCTTGAAAACTTCTTAGCGAGCCGCTTTCAGTACGTAACAGTTTTATTTACTTATTTACTTAATTATTTATTTATTTAATACTGCCAGCGGCCTTTTGGCAGTCAAGGCAGGAGTGGTACAGGAATAAATACGATAACAAATGCAAGCGTTAGAAAAAATCCTCGGCAGTTAGAAGCAACACAGACACCGAGAGTATTCTCAAAATAAGATCAAACAAAAAGGCACTACTCACCGCACGTAGCTTGTGCAGAAAAAAAATGGGTAAAAATAGCAAAAAAAATGTGGTTGATCCCTCTTATATAGGAATCGGTATAGAACACGAAAGTGAAACGTGTCTTCACAGAAGTAGTGTAATGTTTATTGCACATTGATATATAATGTCTATTGGTGTTTTGTGGCTAAAGCGCCCTTAGGCGTTGATGCACCCACGCTGACGCCTGGTGGCACGTCTCCTCCATCACGACTACCAACGTCGATGACCATGAGCAACCGTCGTGCATATGGAAGCTGCACTACGCTGCACACGCTAGCACAACGCGAAAGACGAAGCACGTAACTGACACACTAATACAACGCGCAAGACAAAGCACGTAACTGAATCGTCACCGAGTCAAATCAGCGCGTACAGCGCGTCGTAATTGCAGCCTCCGCGATCAACTTCAGAAACATTTTCAGAGCTAATTGCGGAGGCCACGCTCCGCTGTGCTGAGTACGGTGAACGCCACCTAGGTGGCGTTGGTAGTGCTTCTTGATGCCAGCGTCCCTTCGAATGCTGGCATCGAGGCGTCGTAGTGCTGAGACCACCGAAGCGTTCACTGTCGGTGCGCGTTAGTGTCATAATGCAGTACTTCTCTTTTCTGCTCGTAGGCGGCGGCACCGCCCCGAGCAAGAGCGCGGGTACACGGAGGAGTGTTTTAAGCCCAGACCACACGTACGCTTGCGGACGCGCGTAAGCTCGCGTCTACGCGCCTTGCGGTTGCTGCGCCTAGCGAGGAATGGCGTTTTGCATCCACAAATACGCGCGACAGCGCGCGCTCACTGGCATCACTTGTTTACACCTTGGCAGACGCCACTTCGTATCTCGTTGTTGGCAGTGCTTCAAAATGCTTCGATATTTATAAACGTAATTTTTATCTTTTTGGAGCTGTTAGATCAGCCGAAAAAGTGAAGAAGAAGCACTTTCTTGCATGGTATAATTCTGCTTAACTGAGAGTTGAATGTACCGCGCCGTCGCTGCGTAGCCAGGCGCGCCGACGCGAGGCAGCCCAGGCGCGCGATAACTGAGAGGAGCTGATCAGCGAGATCGCGCCGCGTTTCGACGCGTACGAGCCGTGCCGCACCGTCTGCGCATGCGTGGGCGCGCGGACGCGAGCTCGCGCGCGTTTGCAAGCGTACGTGTGCTCTGGGCTTTAGATATATAAGGCGCGTCTGTGTAGCTCTCTGCAAATGCGTTTGTGGCGCAATGGGTTAAACGCTCGGCGATCTATCGTCGCGGACCGAGAGGTCGTGGGTTCGATTTCCAAATTTTGCATGTTTGTGGAACTTTTTCTTCTGGTTTCTTTCTTTGTATTATGTTCTATGACGTATTTCCGTGACGGAAATACGTCAGTGAAGTCTTGGTCGACCCCGGCATAAAACACTTTCATGTTAAAAACGTTTTTTTTTTTTCTTTTTTGCCTTCCTCCGTTTATTTTCTGGCTTCTAATTTCGTGTCAAGTGATGACCAAGGAACCTTAACAAACAATCTTAGACGCGGCTGATAAAAAGATGCAGGTGACATCGCTTGTGTCGCCTCGCGTGGCAATGATTTCCATTCCGATATACTTCGCGGAAAAAAGGAATAGAGATAGGCGTTGATTCTCGTTTGGGGCGTCCATAATTTTTTCTCGTGTTTGTTTCGAGTCTGCTGGTGGTATTAAAGTGCACATACGAATGAAAGTGTAGTTTTGTTCCGCTGGCGACGATACTTTAGTCGGTAGAGATGGGTCGCTCAGGAGCGAGCCAGATCTTGTGAGCGGCTCTTTTTAAAGAGCGAGTGAGCGATCGTTCAGTAAAAATGAGCGGCGGTTCTTTTGGAGAAAGGGAGCCGGTTCTCTCGCGTTCAGAGCCGTGCCGATGCGTTCGGTCAGAGCCGGGTCTTCTGCTGGGTGCGACTTCCGCGCCATTATTAGCAGAACGAGAAAGCAACTGCCTTCCCGCCTTTCCTCGCAAGAGTCGACATCTATTCGCAGTACGAGAAAGAAACTGCCCTTCCGCCCTTCCTCGCAAGAGTCGCCTTCACCCTCTCGCCTTCAGCTGAAGAACGAAAGAACCGCCGCTCACTTACTGAACCACCGATCCCTCGCTCTTCAAAAGAGCGGCTCAAAAGATCCGGGTCGCTCCTGAGCGCTCAGGAGCCAGCCGCTCTTTTCGCCACGGCTCCCTCGCTCTTCAAAAGATCCCGGCTCGCTCCTTAGCGCTCAGGAGCGGACCGCTCTTATGAAGGCCGAGGGAGCCGTGGTTCAGTAAGTGAGCGGCGGTTCTTTCGGAATGAGGAAGCTGGTTCTCTCACCTTGAATGAGCCGTGCCGAACCGTTCCGTCAGAGCTGGGTCTTCTGCTGGGTTTCGATGTTTTTCGATTTCTGACCGACGAATGGTGGCCGGTGTGGGCCGACTCGCGCTACTGGTAATCGCTCGCAGTGTGTGGTGTGCGCAGCAGTCCCCTGGGTTTTTTGTGCGTCTTATGGTGTGGCACCCGATGCCACCGAGGGGAGAAGTAAAGAAGTCTTAATTGGCAAAGGATGGTACCGTTCGTTGCCTGCTGCTGTTCGAACGATATCGCACGACTCTCACTGATCGCACATCGTGCGCTGGTCCAATAACACTTCGAAGATGGTCTTCCGTGTCTTTAAAGGGCCCCTAAACCACCTCAGATATTTTTTGAACATTTCAAGTAAACGCGCATCGAGTTGAGAATGCCGTCACGATCAACGATGCCAAACGCTGCAGCGCTACGCGCTGCGGGAGTGCCACACACACACACAAAAAACATGCCGTTTCTCCTCCCCTCGCCTTTACGGTATCCCCAGCGGTCGTCAGGATGTCAGCAGGGGGAATCTGGTGATGTCAACTGCGGAAACGATGTCCATTGGTTGAACAAGAACCTACGACTTCCGGTTAGTCTGCTAGCAGGTACGCGCGCTTTATGCTCTTCCTCGTCGTGTTACTAGTTTGTGCGCCCTTGCGAATCGGTAATTACAGCCCGCAACGCAAGTGCCAAATCGCTCGTGTTCCAACACAGTCATGCTTAGCGGTCTGATTAGCTGCGCGAATAGAGTGCGGCAGTGTTGTCCTTTCCAGACGTGCGCGCAACATAGGGTCTATAGCGGTACGCTTCGCATAACACAGGCTGGCACCGCAGCAACAGCGGGTAGCCGAGAAGCGCTGAGTCACGTTACCGGCATGGTAACACATCGCACGCCGTTTGCCTTTCGCGGGCCGCCGTTCAACAGCGGTTCTTGCTCGCGAACGGCGAGATTTCTTTGCCGCACGTAGAGAGGATGAGACCGGGACTCATTTGTGCGGCAGATTCACCGCCGCTGATCGCTTGACCGCGCTGATATCGTCGCTAGGCCTTTTCTGGTTCCCTTCAAAGCTAAAACGGACTGCGCTTTGAAATGAAATACAGACGCTCACAAGCCGCAATATTTTATTACTGTTGTTATCGCTCTCCGCAATACTTGTACACAAAGAAGAAAAATACGCTGATATTAGCGGCACCGTCGGCTGCGATGCGAGCGCAACCGAGCCCGTCGTCTCCCGGCTGCAGCTGATGTTTTCGTTGCCGGTGGCGGAGGCGCGCAGGTTCGCGGTCGTCGATTGGGCCATTGATGGTGCAGCGGGCGGGGCGCCGGCCGAACTGCCGTCTACTTTAGACACCTCTCGCGGGGCAGACGTTCTACGGCACTGGCGGACGGTTCGCCGTCGGTATATGTGTCGCTAGCGTGGACGAGACCGGAAGTATGCAGTGTTTTGAGAAGCGCGTTGGCGATGACGTATGTCACGGGACCTTTCGAGAAGCACTCGGCAAGGAGGGGAGACCATCCGATGAGGAGAGTAGCGAAGGAAAGAGCGAAACGAGCGAGGGCCGTTTTTCGATCATCAAACGCGTGTAACTCCGCTATTACGGCACCATTTCGAAAAATTCTCGCGGCCACGTGTTCGTTGTAGACTCGTGCACAACTGCAACACCACAACTAAATTTCGACCTCTGGGTGGTCTAGGGACCCTTTAACGACAAGAGGTCAACGTACAGTTTACGTGCTGGTCTTCATTTGTGCTAATTAGTGTAGTCATGAAAATGTCGCCCATGACAGCCACTTCAGTGCATTTTCTGAGCTTGTATCATTAGCACGTCAATAAAACGAGGCCAATGATGTGTTGTGTTGTAATAGAACTTCATTTCTTTTTTTCTTTGTTTTGTCCTGGTGTATGATGGCATGATCACCAGTATCGCGCGTGCACTCAAGAGAGAAAAAAAAAACGAAAGGTACGTGTGGCAGTTTTGTGGATATTTCGTATGATTTTTGTATTGTACTTCAAGAAATGATTTCTACATTCATTTTGCACTGGCGTTACAGCTTACTCATATTATAGTGAACGTACGTATGTGAATAAATGAACCAAGTTGAAAACATAATGTACAATCATTTTGTGTTCTTAGTTTGACATAGGTTGATTTTAATGTACCACAAAAACGGACAAGCTTCTGTAATGACGATGAAGTTAAATATTCTTTTTCTGAAAAAAGTACGTCGCATTCTGCCTGTCACAGTATCATAAGCATTTTATCGCCAATATCAGAAAAGAAAGCTTCATTACAACTAAATATTCACGCTTTTAATATATGCAAAAATATTCTCTAAACCAATAAAATATCAACAACACGGTTATTAAATTATGCATATATCGTTTTTTTTTCAAAGCCACATAACTATAGAATATGCATAACAAAGGTTACACGTTTAAGTGAACCGTTGAGCCGTTCAAATGAACCGGTTTATTTCAGTGAGCTGAGCCGTTCCGAGCCGCTCACTGAAGTGAGCCGTTTTGCCCATCTCTATAGTAGTCGGTGAAGTTTGCGGCGCGACTCAAGTAGGGGCAGTCCGAATTGCATGCCCAAGTTGGCCACGGATACCTTTCTACCATTGGTATTGTAGATAAATCAAAGCGCCTTGTATTGTACCTTGCCAATGCGACTAGTGCCTTTCTTTGTGTGCCTGTCCTACACGGCAGCGGCATATTCAAGCACCGGTCGTATAAAGGTTGTGTAGGCGAATAATTTTGTTTTACTCGTGGCGTGCTTCAGCAGCCGCAATTGTTTAGAGCGCAGTTCTTAGGCAGAAGTTCCTGCGGCGAGCGTCAGCGTCGGCTTAAAAGACCGATCGAGCACAGCGAAGGTTGAAAGAGTGAACATGGAGCGCAGCGGGGGCTGAAAGAGGTGAGGATGAAAGCGGAGGAGGAGGGTGCAGCGGGATCATGAGGCGGAAAGCGGACGAGGAAGGTATGGCGAAAGCGTGAGAAAAAACGCGGAGTGCGGCGACGATGGCTATGAGACGGCGCCTGAGTAGCACGCATCATCTGGGAGGCCTGTCTGTGGCCGCTGTTCTGAGTCGCGCCGGCGTGTCACCCTTGCGCTATATCCCGCGATCTCCAGATTAGCGAGGCAGTATAGCGCCACACTTCGCTCCGTTTGCAACTTGCCGCACGAGACGGATTGTCGACGACAGCCAATATTTTGCGAAATGAAAATACTATACAGCTGCGCTGAAATTTCTTATGGCCGGTGAATTTTTTGCGCGCAAACGTAAGTGGCCCATGAGTGATTTTGGCGATGAGATGTTTGAAGCGGCGAAAGAAGTGAGCACCGGAGGAGGAAGGCGCCTGGAGGTGGAGAAGGGAATCGCTCGCCGGGGAAAGTAGGAAGGAGCGCGCTGAGCGCGCGGCAGCGTAACGCCACCGAGAGGAATGTTTAGGTGGTGTTGAGCGACGCGTCACGGAGGTATAGTGAACTAGAATATAAATATTCTAGTACACTGTAAAGGAGGAGGAGGGTCGGCGGAGGTGCACTGGGTTGCCCTCCTCTGGCAGTTGCTACGGGTGCAAAGAGCAGAATGCAGAAAGCGGTTCGTCTAGTGATAACTTCATCACCGCGCGTAGTAGGCTGTATGTGCTGCGAGAGAAAGCGTGCGTATCTGCTGGCTCCCTCAGTGAGCGGTGCTTATCAGTACCCTCGGGTAAGGTCTAGCGTAGTCACATAAGCTGCTCGACTGACCGGTTCCACGCTCTCCTCACATTTTGAATTGGATACAATTGATCCTTGGTGAGAGAATTCAATTTCTGATAGTCTAATACGGGCCTTGGGTCTTTATCCGGAGCTTCCACCAAGGTGAAGCGTATTCGCTCTCGTAACGCTTAATTACTCCTAATTCGAGCATGCACTTCACTTCCCTTTCAAGGAATCTCTCAGCCTAGGAGGGAATCGATAACACTTCGACTGCACTGGCTCTTCCGACTTCAACTCAATATCGTGCTCAGACCAGTCAGTTCTACCCGGTCTGTCGACGAAGCATCGATCAAATTGCTACAATTTCGCCGACAACAGACAACTGTGATTCATGTAGTTCCTCTCGCTGCTCAGTCATCTTAAGAAGTTATTTAGCACTGCTTCCCCCTCCATTTGCACAAATCAGGTTGTCCTCCATCCCTTCAGGAAGATTTAGGGTCATATTCACCACTGTCTCTCTTCGCACTAAGGTTTCATTAGGTTGCAATGGTAAATGCGCACGTATTTACGTTTCCCTGGGGTTTTCACAACGTAGTTGGTGTCAGAGAGTATTGCAACCACATCAGCGGACCCTTCCCACTGTACTTCGAGCCTGTTTTGCCTTGAGGCTCTTGGTAACATTACCTTGTCACCGATACGGAACGTCCTCTGACGGGCGGTCCTATCATAATAGACTTTGACCACCTTTCTACACTGTTGCTCTGCGGATGATGAATAGAGCTGTGCACTATTTTTATGCAGCATCACTCTAGAAATGACGTCGGGAGGAGACTTGTGAACACGCTGCCTTGATCACTTTAGATCTCGGAAGGAAATCCGACTCGGGAAAAGATCAACAACAGCGAATCCACAACACGTTCCGACGTCACCTCACGCAGCGCAAGCGCCTCTGGAAACTTCGTGGCTGGGCCTAACATAGTTAGAATGTAACAGGTACCCTGCCTCTGTCACAGGAAGCGGCCCAACTACATCTATCACTAACCGCTGAAACGGCTTGGTAGTAATTGGTACTAACACCATCGGTGCTTTCCACTTATCCTGCTCTTTCCGACCTGTTGGCATCGGTAGCATGACCGCACAAATTTCTGCACGTCATTAAAACATCCAGGCCAATAACACTCTTGTAACAGCCTCTGCTTTGTTTTGCTGGTTCGAAGGTGACACGACCACGAACTACCATGGGAAAGCCGCAGCAAGGCTGCGCGATATTTCTGGAGAACGACTGGTTGATCTCGCTCCACTCCGCGCTTATCCTTGTATAAGCGATACAACACATCACTTCTCATCTGGAAAGAAATATTCTTTTTTGCTGGAGTACTAGTTCTCTGGCGCTCTCTGATCTCCTGAATGGTGGGGTGCTCCACCTACTCAGTAGCCAACTCTTCTCTGTTGCCTCTTAGGAGTCTAGTAAAACAACTTGACAATGGCGGCAATAACGCATTCTCGAGGACATCCTCGTTCTGCGGTTCGCGAGACTTATTCTCCGGCTGACCGGTCTGCGACTTTGCAATTGCTAGTAGGTACAGCGGGGGCCTGGCACTGCGCGTCACGTGACTTCCACTTAACACGTGTTGCCATGGCAATCGTGGAGCTCCTAGGTGCCTAGGGACATAATCGCTTAGGGACTTTTGAGGCACTGGTCTGCGCGGCGGCTGCTAATTATAGTGATGTGTTTATTTAGGAATGACATCGTTTCTCTCTAGCAGGCGCGAGGACAAGAGGGATGCGAGAGAGAAACGATGATATTCCTAAACACATCACTGTTTTGACGATCCAAATATAATCTCACTATCAGGGATCCCTGATGAGGGAGCCATGGTCAGGGATCCCATGAGGCAGCAGTCTACCTGAGTGGAGCAGTATTTTTTTATTTGGGGTGTAAACGTACTCCTTCACAGCCTCTAAAGGCTGACTGGCCATCCTGAATTCTTGTTCCCTTGCCAGGCTATTGAACAATATCTGTCTTCTGCATATTAGCCTTCTACCCCACTCTTACACTTTTGCCGTTAGGTTCTTCAATTATTTGTTGTAATTCGTCCCCATTGATGTTGAACAAGACAATGCCATCGGCAAACCGAAGGTTGCTGAGATCTTCGCCTTTGTTCCTTACTTCTATGCCTTCCCAGTCTAATAGCTTGAATACTTCTTAGCATACAGTGAATAACATTGGAGAGATTGTGTCTCCTTGCCTGACCCCTTTCTTGATAGGTAATTTTCTACTTGTGCAGAAACAATGAAGCTGTGGAATCTGTAGATATTTGCTAAGATATTCACGCATGCCTCCTGTACTCCTTGATTATGCAATGCCTCTATAACTGCAGGTATCTCCACTGAATCAAATGCCTTTTCATAATCTATGAAAGTCATACAGAGAGTTTTATTGTACTCCGCAGATTTCTCGATTACCTGATTCATGACATGGATGTGATCCATCGTACAATATCCCTTCCTGAAGCCATCCTGTTCTCTTGGTTGATTGAAGTCAAGTGTTGCCCTGATCCTATTGGAAATTATTTTGGTGAATATTTTATACAATACTGAAAGCAAGCTAATGGGTCTATAATTCTTCAGTTCTTTAACGTCTCAATTGTTATGTATTAGTATAATGTGGGCGTTCTTCCAGCTCTCTGGTACACTTGACGTTGTGAGGCATTGCGTATAAAGGGCCGCAAGCTTTTCAAGCATGATATCTCCTCCATCTTCTCCAGTAGCTTTTCCCTTGGTCATCTCTTTCAAGGCCCTTCTAACTTCATCGCTAGTTATAGAAGGAGCCTCTGTATCCGGTTCTTCACTATTTCGAATGAATGTAGCTTGGCTGTTTTGGGCACTGTACAGGTCAGTATAGAATTCTTCCGCTGCTTTTACTATGTCTGTCAAACTGTTGAAGATATTATCCTGCTTATATTTAAATACATCCTGCCTTGTCCTATGCAAAGTTTTCGTCTCACTAATTTCATGCTGCGCCCATATTTTACTGCTTCCTCAATCTTCTCCACCTTATTATTTTGAATATCCCTTATTTCTTCTTGTCGATCAGTTTTGAAAGTTCAGCGCATTCTATCTGATCTCTCGACTCTGACACTATCATGCATTGTTTTTTTTTATTAGGTCCTTTCTTACTTGTGAGAGCTTACACACTGTCTGCCTCGGTGCCTTACCCCGCACTTCAATTGCTGCTTCTGAGATCAGCCTCGTTACGGCTTCATTCATTACCTCTACGTTTGCTTCATCTTTCTGTTCTAAAGCGGCGTATTTGTTTGCGAGCACCAGCCCGCATTGGTCTGTTCTTCCCCTTACTGCGTCTAGGTTGGCCTATTTCTTCTTGACTAATTTTACGCTTTCTATTTTCAAATTGAGACAAATCCTAGACCTCACTAACCTATGGTCAGTGCACTTTACCCTACCTAACACTTCTACATCCCGCACTATGCTGGGATCTGCAGAGACTATAAAATTTATTTTATTTCTTGTTTCCCCATGAGGGCTTTTCCAGTCCTCTTCCCGTTACTACGCTTCCTGAACAATGTATTCACTATTCGGAGCTGATTCCTTTCCGCGAATTCTACAATCTTTCCTCCAGTGTTCCTAGAGTCGATGCCGTAGTTGCCAATTGCTTGCTCACCAGCCTGCTTTTCCCCCACTTTTGAATCGACATCGCCCATGACTATAGCATACTCAGTTTGGACCTTTCTCATTTCTAATTCAACATCTTCATAAAATTATTCTATTTCTTCATCATCGCGACAGAGGTTGGGGTGTCGGCTTGTGGTAGCTTTATTCTATACCTCCTATTCAGCTTTAATACGACTACTGTTACCATCTAATTAACGCTGTAGAATTCATCGATGTTTCCCTTTATGTTCTAATGGATTTGCAATTATGGCTATTAAGACGTGATGGTGTAATTGGTTATTTGAACTATTAAAGAATGAGAAATAAATATGATCCGATTGTTTTCATTTGTTCAGTGACCACAGGGACCATGGCCTTATGGTCGCTACGGTACACCGCCATAGGGTGTACGGCAAAGGTTGGCACGTTCTTCATAAACACGTCACCAACGCTACGCGCATTCCGTGCGAACGCGGGCAAAACGTCGCCGCCGTCGACAACAGTTGTGCGCGTTGTTTGTGTGACCGCACACAACCGCTGTCAAAACGCTGGCTAGCTGACGGAACGGCTAAACGCCGTTGTCGACACTGTTAGGGGAGAGGTAGGAGAGAGACCGGAGAGAGTCGGCGGCACAGGCGGCAGAGGCCGGCAGGGCTACGCGCATGCGCCGCAGTGGGAGAGCGGGCACGCACACGCACAGTCTAGGGTGCCCCGATGCCCTCCTCGCCCATCGCTCCGCTTCCACTGGGAAGTCGCGCCTACGAGCGACAGCGTTCCTGGCATGCCACAAACGCAGGCAGGCAGGCAGGCAGGCAGGCAGGAGTCATGTCTGTCGGGCGAAGCGAGCGCGCACCTGCGCAGCCGATTACTAGGAAACGCGAGTTGACGTCATCGCAACTGCTTCGGCGCATGCGCGGCTAGGCAACGCGGGCATCCTCGGCAGCTGCTCTGCTGCGTTGCCTCGTTGGTGCTGCAACAATTTGTTACTCTCTCTATCTCGCTCTCACTTTCTCTTTCCCTCTCCCGAGCATTGCGCGCGCCGCGCGCATGCTCTCCTTCCCGCTCCTCAACGTCCCGTGTCAAATCAACACGTGCATGGCACGTAGAGGAGGCGAGGCGCACGCCGCTCGGCGAGGTGGTTGCTAGGCAACGCAGTGATGTCATAGGTCGGCGAAGTTTTGCGGCAGCAGAAGCCACATTTTACTAGGGAGCCTACATGCAAGCGCCGTTTTAACGGCGCTTGCATGTAGGCCTCTCTACATTTTACGGTTAGCTAGAACAGCTTCGCTGTTCAAACAATCGTTGGCCCTTCCATTCCGTGAAGACGGTTAACCAGCGAAGCTAAAATTTGCGGCCCCGGTGTTTATCACTGAGTTAATCCCGAGGGTTCATTAAAGTATTTCTCAATTATGAGGTTACACACATGTTCGGCTGCGGGCGCAGAGAATGATGTCACTGGTAGTGTAACCACCATCCGCCGTTGTCACTTGTGTTCGATGTCTCGAGTTTTCCTGACGGCGTGGTTAGAAGCAATAGCCCGCCATTGCCGCTTGCGATTCTCCGAAATCAAATTGCTACGAAATTAAATCTCTCCGTTACGTAAGACAATGAAGGGCTCATACCCCCGTAAACACGGCCTCCCCACTACGACGACAGAAGAGAAGTTAAATTCTATGCTTGAATGATTAGCGGCAACGAAGCCATCTGTAGAAGCAGACGACGATGACGAACGCGGGAGCAGTGGCCCGAGCGTGCGCCGAGCATGAGCACGAGCGCAACCCGAGGGTGCCAACGATCCAGCTGTATAAAAAGACGATGAGGCTCGAGCCAATGCTGATGATGACAGTTTTCTGTGGACAGGCGATTTCTCCTAGCCATATAAAGCTTTGCTTTAAGAATTATCGCTGTTAAACTGGTGCCATTACAAGGGAGCTTTCTTCCGTGTCATCTTCACCGAATTGGATCACGATGGGTTGAATGTGCTAACTCTCAGACGTGTCGAGTCTGAACTTTACCTCCAGGTCCATCACGTGCTGAATGTTCTTCCTCCGGTCTTCCGCCGTTACGTGCTTGATTTTCTCCGTCAAGAAGTCTTCCACCGTGGGCGGCTTGAAGTCTCTGTTGTCCGCAGCGATGCCAGTTTTGACCATGTCCCATACAAGCTCAATGTAAACAAATTCGCAGTGGTGCGGCGGAAGCCTGAGTACAAGGAAACAGGCCCTTTCAGCTGCGTTGTCTACGATATAGCTCATGAAGCGTTACTTTACAGATGCCACCAGCTCAAGCAGCTGCTTCTTTATCATCTTTTAGCTCTAGGTGCTGTTGCTTTTGAGCCACTCCTGCATTTCTTGCTTCTTCCAGGCCGTCGTCGGTAGTTTCTCTTCTCTCCGGCTATGGTAAAGTGTATTCTCCATAGCAATGACGCTACCAGCTGGCAGCGTCTGCAGAATGTCATTGCAGCATCCCTCGAAGCCATTGCCGTCCATTTCTTTGTGGTAGTCTTTTGGCTTCTGAATACGTCCAAGCAGACATCGACGAAGCCAGTCTCACTGCCGAGGAGGTTCGTCACGGTAAGGTGCTGCCCTTTCCTAGAAGGTTGTTTAACACCCGTCGACAGGCCGTCGAGCGTACAGGCGTCCGCGCTTCTGCACAACGGTGTCTGTCTACACGATAGAACGTATGTGTCCCGCCGTCAATCATGTCTTGTCCAGGAAGAAGATCGTTCGGCCTTCCGCCCTGTAGCGTTATCGCCGAGGTAGCGATTCCGCCAATCGGCGATATCATTTCGTTCGATAAGTAGCGAGTTGCGGCTTCTCTTTTCATGCTTGAAGCCGATCTCGGCAAGTAGGCGTCGCACAGTATATTCTTTAGTGATGGGAGATCCGTACGCTTCCAGAACTCATTTTCCACAACGCAAGCACACGGGCGTTTCACCTCCACCGAAATGCGGCCACCATTCGAAGCCGCGACTGCGTGCTCAGCATGCAACGAAGCTATTCCTACCTAGTAATTTTTTTACATTAAAGCAAACATTTCAATTTCCTATTTGCAGAATGGTACGCCTAAGAGAACACCGGTGGATTAAACCAGCGACTTCCCTTCATAATTACACGCCCGGCGCAGTCGATCTTGCTCCGTAGTAGACGACGCACAGCGTTGTAGACGGAACGGGGTTATTTTTACCAGCGGAGCTGTTTAAGCCGGCTGTAAGTTGTGCCGCGAGCCGCAAAACATGGCTGAGCGATGAGTCACCTGCGTTGCCTAGCAGCCACCTCGCGGAGCGGCGTGTGCTTCGCCTCCTCTCCGTGCCGTGCACATGTTGCCTTGACATGTGACTTAAAGGAGTTTCTTGGCTAGAAGGGCGAGTGGATGTCACGCAGTGTTGATGAATTGCTGCAGAACGGCGGCCAACAGCGGTGTTTGAAGCGTCTGCCATGATGGCAGTGGGGGCGTATCGCTTTGGGTGTCTGAGCAGCGTGGCGTGGGCGAGGGCAGACTTCAGTCTTGTGAAAGCGTCGGTAGCCTCTTCAGCTCAATTGCAGCACTTGCTTACCCTTCTTCCCCAACAGTTAGTCATGCGGAGTTATAAGTCGTGCTCAATCGGGAATGAATAGGTGGTAGAAATTAATGAACCAGAGAAACTGACACAGCTTGGTGAGTGTGGGCGGTTGCGGAAGGTCTTCGATGCCGCGAGTCTTGGACGGCAGTGGTCGAGTGCCGTTAGCGTCGACGATATGCCCGACGAACTCGAGTTCCGGTTGACCGAATTCGCTCTTGGTGGCGCTAATAACAATTCCTTTACGGTGTATTGGGGGAACTACAGAATGGGTTGAGGCCAGGCAGACGCTTAGAGGATAATTTGTTTGTACTAGGTCAGTGCATAGAGATTTTAGTAGCTCAGAAGATATCATTTATAGATATTAAAGGAGCTTATGACAACGTAGACAGAGAATTTTTATGGGATACTCTTCAGCACGAAGGCGCACATGACGATTTCGTGGAGCTGCTGAGGGAGATATATAGAGACAAGCAAGTACAAATGGTATGGGAAAGTCGAAAAGGTTCTGAAATGGTGGAAATTCACCAAGGATTGAAGCAAGGATGCCTTCTGTCACCATTGTTGTTCACGCTTTATGTTAAGGGTATAGAAAGACGACTCGAAAACAGCGAATTAGTTTTGATTTATCCTACATGCGTCATGGACAAATGGTGCAACAGAAGGTCCCTGGACTGATGTACGCAGGCGACATTGTGCTACTAGCGGACAATAAAAAAGATTTACATATACTTGCGAATATCTGTGGGAATGCAGCGACTAATCTAGGTCTTAAGTTTAGCACCGAGAAATCAGGAATTATGATCTTTAATGAAGAGGCGAGTAACTTCGTGCTGTCAATTCAACAGCAAGTAATACCCATGGTGAAGCAATATAGGTACCTCGGCGTACACATAAACGAAGGAAAAAATTACTCAAGCAACCACCAAGATAATCTGAAAATAAAGGGGAAACGGAATGCAGCAATAATGAAACACAGAGCACTGTGGGGCACAATAAGTATGAGGTGGTGCGTGGAATCTGGAAAGGAGTCATGGTGCCCGCGCTAACATTCGCAAATGCCATTGTATGCTTAAAATCGGATATCTTGTCGAGTTTGGAAGTTAACCAAAGATCAGTAGGCCGATTGGCTTTGGGAGCCCACGGTAACACCACAAATGAGGCAGTGCAGGGTGACATGGGGTGGGCCGCTTTTGAAGTCAGAGAAGCACCGAGCAAAATTAGTTTTGACGAAAGGCTCAGGAATATGGATGAAAATAAATGGGCGGCTAAACTGCACAAGTATCTATACATGAAAAGCGTGGACACACAATAGAGGAATAGGTCAAGGAAGTTGGCAACCAAGTACAGGATAATCGAAACTGTAAATAGACAACCAGGAGTGATCAGAAAGAAAGTTTAGAGAAACAGAGACGGTGAATTGGATGCAAAGAATGTAAACAAAAAGGACAATGGAGATTTACAAGAATGAGAAGAAATAAATAAGAAGGGAAAATCTGTACGATAATACAAAGGGCAGTGCCTTGCTATTTGAGGCTCGAGCCGGTTGCCTAAGGACCAAAACATACCGGAGCAAATCTTCGGAACTAGATGAGGCATGTGTATGCTGCAGTAAAGATCCAGAGACCACTCAGCACATACTAATGGAATGCGACGGGATCCGCCCAGCGGGAACCGTAGGTAACGTGCAACTCCCAGAGTGCTTGGGTTTAATGTGGAAGGAAACATCAACAGATCAGCTGTAGAGATAAGCAAGAGACGATTAGAGTACTGGTGGAAAAAAGAGCAGGGAAAAGATGGATACAACCTGACCTCTTAAAATCATAGGTAGCGGTACAAGGTAAATTTTTTAAAAGAAAAAGAATAATGAAAGGTATACAAAAATGCTATATAAAGAACATGTATAGTATACCTGATTAAATCAAGCAGGCTAGGTGATTATTTGTCGCCGCCCCGTTTCAAAGGCGATGCCAATAAATCATCATCATCATCATTACTAGCAACACGTGAAAACAACCGAAAGTGTTGTGTATGTTCTTCAATAGAAGAGCTTGCGACGGTAAAGTCGTGAATGTACAAAAAAAAAACGAAAGGCAGGCGTCGAGTGACGGAATCGATGAGATTGGCCAGCGTTCCGTAGGCCGAAAGGCATGCGGATAAATTCAAAGAGACCGAGCGGTGTGGTGATGGCGGTCTTGGAAATGTCTGCTGCCGCCACCGGTACTTGATGATAGGTGCGAACGAGATCGATCTTAGGAAAGACCGTCGTACCTGGTAACTCTACCCTAAATGCCTGAATATTCGAGACAGGTTAGCGATCAGGCAATGTAATGTTGTTTAGAGCCCTATAATGGGCGCCAGTCTCCAATCTTCTAAGGCACCATGTGAAGCGATGTCCAATTACTGGAGGAAGGGCCTGATGAAGCCAAGTTGCAGCATGTGTTCGAACTCCGCGCGAGCGATCTTGAGTTTCTCTGGGCACAAACGCCATGGTCGGAAGTACACTGGTGGACCGGAGGTGACGGATGATATGATGGCACACATCATGTTGGAACGGTTGCGTCTAGTCCGGCAGGCGAGTTGAAGTGGGAAACTCGCGTAGCAGCTCGGTTAACGGCTCGTCCAACGGGGCAGAAATAGGATCGATCGGTGATGTACTCGTTTCTGGGATGCTGGGAATGTACCGCTCTGTAACGGAGTTCCAATGAGTGCACGAAGGACGTCTGCAACCAGAAAAATCAAGCGGAAAGTTCATCGAAGGCCAAGGTTTAGCATGACGGCGCGTGACGAAAAAATTGGAATCCCTGCCGATGATGGCTTGCAAAAGCGACACAGCTGTCGCTCTTCGGTCGGAATGCTGGGCGGGCATAATTGTTACGTCAGCTCCTGCGTCGACGAGGAACTGTTGTCCCGTAACTCCGGCCGTCAGATAGAAAAGGCGACTTGTATGGCGGGCCGGACCTCTCGTCGCCGTTAAAGGTCGGCCGGCCTATTTCCCTGCCAAGTGCAGGGACACCGACAGTGACGAGAGTCGTTTACGAAACGGTGGTGACAGTAGCAAACACCACACGTTGTAGGTGATGTTTTATGACGGGCGCCTGTGCGTCTTGATTTGCTGGAACTACGGCTGCGTGGGCCACGAGATGACGTGCGGCGATGCTCCGCTGCACAGATGGTGCCTTCCAGGCGTTCACGCAAGGAGTCGAACGGAGATTGCATGACTGAAGAGCAGGCAAGGGTTTGCAGGGCGGTTGTATTTTCACCCGGAGACGATGTCGTGGTTACACGGTAGTTGGGGTAGCTACTTCCATGACTTGGTCGGCTAACGCGGCAAGTCCGGTAAGATCCATGGTAGAAGCTGTTGCCTGGACCATGTGCACGTTAGCCTGGGAGTCGTTGCAAGAACAATTTCCGCAACAGAATGTTGTCGATAGATCTCGCGTTTTCTCCTAGCAGGTGCCTCATTCGGCGAAGTAGACGAGGGCGTTGGTCACCAATTTCTTCAGCAAGGCAACGATGCCTTGAGATCATCATAGGCGGCGGTAGACAGTGGGGCGTTCAAAAAATCTCCTACATCGTTAATAGCGGTGGGTGATTCTAGACAGTGTTTCTAGACTTTACTAAAGCTTTTGACACTGTTAATCATCCCATTTTGTTTAACAAACTAGAATCGTTAGGTATAACAGGTCCAGCTTTAACTTTTCTAAAAAATTACTTGCTTGACCGCGAGCAAACAGTCTGTGTAAGGGGTGCTTATTCCGAATCAAAAGTAATTAATCAAGGGGTACCACAGGGCTCAATACTGGGACCCTTGTTGTTTTGCATTTACATTAACGACTTATCTGATTTTCTTAATATTTCTAATACAATCCTATATGCTGATGATACCACCATTTCCCTGTCAGACAAGTCTTTACGAACCTTACTGCATAAACTGAACACTGAACTAGCTAAACTTGTAGAATGGTGTCAGTTGAATCACTTAATTTTAAACCCGGTTAAAACTCAGTTCATGATATTTAAAATAAAACAGAGGATGTTACCTTGTATACTCCAAGTTAACCTCGACAGTCCTCTTATTGCTGCCGCGGACTGTGTGTCATTCCTTGGCATAAAATGAGATGCTAACTTGAAATTGACTAATTATATTGCATTTGTTAACCAAAAAAACAGCTTACGGCATAAGAGCATTGATTAAATCATGAGCACTTCTTTCAGAACACGCATTACTATCTCTATACTTTGCATTCATTCATAGTCATATCACCTACGGTATTGCTTCCTGGGGAAACACATATAGCTGTCACCTCTCGTCTATTCAACACATACAGAACCAGGCCATTCGCATAATCACCAACAGTTTCTTTTATTCAGATGCTCTCCCGCTTCTTAAGGCTAACTCTATTCTACCTCTATCTGGCTTGTTTAAGTATCATTTAAGTATTCTCTTCTTTAAGTTGCTTAACAAACAGCTTGCTTACGAATTTGTAGACTTAAACTTACTTACTAATACCAATTCCACTAGGTTTGCGCATAACAACTTTCTCCTACCTAAATGTAGCACCAACTATGGAAAAATGACGTCCTCGTTTTCAGCGATAAAAATATGGACTGACCTGCCACATTCTCTTAAACATCAATATTGAATACATTCAAACATGAATTGAAGTGTTTTATTCTTTGTAAATAGTTTCATGCCCGATAATATTTTGTTCTGTATAATTACGCCTGTTGATATAGGCATTTCCTTGTTTTTTGTATCTCACCATTGTATTGTATTTTGCACGTTCGTTTGTCTTCTTTCAACGTTGTTAATTTTGCTGCTTTAAGCCATGCCTTGTATACATTTTTTAAAGTTTGAACCGAGGGTCCCGTTGCAGTCTTTGACTTTGGGACCCTCGTCTGTATAGTATCGTTTACATAATCATTGTATTGAATGGATAATAAACTGAAACTGAGAGCGCTGCAACGGCGTAATGAAACATTGAGGCTTGAGTGCGGACACCAGATACTTGGAATTGCGATTCGGCCTGAAGAAACCACGTCGAGGGATGCTGGTCCGGGTACTGTGGGAGGCGGACGCCGATGGCCGAACATGAGGGGTAAACGCGTTCCTGGGAAGGGTTCTGGCCTTGAGGACTCGTTGCGTTGGTCTGGTCCATGGTCGTCTCTCTCATAGGAGTGTGTGGCAGTATCACGTCCGCGTCACCAAACTGTGGCGATGAGCGACCGCATAGAACGGTAAAGTATCGGCCTTCCCTGAGTCAGAACAAACCGACACACCGATATCTTAGTGTAGCATTTTTAACAGCGAAGCTGTTCTCGCTAACCGTAAAAAGTGGCGCCTGCTGTCGCAAAACCTCACCGAGCTTTGACGTCACTGCGTAGCCTAGCAACGACCTTGTGGAGCGGCGTGTACCTGACCTCTGCTTCGTGCCGTGAACATGTTGCCTTGACATGGACGTTAAGGAGAGGGAAGGATACCATGCGCGCGGCGCGCGCAGTGCTCGGGAGAGGGAGAGAGAGAATGAGAGCGAGATAGAGACAGAAAGAAATTGTAGCAGCACCAACGAGGCAAGCGCAGAGCTGCTGCTGACGCCACCCGCATTTCCTAGCCGCGCAAGCTCCGAAACAGTAGCGATGACGTCACCACGCGTTGCCTAGTAACCGGCGGCGCAGGTGCGCGCTCGCTTAGCCCGACAGACATGACTCCTGCCTGCCTGCCTGTCTGCCTGCGTTTGTGGCATGCCAGGAACGCTGTCGCTCGTAGGCGCGACTTCCAGTGGAAGGGGAGCGATGGGCGAGGAGGGCATCGGGGCACCCTAGACTGTGCGTGTGCGTGCCCGCTCTCCCACTGCGGCGCATGCGCGTAGCCACGGCCTCTGCCGCCTGGCTCCGAGACATGGCTCCTGCCTACCTGCCCACCTGCGTTTGTGCTATGCCTGGAACGCTGTCACTCGTAGGCGCCGATGCGTCCAGCGCTAATCACGCGAAATATCGCGAAAGAGAACGTAGCTTCAAAAATGAGCGCTCGAGAATGCGTTCCCTAGATGCATAGTTTAGTTAAACCAAGTCAAGGCTTAGCAGCAACCAAGTTCATACCTAGAAGTAGCAGGTAGCAGACTTGAGGATTGACACTTTCGCTGTGCGTAAGCTTTGCACGACGGAGTGCGAACTTGCACGCTTTTTTTTCTCCGATTACGGTAGCCCGTGCCGGCGCGTGCCCACCGCGCCTGCCTCATGTAGACGCAAGCGTCCACGCAATTCTTATGCGATGCCGATGCTGCTACTGCTACAAATGGTTTGTTCGTTTACTATTGCTGCAATGCCTCCAACACTAGTTCGTAGTTGCAAGTTTTAACAGCGAAGCTGTTTAAGCTGGTGGGTGTACGCCGAAAAACCTAGCCGAGCGATTGCGTCACATGTGCCGCCTAGCAACGCCTCGTACAAGCTGCGCCGAGCCTCGCAAGCGCTGCTGGAGCCGAGCCATGACGTTATCACGCGCACCGCATCGCTTCGCCTTAGCTCTACATAGCCATGACGTCACCACGCCATGTGGATTGGTCGCCGCCGTGACGTCAGAGTCCCGCAGGGCATATATAGCTCCGCGTCGCCGTCGCGTCGACATTTCTGCGGAGGGGAATGCGATGACCAAAAAGATCGTCACTCCCGAGCAAGAGGAAGCGCGGCGCGAAAGCCAGCGCGCCGCTACTCCAGAGCGGATTAGACGACTTCGGGCCGATCCAGAGTATCGCGCCGGCGAAGCGGCGACTAAACGACAAGGAGTGGCGGAAGAACCAGTGTTTCGAGCCCGCGATAGGGGGAAAACCCATTTGAGCAACCAGAAGCATCGCCAAAACGATCCGGGCCTGCGATTCCTGGATAATTTCCAGCGGCAAGTGCGGAGAGCCACGGGAGGTGCCGACGGAAAGTTTGCCCGCGAGTTTCTGAACAGTGAGTTTGGACACAGTTGCCGAGTGTGCGATAGACTGTGGTTCGACACGAACTTTTATACGATTAGCTCCGTGCGCGACTGCGAAAGGCAAAAGACTCCGGTGCAGATCGTACGAGAAGCGTTTCCCGACGAAGCTAGTTGGGGCCGCCAGCTGAGTTGTGTGCCCAGTCTTCGTGCTACTATCACGAAACTGCCGCATTTTTTTTTTCTAATGTTATAGGATTCTCTGGTCAGGAACGGAAGCAAACGTAGATGAAGACGGATAACAAGGCAGTCAGGGAAGGGAAGAAGGGGAAGTTAGAAGACAGAGATCGTCTATGGCGAATAAGTAGTCAAATGATTGAAGTCTCCCAGCTTTCGGGGACTTATACATTTAAGCGCAGTCGGCTACGGACTAGGACATGTGGGTGACGTTCTACGTGATACAACGAGGAGGCCAGCCAGTCATCACAGGCTACACGCCGGAGGGGAAGGACTTCACTTGTGCACAAGACGAGATAACCACCCAGGCTCTGCTCGACGTCATCGTCACCGGGGCAAATAGTACAGTGGAAGACGCCATCGCTCAAGGTGCTGCAAAAATTAGCGCACACAATAGAACAACGGCTGCGCATCTGCAGCGCACACTATAAAACAGCGGCGCACGACATACCTATCGTAGAACACTACAGTTTACATTCGCAGTTGTACCAATAAGAGCAATGGGAACTGCAACGTCATGCTACCCAGACGAACTGTATATATCTGCATTGCATTACGTGCATCACGCAATGCATTCCCGGCCGTCACCATGGGTAGGCCGTGGGTATAGCGCATGGCAGGAGAGTCTACCGTACGCGAACGTAAGCGCGAGCGCTATCGCGTCCGTAAGGCCGATCCCGTGTATCGGCAACGACAGGACCTCTGACCGTCTACCGCAGCGATGACAAGGCAATATGGTGCAAGTGCACAGTCGTCCACGAAAGTGCGAGTGTGTGCGGGTAATCAACGGCTAAATGATCTAAAATAGAGGCTATGCAACTTAACGAAATGTGTCTTCATTCAACGTCAACGTTTAAAAAATGGAATTCTAAACAATCAATCAAATCACAGATGAATCGCATCGGGTCGCTCAGCATTCCTTGGGTTCGTTGCGTGGTCGTTGGCTTTGGACATTGATTCAGTTTGCATGGGAGAAAGCTTCGCGTTCAACCATCTTTCTTTAAGAATGGGGCTTTCACTTTTTTTAGAACGGTCTGAAGGATTTCAAGGACGAAACCGCGAAAATGCTTGCGCTGTGGATGCAAACGTCCGGCCTGCTCAGGTTTTTTGAAACACAAAGAGCATTTCAAGCATGCCGGGAGTTAAAAAGGAAGGTGTTTGTGCAGATACAATACTCGACTGTATTCGACCTTCATAGGCAATTCCGCACTGGGCCTCGTGTTGTGTATCACATATCGCATCTCACAATATATAGGCACTAACGTCTGCCATGCTTTCAGGAGCTAAATACGGATATTCTGCACTAGTAGAGCAAGGCTACAAATGTAATATTACCTGGTCAGTGTGTCTTGAGATCAAAAGAAAGGCGAGTTTCGTTTGCACTTGAGTCGGGGTGCTCCTTTCTTTTAACTGTTAGCTTATACGTGTGATAAGGTCGTCTGCAACTTATGAATGGCGCTTGTTTGTGCTCGCCGTACGCAGTGTTCGAGGTAGGGCTCTGGCTTGGGAACACTGCAGACACCTGCCGCCCATACGAATTGTCAAACCCAGGTGCGACGCGATAAGGGAATAACAACCAATCGGACCAAGTTGAGTTTTTCCAACAGGTTTCCAAAATTAGGCGAGGGTTTTCTTTAGGAAAAAGTTACTTGTATTGGTGTAGATGCATGACTTGGAAATGAAATTTAACCAGTTCTTGGGAAATTTAGCTATGTGCACAATGTCGGAAAGCTAACTAGCCGCGCTGTGCGCAGCTCGAACACTCCCAGGCTGGAACGAAAGCTGTTTGCAGTTGCTTCTAAATTTCTTGCGAGGTAATAAACAGACAACTCACCACGTTAAGTAAAAAAACGGCATCTTCTGCTTCTACGGATAAACTAAAGCATGCTTTGAAATCGATATGTTACCTCGCGGCCTAACATGTGTCATGGTCAACTCCGGACTTTTCGAAGTAGTTATCATTCCTGCTACCGTGCCTGCGGAAACAACTAAGTTAACCAGAATATCACCGCTGCCTAAAGCATTAGTAACATTAGTGGTGGGGCAGGAAGCTATAAGCGAACAAACCCAAATGAAGCTTACGCTTACCTAACTATAATTCATGAAAGGGCCTGCCTATAAGCAAAGTACACTCCGGGATTTGAAACGCCAGCAAGATATCTAAAGTGAATAAAAATAAAGCAATGGTCAACTCGCCGGGAAGAAAGAAGTCATCCCGAGCGATGTCTCGAAGAAACCAGCACAGTGTGTCACCTTTTCCTAGTGCGGTAGGTAGTTTCGTATCCAAGTCGCTCTCAGATGCGTGTCATCTGCTACTTTAGACAGAAAATTAAATCATTCATTGCTGTCTTTCCACTGAAACGACACGCATGATGGTCAACGAAAAACAAAAGAAAATTCCACACCCTTCTATTTTTAATTTTCGGAGTTGTTCTCGATGGTATCACGACGATTTGCGAACTACGAGTAGTGCGAGACATTCAGCGCATCCTGTCATAGGATACCCTCTTCCGCTTCAAGCCTGAACCTGAATCCACATTTCTCGGCACAGCCGCTAGGTGGCGAGCGTTTATATGAAGTTCCGAATACTACTGTCAAAGTGTTGTCCGTTAGCAGTCGTTTTCAAATCGTGCTACATTGTGGTGGAACTAATTCTGGCAATTCATTTTTTGTGTGTGTGTGTCAGGATGCAAATTCGTCCGTGGTTTAGTGAAATATTGTCCGTAGGCATGCAGTGGGATAAGAAATTGAGTGAAATGAAGTTCTGCCATTTCATGTGCCAAGACCACGGTATGAATATGAGGCTAGCTTTAGTGGGAGACTCCAGAATATTTTGGCCACCTTGGGTTTTTTCAACATCCACCCAATCCGCGGTACCAATGAGTTTTTGCTCTTCGCCCTCTTGGAAATGTGGCCGCCGTGGCAGGGATTAGATCCAGCTCGCTCGGGCTTAGTAGCGCCATGCCGCAACCACTACGCCAATATACGGCAGGTTAGTCGGATAAGAAATGCGGAGAAGGAGTGGGGGTGTGCGTGTGGCAGTTTAAAATCTTCTCAAAGAAATGTCATACTTTCGTGTCGTAGCTCTAACATACAACTTGGTGTAGCAAATCGAGTCGAATACATTTTGAATACCATCGGAATCTAATTCAATACGACTCTAATAGTGCTCGAAGCTACCAGATTTTTTTGCATAATTTACGAATAATGTACAACCCATCTCACTTTTAATATGCAGTTTCACATCCTGGTGATCACAACGATATAAAGGTTCTAGCATTAAACCGCACTTTATAAAGCCCACTTTATTAAAAGCGCAAAGGAAGTACTCAGAACAATTAGGCAGTTTGTTTGCAAACTCGGGGTTCCTTATAGTTTACGTGGTCATGCATTATCAGTGCAAAAAGAGCCTTGTTGGAAAATTAATGTGTTTGTGCTTTCGTGATGAAATCTAAATGCCCTCTGTCTGCAGGAATTGTTGGGCAAAGAACACGTTCTCCTTTAGTTTTAATGGTCAGGCCAGGTGCTGGCATTATATTATCGAGTATGTTGCACTGAAGTGCCTTCATATATAAACCTTTCGGAGGTAATAGTCGCGGCTTCTATGGTTATTATCCAACAGTGCCCACTATCAGTTTCAGCGCTTCATTTGCTTTGCCTTTGATAGGTGATAATAATCTGTTGTATAACTTTGTCTTCATTAAAAATATCCTACCACAAAGGGCTAAATTTCATGTTTGATTGTGTGCAGTCGACAACCTTGAGTAAAAAAACTATTCGAATTTTCGATTAGTTAGTATTACATTCGAGGACTCATTTTAATGGGCGAATATTCAAATAGTATTGTAAACTCATGATTGTTTGCACACCCCTTACACATAATGTTCATTAGGTGTCGCCATTGCCATTAAATCAATACCATTTCTGATTCCATGTACATTTCGCCTCAACATAAAGGGCAGTACTGCGCATTACATATCCGACGCTCGTTTGCATGCGTCAGCCCTCTTTCACCATGTTTTATAAGTAAAAGTTTGGTAATCTAGCCTATTTTAGCCGGCTATCCTACAAACAGACGCGTGTTCTATGTAATTGTATATGATATAACCTTTGCAACCTAAAGGTTTGTCAACGTGGATCAACCTCTCATAAACCGTATAATCTCTTACCGTCCTGCCAACTTTCGTAACGGTGCTGGTGCTCGGCAACTCTACAAGTAGCATCTACATGTACCTAACCTCTTTTGTGAAAGGGTCGAATATAATGCATAAAGCTAATTTACATATTTTCTGTATATGCTTGTTACTGAATGATGCACGCATCGAGCGTTCACCGGGACAGAAACAGTGTTTTTATGATAACCTTGAATGCTCGTGCATGTTTAAACATCATTACAGGCCATATTTCCTTAATATGAACTACGGATGTTGCGCAAACGCCGACTGATTGCGATAACCTGTCCATGATTTTCTCTGATGTCAGCTGACTCATGATAGACACTTTGAAAGAGCGTTACGTTTTAAGATACGTATATGCTTCTTGCGAACTGTATTTGAAGGTTTCTGCATAACCGATCTTTACATCTATATCAAGACCGAGCTAACCAGCTAGGCTGAACCTGTAATTTTACTTCCCTCTAGACGCCATTGTGATTCGCTCATTTGTGTTGCTAACCATGTACGTTCAGCATCACCGTTCAAAGAAGTGCACTCTAGATATGCGCACCGTGCTGGCATGATTCAGACCTGTGGATTGGTGATTTTTGTTCGTAGATGTAGGAACATGGAAAGTCAGGCTACGGCTGCGTCACAACTTGCCGCCTATCCCACGGCCACACTGTAATCTATGTTGCACATTGCGCAAAGTTTGCTTTTAGGGGTAGACGAATATTCGAAGTTTCGAGCAAGGATCGATTATTAGACACTAAATGTTCATATTCGTATTCGAAAACAAACTGTTGGTCAGTTCGGATAATAAAACCCAACCAAAAATTTCGCAACAACCGGCTGTAAAAGTTCGGTTACTGTTCTCCGTCTGCTAAACAATGTATCGCAAATCATCTGTACTAGAACTTCAAATTTTTCGAATGCAGAAACAAAACGGGTTATGCAACCTTTCTTTTGGGTTTATCAGCGGAAGCCCACATATCAACCTATCATTTTATTGCGATAGCAAATATATGGACACTTCAACCGGATTTCTGCCGTCGCCGTCGCCGTCGCCGTGAGGTTCCCTATAGATAAAATCTTCGCTGCGCGCCGTATGCCCGAGCGGAAGCGTGCGGGGACGTGCGCTATCACGGAGAGCGAACGCACCCAATCACCCACGCGCAAGCAAGGAAGCGGGAAGCCAGCGCCGGAGGGAGCGCGGGGGGGGGGGGGGGGGGGAGCGCACTTCTACGCTGCCAACCACCGCGCTCGTCGCTCGCCTCTTTGACCACGGCTCTGACCTTTATGCGCCGTGCATTCGCCACTCAGTTTCCGTTGAAGCGATAGACCGCACGTACCTTCGCCCGCTGCGGCGTATGGGCTCGCTGCCAGCGTTTTGACAGCCGTTGTCTGCAGTCATTCAGTGTGATCTATTCATGTTTGTTTGTGCGCGCTCACACCACGCTTGTTCATTCAGTTAGTAATAGTCGGGCCACATTTTCCAAAGCACGCTACACATGCAATGCTGCCCGGATCGGCAGTGTAGCGTTACAGGTGTGTCCCTTCGCACGCGCTGCCCACGGGAAGCGCTTCTCATCAACACCACCGTTTCACATGCGCCTTCTCGTGGTCATCGAGTCTCTTCATGTCGGTCTACTTACGCCGCAGCACACCTGCTTACTTAATCAGCTCATGTTTGCTACAATTCATATTGCTACCAAAGTCGCTCACCTTACTTCGCATGACATTGCTGTGTTGCTATCGCATTCATTGCTTAGCCCTTAGGGCGAAACTGTGACATTTTTTTTTGCTTCTAGTCGCAATTAGTGTTTTTAGCCGTCTAGTAATGTTGCATTTTTATATTTTACGCTGCAACGAGTGATGCTTTCCATGCAATTGACCCTTATACACGTGTCTAAATCACAGATATCCTTCAGCGGCTTTATTTTTTAATTGTTTCAACAACTTCTCATATTTTTGCGGCCACACGTTCTTTCGCATTTTTTGAAAGCGTCATACAGCAGCCATTCATTTTTGGAAAGCTTGTTCACCACCTGGCTCTAAATATGTTTACCGGCAGTTGTGCAGTTTCTTTAATGACAAGCTGGGATCTTGTGTTTAAACTGGCCCCTTCTTTTTGACAGCTGCTTTTTTGCTCTAGTCGGTACAGGTGCACCTTATTTTACCTAATTAAATCTTCCTGTCATAAATATATGCATATGCGATTACTAGATTCTATAATCGACTATTGGTATTCCATTCGTATTCGATAATGTTTATATTCGCCTTGCTGAACTTGCTTTGTAAAGGTTCTCAGAGGTGGATCCGTAACTCTGATGAAGCGCATAGACGGTGTTGCCACTTTTCTTAAAGCTGCTGTTGGTGACCTACTATATAACCAGCATCTAAATTTATGTGCCTCTTTTCCGAAATGGATGTCTGTGAATAGCAAATTGTACTCTACAAGACATAGACCTTTTTTCTGTGTGCAAGGTACGGGATTGGCATGACTTCGGACGTTCAACGTAACGCAAGAATGTTCAAAAGATAATGTTGACTACTAGAACATGTTTATTTGTTATTACAGATCTTATTGCCTTATGGGTTGATGTCATAGTCTTGCCCTTCTGTTCTGTGCACTTCTACACAGTGTAACGTTTTACAAAGCTATAACCTGCCTATAACCTTGTCCGAACTTCACACAAGAGGCAAATAAATGCGACTTTATGCATCACGTTTTGTCGTTTTGTTGTATAACATGTAATTCATTTACTGAAATTTAACTTCACATAGATTGGAACATGTACTTGCATTTTCATATTTTTTTCTGTTGTCTCTACTGTGTTCTTCGCTTCCTACCTTATTGACTTCTAATCTGCTAAATGATGCTTACAGAGCATGCTTACAATGCATACCTTTTGCTTACAGAGTACCTGATCTATCTTTCTAAACACTTTTCGTTCAAGTATTCTAACTCAGTCACTAGGCGTGTTGCATTATTTTTGAAATATTGTTATTGTCTGTCATTATACGTGCTTACTTGCTACACGGATTGATCTCGTGCTCTCATGACAACAATATCCCCTTCAGCCGCTGTGGAAAGATTAGGCATTGGCAAAAATGAAACTTGGGCCGTATCACATCGATGTTTGAACACTTCTCACAGGACCTGTACCGGAAGTTTCAATATTATGCGTAAATTGTTCTCGGAAAAGGAATGGGAAGGTATACAGCAGAATAGTAGCTCTCAATGTCAGTGCGTTGCTATGTTGCGAGTACAACGTATTCACTATTTTTTACAATGTCAAACGTGTCTACATCGTCACTTTACAAGTATAATAGATATGAACTAGCACTGATCTTCTCATATCTGTAGTTTCTGAAGTGTTTCCGCGTGAATTCTAATATCTAGACTTTACAAAATTCGCTACAGAGGTGGATTATCTTAATTCGTTCTGAAGATGTACGCTTTTCGGCATTCTGAACACGCAAAAATGTGCTGAAGCTAAACTTTCAGTGAGCAGAATTGCCGTTTGGATGATTTTGTAATGCGTGCGTGAGGCGCAGGAACGCATTTCGAGTTCAGGAATGCGGACATTGCAAAAGTCTCCATCTTAAGATAAGGTCAAAGACTGGCGCGTACCCACTAAGTGTAATTAGCAGTAAAAGGGGTGGCCAGGCTAGTCATTGGAAGTGCAGAGCCAAATTATTTTTCTGCAAAGACTCAAAACCAAGGGTGATAAAAACATTGACAACTATAGTGCATGAATCCGCGCCTCCGAAGCATGGTAACGGAATGGTGGGAGAGGGGAGGAATGTTAGCAACCAAATACAAGATACTTATATTGTACAAATAGGCAACCTGAACTCATCGAAAAGAAATTGGTAATTTACTTGAAAACGGTAGAAACAAAAAACAAAAAATGGAGCTCTATAAAGACGGCAAAAATGAAGTCAAGCAATAGTATTTTGAGGTCATAGAAAAACTAGTGCTCTAAGTTTTAAGGCACGAGGTGACTGGCTCGAGAAAAAGAACATACATAAGCAAATATTCGCAAAGTGGTGAGACGTGTGTCTGCTGCTGAACTAATCTGGAGACGGCTCAATACATTGTAATGAATGCTCAGACCTCCATCCCGACAAAATTGTAGGGAATGCCCACCTTCCAGAAGCGCTCGGGTTCAAAACTGGTGCAAGCGTTAGCCGTTTATTGTCCAATGGCTCCTGTAGGAATCATAATGAGTTCCAGAAAATAAGAAACATCGACAAAAAAAAACATCAAAGTCATTCACAAAGATTTCAATGTCGGCAATCATACTTACCTACGTTGTCGACTTTGTGCCTCAGGTAAAAGGGCTTCTGCTGATATTTGCGAAAAGGCCATATTTCACACCACTTTCACAAGCTACTGGGCAGTAGCACGCCGATCGCCAACAGGGCGCCGCGCGCCAAGCAAACCTGCAACACGGTCGCCGACCCGCTAATCGTGCGCCTTTCACTGTAGCGGACTGTGAGTTCACGAAGCAAGCATGCAACAGCTTCTGTGAAGACATGTTTCACTTTCGTGTTCTACCGATTTGTATGAAAGAGGGATCAACCATTGTTTGTCACTGTTGTCGATTGGATGAACGTTATATACAGGTTGTCCGAATTAGGCTTTAAGATTTTGTTAGAATTAGGCACTGGGAGGCACGCGAAGACCGCCTGTGCAAATAAGTTATGTGGCCAGGGTGGCACAAAGTGAGATGATAATTATAGCTGTCAGAAGCCGAATTAACTAAAATTGAATAATTAACTTTTTGGTGGCTGTAGGAAGTGGTTATGTTTGTATTGAAAAGTTAGAGACAGTCGTGTTTCTACACAGTATCAGTTGGAAGAATTCTTCTAACGTGCCGGTGCTCCGAGATATCAACTCCAAATTTCAATTGTCGTTCGCATGATTACGCGTGCACGAGAGTGAGGATTGGCGCGAAGCTCCTCCCTAATGTGACGCAGCTGTTGCGTGCGGCATTTAGTCCGACAACGGGGTGGAGGCATTGGCAAAGTTGATAAGTGTCCCCCTTCCCCTCTAGGCTGACGAAATAAAAAATGGAAGAACCCGGAGCCGGCTGTCGCAACACGCGACCGCGCAGCCTGTAACCATGGCGGCAGCTGCCATGCCGGTGACGGCAGCTGTCAGCGTAATGCTGACTAGACGAGCAGGCAGAGTAGTTGCCTGGGCTACGCAAATGAAGTTACTGCTGATTTCCAAGTATTGTAAGTTTTATCGAAATCAAGAGCAACGACTGCACCATCAACAACAGCAACACTTTTAGCTATGCTAAGAAATATTCCATACGGTCGCTTTAAGTTTAAGGTGGTCATGCACAAACCTCATGAAAACACTACACCAATCAAGATATCAATGCCCTCAAAATGTTCAAAATGCCTCCCTTCCACAGCAACGCTAAGTATAAACCGCTCTCGCGTCGACTCGATAAATCTGCGCAGTACTTCTGGACGGATGTTCGCACAGGCAGATATCATCCTGTGCTTCATACATTGACATCACTGGGCTCTGTTGAATAAACTCTATCTTTAACGTAGCCCCAAAGAAAAATGTCAAGCGGAGGAAGGTCAGGGAATCCCGGCGACCAAAACATTGTTCCTGCACCCCCGATCCACTGTCGTGTGAACGTGTGTCCAACCAGCTCTTCGCCATGATGCAGAAATGTTGTTGAGCTCCGTCGCGCTGGAACCACACTTGGCGCAGGTCATTCAGGGAAAGATTGGGGACAAAGTCGTCGATGACAACACCTAATATTTCTTCCGCGTACATCTTTCCGCTCAAGTTGTCCTGAAAAAAGTAAGGTCCAATGATGCTGTCCTCGGGTATACCACACCACACATTCACACGTCAGCGAACTTGATGCTTGTGCTGCCGCAGCCAGTGTGGATTTTCTTGTGACCAATAATGCGCGTTGTGAATATTCACAGTGTCATTGCGGGAAAACCAAGCTTCATCTGTCCAAGTTATTCTGTGTGAGAAGTCCTTTTCTTTACCAATTTTGATCAGGCCCCAATTGTAGAAGTTAACCAGCCTTTAAAAGTCCGCCTCACTTAGGTCCTGGTGAAGGTAAACGTGATAGGGATGGAACTTATGCTTTCTTAGCACATTTGCGACTGTTCCAACACTGCGACCGCACTGATCGGGAATCTGTCGGATGCTGAGTTATGGCATCGACGTTACGCACGCGACAACGTCGATTTCGAAGTCTTCATCGACGACTGTCTTCCTGGTCTGTCTCGGACCATGCACTGTTCCTGTTGTGCGAAAGCGCTGAAGCACGTTTATGAAGGTAGGCCTAGTTGGAAGAGGACGCTGCGGGTGGGGAGCCCCGTACAGCCGCATTGCCATTGAAGCGTTGCTATTCATCTCAGCCACTGCAAGTACCACGTCTACGTTTTCTTCGGTAAAATACCTCGTCCCGCCAGAACCAGCCATATTAGCACGAAAGGACTCCACGTGGATATTCTTGGTTATCCTTCCGTACAGAGCTGCCGCTATTCCAAATGCACTCTAGTAGATGGCAGTGAAGCTAACGCGTTCACAAGATGAAATCCCGGTGCGAGCTCAAGTAATAGAAAAATGCGCCAAAACATTATCTCCTGTTATCGCGCTTAACTGGATCATGTGTACCGCGTACGGCACACCGCGCTGTCATATCTTGATTTCGCCAGCCGAGAGGGGAAGGGGGGCAATTTCATCTGTGCCTATGCATCCGCCCTGTTGTCCGACTAAACACCGCACGCAGCAGGCGCGTCACATCAGGGAGAAGCTTTGCGCCGATCCTGACTATCTTTTATGCGCAATCATGCGGACGACAATTAAAATTTTGAGTCGGATATCTTGAAGCACAGACATGCTAGAAGAATTCTTCCATGTTAAACTGTGTAGAAAGAGGACTTATTTTAACTTTTGAATACAAACATACACACTTACTGCAATCAATAAAACGTTAATTACTCAATTTTAATTCCTTCGGCTGCTGACAGTGATAATTATTATCTCACCTTGTGCCGCCCTGGCCACAATACTTATTTGCACAGGTGGTTTCACGTGCCTCCCAGTGCCTAATTTTAAGACAACCATAAAGCATAATTTTGAACACCCGGTATAATTTTACCTTTGTTGAAAATATTTGAACCAGAAAGGCTAACTGGTAAAGGCGCAGATCAGAAAATAAGTGCAGTGTTGGTGGAAATACTCTGAGGAAAGTTGACAATTGGATCGCGCTAGAGATAAATAATGTTTACGAGAGAAAGCGTAGTAGGTAGAATGCTACTTTATAATATTTAAATAGGTAATTAGTTGGAGCAGAGAGATAATTTGTCACCCATTCTCCACCAAGGGAAAGCTGATGTCATTGTCAATTATCATCATGCTGCTGATGCTTACAATAACCGCTGCATATAGTGCGCAAAACAGTTCAAATATTACTTCAGATACTATTTTGCTGCTCACCTGCTCCATCGCACTTGGGGAGAACCATAAACTTTCTTTCCCTTAACAGTTATAAAGTGTTGGAAGTCATACGAATCAAATCATTCTAGGCGAGCGCACGACAAGGGCGCCCCTGATAGAGGAACTCGCTGAAGGAGGATCCCTTCAATAAAACTCTGGTATTCAGTGATGTCCTTGTTTTCTTTCTGTCGTCTTTTTTTTACAATACGCTGGCTGAAGCAGTTGATTTACACCTACTAGACCAGCGAAATACCGTGTCAAGGAACGACCAAGTCAACAGTCCTTCAAGTGCGAAGCACTTTAGGGGCCCGGGCTTGGGGCGTCTAATGTGATGTCATGTCGTTGTGGTCACGCACAAAAACAAGATCTGCCGAAAACTCGGCCTCTCGTTCACTTGGTATATGCCAAAATTTGCATAGAAGGGTACGAATGTATGGCTAACATGACTGATAGGTCATAACATCAATAACATCACATGCTCGTCAGTTACCTGACGATTAACGATAATAAAATCACGCGTGGCGCACGTCCGCATTGGTAATGCGGCTATGAGCCAGGGAGATGCTGGAATTAAAAGAAACTCGTGCAAATCACTTCCGAAACGACAGTCTGGTACCACCGCAGCGCAGGAGAGGGCGCCACGACCACACAAGTGTTCGATTCGCCCTCACGTGTGCAAGGATAGCACAAGACTAACATGAGGGAAACACAGGTGCATCACTGATTAGCATTTCCCTAGGTTCCACATTAGTGGAGCAGCATTAGCGCTGGATTTGAACTACGCAAGCGCAGAATTTGAGCAGGGTTGGAGCTTCATTAAGTGCAGGATTTGAGCAGGGTTTCAACTACACAAGCGCAGGATTTTCTTTGTTGTCTAGTTGCGCCGTCTCCGCCAGTGGTCGTGCGTGCCTGCTTTTTATATTTGCTGGTATTGTCCATGTGACATCCTAACCACGCCAGTGAGAATCTAATCCAGCATGACTTCTCGTGCAAACGCGCGCAGCTTTCCAGCTGCTGCAAACAGAACACTACAGAGAAAAAATTCGGTCTTCCCGGAAAATGAGGATTGCATTTTTAAATGTTCAGCTATTTCTGCCCATTTTCCGTTCAGTTTGTAAAGTTGGACTAGTAACATGCCCTAAATAATTGTGTTACAATAACAAGCGGATACGTACCTACATTCAGAAGTGCAAGAAGTTCCGGCGTTGAATTATAAAGGCTCAGAGAAAGAGCTCCCAGTTTCGGGCACGAGGTAGCATTGCCGGCCATATTTCAGAGCAAGATGAATAAACAATACTCGGTGCGGGTATTCACTTTAGTGCAACCTAAAGTCAACGACTGCCATATACCAATATTAAAGTGCATCTGTGTGTTGCAGTTATATCAAGGAAAGAGGGTAGAGCAAAATTTCGAAACAAAATTGATTTTTCGTTTGCTAGACATTTGGAATCCCCAGTCTTTTCTAAAAAATGCTGACTGGTCATTTAAGCACGCGCGGTTTATTTACCCTTGAAATGACTTTTTCGAAAACCTAGGTGGATTTCAGCCACGCCCCCTTTTACACATATATGTGATCTCTACCTCTCCTGTGTTCAAAAATAAATCAGGAAGAAAAACGCGGGCTTTCTCTAGGTTTAGCGGAATGATTATTGCTCATCTGGGACAGTGAAGAGCTGCTAGCTTTTTATTTTTAGCCAAATGCTTAGACGCTAACGGTATCACTTCAAGGCCAATTATCTCAGCACAAAATTTTGCTACGCTTGACCCTTTTACTCTGAAACCACAAAAGCTATACGATTATTTTTCCCCACTGCCAAGACAACACAAGAGAGAGTCTACTGAACTAGAAACATGGAAAATAATGCAGGCTGTTTTGTCTGACACGCTGTTTATTGTCCACGTTGGCTTCAAAATTGGGAGGGTCCACAAAAACAAAAGCATAAAACAACTAAACAATATATAACGATAACTCTAGTTTAGTAACGAGAACACAGATAGCTGAATACAATGATACCAACGTGAATCCTTGAACCCTATTAGATTCCGAGAAAAAGGGTCCCATACATAGGCTGAAATTCATGGGAGGTATAGAGCCTACCCTGTTCTCTTAAAGTAAGTCAATGCAGAAAAAATCACGTATTTAAGTAGCCTGTATGGCATAGCCAATAACATCTTCAGCGGCCACTTTATTCATGGTGACGGTAAGAAAGCATCGTGTGCGTGCGAGGAAACGAACAGCAGACAAGTGGACATATGCAAAAAGGGCAAAAGCACTGTTTATACTTCAGTAATAGAACCCTTACACTATTTCTACATGTTTTGTGCTCCGTCCTTTTTTGACCTTCGCGCAAAAATTACCTATTGTAGACATAGCTAATGTTTCCTTAACATTTGTGAGCATACTGTTTTCTTTACCCTACCTATGTTGGGTGAAAAGTGTGTTTACTAATAGGGCTCGATGGCACAGAGGACATTTCGCATGATGCGTCACGGTATTTTCAGGCATATCCCTCAGTTGCTATGTGCCTTTATTCCACTGGTGAATGGCGGTGCGCCGAAGCCGCCTAACTAAACAGGCAGCTTAAAAAGTACGCCTAAATTTCAACCAAGCGACAGCTTGTCAGCACAGCTCTGTGTAAGCGCGGTCTTTGGCGCTGTCTCGCATGAGGAGCAATGAAACCTGTGTCATTCATCCAGAAAGCCTCGTCCATAAATTTAGCACGGGCCGCACTATATAAAAAGGTGCACCGAAAATGAAAAAAAAAACATATTCAAGTGAACCAGAATACGAAGGCTCCCAGCCAAAATTCAAACGCCTGCAATGCTGCGGCCAAATCGGTGTGTTCTGCGAAATTTTAGTTAAAGGAAGCTACGAAAAGGTCTGTTCGTCGAAAATAGGCCCTACAGTGGGACATCGAGCAAGCGTAAGCAGGCAACGCATCGGACAGGTTTTTGTTTGTTTAGGCTTCGGAGAATCGCTAGGCCGTCGTTTTCGGACAATCAAGGGGCGCGCAGCCTCAGCTCGCACTCCTGCGCTATGCCTCGACAGGTACTGATCTGTCTTCTGGCCCTCATAAAAGGTGAGCACCGGTTGTGTAACGTGCTATTGTTGAACAGATACTTAAGAAAGTAATGCCCACGGGAAGACCCCGTTACAAAAACTATAGTACCTCGCCGAAAAGTATACTATGACAGTCTGTTCGATGTTCTCTCTGCCAATGCTCATTGTAGTTTCACTAATCAAGCAACTGTTCCCTCATAAATATGACGCGTTTCTATTTTGTAAGTTCTAAGTCATAATCTTTCTTTTGAAAGCGCAGATTTTCGTTCGCACTTGCAGTGGATTTCTTGTGGTTTATATGTGCGTGTTTCTTGCAACTAAAACAGCCTAACAACCAAGATTCTTTTGACTGTCATTCTTGTTCTGGGCTACCCTCAAGCCGTACTCTACTCCTGGTGACACCACGAATAATTGACCCAGCATGAAATGAATGAGCACTTCATTATAGTGGCACTGAGTAGGAATGATAGGTTAGGTTTGCTAAACTCTATTTGTCGCGTAGCATCGACATCGCTCTTATTGTAAGAAAGTTGGTAAGCAATAGAGAGCGATGCAGCAGTGTCTACTCAGGAGTAACTAATACTTTATCAATAAGTAAGGTTTATTTCATGCTCTAAACAGATGAAGAACTCAACATCCACAGTGGTCGAAACCTTATCGCAAAAAAGCTGTCCGAGGCTGAGAAAATCATATCGAATTCATGAAGCCAAACTGACGTACTATACATGCTATTAGTAATCAAAAGGTATTGCCCTGGATTTTGTCCTGTAATCACACCACCGTTCTTTCACCTTACATTTTCCATAATAAGAACTTCATAAGACTAGAGTGACTTCTGCGATTTAGTGTCAGCTCGCAAATCCGCTAGGGGTGGTTTTCTATTCAAGCCTTTCTCACCCGTCGTCCGATAGACTTAGTAGCACGCTTGCCCGTGCCATGCAGAATTCCACCAATCGGCATCTTGCATTGCATTTCTTGTCGCTTATCTTGGACTGTGGCGAGCAATAAAGCATATTTCAGTGAATCGACAGCGGGGATGATATTTCCAAAAAAGAAACCTTTCGCTGCATTAGTCTTCATGAAAACGTTTTATTTCACTTCAAAATGACTTGTTGCTGGACAAGTGAGTGCAGCTTACTATAAATTATTTTTACTGACGCGAATAGGACACAAAACACGAAGGACACGACACACATAGTTGTAGACGTACTTGCCTGTATCGTGTTCTGGGTTGGTTTTAATACTGCTGCATGATTAGCACTGAAAGATTATCAAAGCTTCATGACATAAACTTCATTTCTCTTTAAATTCAGCAACGTCCATATGGAGCTCCCAAAATATGTGTGCAGTAACCAGACACTTCATCTTTATTTGTATCGTCACATAAAGAAAATCAGGAACGGAGCTAACGCGTTTCTCGCTTACTTGCGTCGCTCCACGAAACTTGCTCTCTCTCTCTCTTTGTGCTGTTGATGCATTCTGCAATTTTCCGGCACACATTGAAAGTTCGCATGATCAGTTTCACCTTCCTTCAATTTAACTTGCGCGCCACACTTGAATCCTTGCAAGATCGCACAGTTAGGCTTATATACAGCGATTATTCGTACTACTGTAGTCTTACCCTACGAAAGTCCAAAACTAACTTCCCAACTATGATTTAAAGTGAAATAGTCTAGGCACTTTTGCACTAGAGATTTAACCACAGGTCCCTTTAACCACAGTATTTAACCCACAAGAGAGCCCCTCCACCCGCCCACTGTTACTCTTCACGTAAAAATAACCAAAAAGTGTCTATCCACCGCATTCTGGCATCATTTGGCACTTTCAGTCTTTCTTAAACAACTAAGGAGTTGAATCATCAGCCAGAAAGTGTGCAGAAATCTAACGTAGCAGTTCAATAAATTTTGCGTCTCTGACTCAGCCCACCCCTCATGCAAAGCCCCACGCAGGTGAATTTGAGGCATAAATAAATGTATAGATTGTACTGAAGAAGAGGGACGATGCAGTGGGGCATCCTTACCAGCGCTGTCTAGTGGGTCAGTCTCTCCAGCGCATCGCTCGGACTACGCCGCTCGCACTCGCGGTTCCCTTAACTGATCGAACGGTCAGCCCTAACGCTTGCGTGCAATAAACACCTTTACAAGATAAATAAATAAATAGAAATCGGATACTTAAGTTGTAGTAGCAGCAGTTGCATTCGCAAGCACGCAGTTAAGCAAACTTCCTTGGTTTCACAGATAGCTGTGGTGACTACCTGGCTGATCACCCGTGCATCGTACACGTGCCTGCGCGGCACTGACTACCCTGCTGGTCTCGGCGCGCACTCCGCTGAAGCCACCCCCAAGTTGCGTTCTACGCAGCCCGGGTTCCTGCCATAAAAGCCGTCCCAGCGAGAGCATCACTGTTGTAGCAGCAGCAGTTGCATTCGCAAGCACGCAGTTAAGCAAACTTCCTTGGTTTCACAGATAGCTGTGGTGACTACCTAGCTGATCACCCGTGCATCGTACACGTGCCTACGCGGCACTGACTACCCTGCTGGTCTCGGCGTGCACTCCGCTGAAGCCACCCCCAAGTTGCGTTCTACGCAGCCCGGGTTCCTGCCATAAAAGCCGTCCCAGCGAGAGCATCACTGTTGTAGCAGCAGCAGTTGCATTCGCAAGCACGCAGTTAAGCAAACTTCCTTGGTTTCACAGATAGCTGGGGTGACTACCTGGCTGATCACCCGTGCATCGTACACGTGCCTGCGCGGCACTGACTACCCTGCTGGTCTCGGCACGCACTGCGCTGAAGCCACCCCCAAGTTGCGTTCTACGCAGCCCGGGTTCCTGTCATAAAAGCCGTCCCAGCGAGAGCATCACTGTTGTAGCAGCAGCAGTTGCATTCGCAAGCACGCAGTTAAGCAAACTTCCTTGGTTTCACAGATAGCTGTGGTGACTACCTGGCTGATCACCCGTGCATCGTACACGTGCCTGCGCGGCACTGACTACCCTGCTGGTCTCGGCGCGCACTCCGCTGAAGCCACCCCCAAGTTGCGTTCTACGCAGCCCGGGTTCCTGTCATAAAAGCCGTCCCAGCGAGAGCATCACTGTTGTAGCAGCAGCAGTTGCATTCGCAAGCACGCAGTTAAGCAAACTTCCTTGGTTTCACAGATAGCTGGGGTGACTACCTGGCTGATCACCCGTGCATCGTACACGTGCCTGCGCGGCACTGACTACCCTGCTGGTCTCGGCACGCACTGCGCTGAAGCCACCCCCAAGTTGCGTTCTACGCAGCCCGGGTTCCTGTCATAAAAGCCGTCCCAGCGAGAGCATCACTGTTGTAGCAGCAGCAGTTGCATTCGCAAGCACGCAGTTAAGCAAACTTCCTTGGTTTCACAGATAGCTGGGGTGACTACCTGGCTGATCACCCGTGCATCGTACACGTGCCTGCGCGGCACTGACTACCCTGCTGGTCTCGGCACGCACTGCGCTGAAGCCACCCCCAAGTTGCGTTCTACGCAGCCCGGTTTCCTGTCATAAAAGCCGTCCCAGCGAGAGCATCACTGTTGTAGCAGCAGCAGTTGCATTCGCAAGCACGCAGTTAAGCAAACTTCCTTGGTTTCACAGATAGCTGGGGTGACTACCTGGCTGATCACCCGTGCATCGTACACGTGCCTGCGCGGCACTGACTACCCTGCTGGTCTCGGCGCGCACTCCGCTGAAGCCACCCCCAAGTTGCGTTCTACGCAGCCCGGGTTCCTGTCATAAAAGCCGTCCCAGCGAGAGCATCACTGTTGTAGCAGCAGCAGTTGCATTCGCAAGCACGCAGCTAAGCAATCTTTCTTCGTTTCACAGGTTTGTTGCTTCTATTTCTGATATTTGTAGAATTTGTCAATCCTGCAACTGCTGCTGCTACTGTTGTTGCTGCTATCGTTTTTTCCTGCTTCTGTACTGACAAGTGTGTTAACTATTTAGCCATCCTCGAAATGCCGACAAATGCTGAACTCTGTAAGCGAATGGACGAGTTAGAAGCTATATTCAAGCATAGGTTGAACGAATTAGTCGACCGACTTGTTGTTAGTATACAAACTAGGCTTCAAGACACAGGCTTAGACATAGGTGGAATGAGAACTCAAGTTGGTCGCATGGACGACAGCCTAAAGCTTCTAAACGATGTAGTCGAGTCAGCCCGAACTCAACAGCTTGAGCTGTCTGCGGCAAACCGCGCTCTCAAAGCAGAAAACGAGGCCCTTCAAAGTAATGTCGCTGACCTTGAGCAATACTGAAGATAAAATGACTTGGAAATAAAGGGGGTGCCCTACACTCAGGAAGAGGATTGTACCGCAATCCTGACTGCCATCGACAACAAAATCAACTGTACAGTCTCAGCCACTGATGTCAACACAGTGCATCGCGTACCAGCAATGACTGGTCACAAGAATATAATGGTGCGTTTTTGCTCTCGAACAAAAAAGACTGAATTCATGAAGAAGGCGCGAAGGGCCCGAGTGAATACCCGGAGCGTGGGGTTTTCAGGAGAGAACACGCAGACGATATTCCTCAATGAGCATCTATCGGCAGACAATACGCGTCTGTTTTCTAAAGCGCTTGCTTTAAACAAGGAAAAAGGATGGCAGTTCATCTGGACCGAAAATTGTCAGATCAAGGTGCGGAAATCTCCCGACAGACGGGTATTTCGCATCGCTTCTGATTCTGATCTATCCATTATTACCTAACCTTGCATAAGCCTTCTAATTTTCAGTCTTTAAGTTGTATTCAATGGCTTCATACTTTTTACCTGAAGAACTTGAGGCTTATTTTTCATTGCCCTGTCGTTCACTAATCTATTTCAATGCGCGCAGTCTGCAAAAAAACGTGGATGGCATTACAAATTTTTTATCTTCTACCCGTCATAACTTCTCTGTTATTTGCGTCAGTGAAACCTGCCTCTGCGCATCTCACAATAATTTGTATAGCTTCCCTTCGTGCTTCTGAATATTGCCACCGTGATAACAGTAATCATGGTGGTGCTGCTATTTTTGTATCCTCCGAGTTGCGTTTCCATAGGCGATTTGATTTGACACTCAATGTGGCGAACTGCGAATCTGTTTGGGTCGAATTTCATGATTCATTTTTTTCACAAGATAAGAAAAACCTAATAGTCGGTTGCATTTATCGTTCGGCTTCATCATCTTTAAGCGCGTATTGCTTAGCATTAAGTGATTTGCTGCATAAATTAACATTTGAGCAAAAAAATGTCATTATATATAATGGGTGATATTATTATTAATCTTTTAGATACATCCAACTCGCTATGAAATGATTATGTTAACTGCCTAAACGGGTTTGGATATGAAAACCTAATTGCTCTTCCAACTCGCTGTCCCACAAATAAACAGGGTACGCTTATCGACCACATATTGTCTAATCTTCTTAGTAAGCCGGACTGTGGTGTCGTCCTAAGCTTCGATAACCGATCACTACCCAATATTCGTGCGCTTAACTTCTGCTCCTTGCACTGCCGATGCAAGCTTCACTAGAAAGAAGTTTAATTCGTCAATATTCATTGAATTAATTGTCACTTCAGACTGGTCCCCAGTAATGACATGCGATAACCCTGAAACTGCCTATAACACATTTTCAAGAATAATTTCCAATGCTATTACAGATTCCACCGTAGTAACCAACTGTAAAAAAACGTTTTCAGCTCCTCGTAACCCGTGGTTATCCACCAGTTTGCCAAATTGTCTGCGGAAAAAAGATAACCTTTACAGAAAAACCAAAAAACAGCCATTTAACACTGCACTTCACCAAAGGTATAACAAATATTCAAATTTGTTAGGAAAACTGCCCAAGCAGGCTAAAGCTTTGTACTATGAAAATTAAATTAGGTGTGCCGGTAATGATGTAAAAAAACAATGGAAAGTATTAAACAGTGTTTTAGGGCGATCCAATCGTAATTCCGAAATAAACATCATACACTCGGAGGATCATCTCCTTGATAATCCCTTGGATATTGCAAACTCGTTCATTAATTTCTTTTGTACAGATAATCAAGGGTGTGACGATCCATTTACCATGACTAACCCCCGTGTGCCTCATAGCTTTTTCCTTCATCTCGCAACGCCTCAAGAAATAATCACAGTCATTTCCTATCTAAAAAACACAGGGCCTGATCTTGATAACTTCAGCCCATCTCTCATAAAGATGATAGCGTGCTTAATATCCGGAATATTTTGCCACATAGTCAACCTTATCTTTAAGACCGGAATTTTTCCAAGTTATTTGAAAAAGGCCACAATAATCCCTGTTTTCAAGAAGGGATATAAACGTCTAATATCTAACTACCGCCCTATTGTCATACTTTCGTTCTTTAGTAAAATTGTCGAAAAACTAATCGTAATGCGCTTATCAAGTTATTTGTCAAAATTTCATGTCCTGTCATCAAATCAATTTGGCTTTCGGGAAGGCTACTCAACTGATTTAGCATTAATATTTCTAACAGATAAGATTCGGCAGGCAATTTACACTGGCAATTTTGCTGGTGCATTATTTATTGATCTTTCTAAAGCGTTGGACTAACTTGTTCATAACATACTTTTTGCTAAATTGGATTCTATTGGTATAACTGGCCCAGCATTACGATTATTAGGAACTATTTGCGCGATAGAGAGTACACTATCAATATCCGGTACTTACTCACAGCCTAAAACAGCTAACATTGGTGTGCCGTAAGGATCTATATTAGGACCTCTCTTGTTTTTAATATATATTAATGATCTCTCACAGTGCCTAAAGTCATCTGAATGTATTCTTTACGCTGACGACACCACTATCTCTCCTCAGACAAAAGCCTTGATTTATTAATGTGCAAGCTTAACCACGACGCAGCCAACATTGTAACTTGGTGCCGACTAAACAGATTACACATTAATACTGCAAAATCTAGCTTTGTCATTTTCACAGCTAAGCAAAAGCTTATCTTGGGGTCTCCATCGCTAACCTTTGCTTCCAGCATACTTTATCCTACTGACAGTGTAGTGTTTCTTGGCGTCACATACGATAAACACCTATAATTTGATGAGCATGTTCTATCCTTAACCAAGAAGGCAGCTTATGGAATTAGAATATTAATTAAAGTTCGCAATTTCTTTAATCTGAACACAATCATCTCTCTTTACTACGCTTTCATTCATACGCATATTAATTATTGCATATCATCATGGGGAAACACGTATCCCGCTCATTTATCCCCACTGCAGCATACCCAAAATCAAGCAATTCGCATCATCACACGTAGCAGTTACACATCAGAAGCATCTTCATTGCTCAGTTCTAATGGCATTTTGTCAGTACAGAAACTAAATAAATACTCCCTTGGAATACTTGTCCATAAATCTGTAAACGGAAAACTCCCATTTCCGATAATTACTAACAGCCTATATCCTCACTCCACATCTACCCGATTAGCTTCTACTAACAGCTATCTATTACCAAAACATAGAACTAATTACGGTAAATTTACGACAAATTTTTCAGCCACACAACTTTGGAACTCATTACCGTGTCATATTAAGGTGATCTTTCATTTTTACACATTCAAATCAAGGCGCCGTGAATTTTAGCACTGAAAGTAATCATTTTATGATTACCGTTTTATTATTAACTGATTTGTGTTATTAAAATTGTTTACGATGTTAGCTAATCACTTATTTATACGGTGTTTGGTATGTTTGCGTATAGCTGCTTGTATTTACATATCTAACTCATTTTTAATGGGAGGTCCCCTGTACAGTCTGTTGACTATGGGACCTCCCTCTGTATGTTTGTATAATCTCCATTTGTAACCTTACTATCATGCGCAATAAAGAACTCTCAACTCTCAATACATGTGGCATTGCTTCCCCACGTCTTTCCAAAGTGCCTAGGATGTTTCTTGTAGCTTAATTTTAAAACCATCCACCGTCCTTATATTCCTCACGTCCTATAACCTTTGCGAGCTCCCTGTGTAAGCTCATGGTTAACATGATTGATACGAGACTCCAGTAAGTGTGAGTGTGCACGCAAGTACTACCTGAAGGCGTGACTGGTTTGCGCAGACGCCGGTCTACTATGGATGTCGTTCTGGATATTATGGCATATGTGCAACACGAATAAAGCGGCGCTGTAGAACCAGTGTTGCTTTGCTTAGCTTGGCTCCTAGAGCTTTTGAATCAGCTTGCGACTCCCTTTTGTATCATCACTAGATTTATCAGTATGCTCGGTCACACATTGCGATGGATTGCGCTGTTTTTAAGGTAGAGAGGAAACTATTTATTGATACGCCCGATGGCAACACAAGCGATGTGATCAAATGTTTTTATAAGAAAGTGTACTGAGTCCACTTATTTTTAACTGTGTAATGACAGAGTTCTGGCACGTCTTGCCTGTGCCTTTCTATAGTTGTTCCGCAAATTCTGGCACAGGTAATTTATCAACAAAGCCATTACACCCACTCAGTGTCAAACTTCACGCACAAATCACAAAAAAGGTTGCATCCACCGCATGCCCGAACCATTTCGCCCTTTCGATCGTGCTCTTATTGTTCAAAAAGCAGAGCAGCGAAATGATCTGTCTAGAGAAGTTGCGGAAAAAATATCACAGCTTCGCCAACGGGCGATGCAATTGTTGCTATCGCCATAGGGTGATAGCAACATGTTAGCATATTACACGAAGTGCAAGACGCGTAGCTGTAGTAGCCGCATGAATTGTAGAAAACGTAAGCTAAGTAAAAACGAGCTGTTGTGCTTGGAGTCCTCTGTTTGAATCCTGCCGTCAGACAATTTCATTTATGTTTGTTAATTAAAAAGCCACGTATTTCTGAGGCACCTTACCACCACATTTCCGTATCGGGTATGTTTCAAACCTCTTTCCTGGGCCAATCCCGGAGGTTGTGCAGAGCCGCGCCAAATTACTTCATTTGCAGCGTTGAGCTTCGTTATTGTTATACGTCCTAAATATTTAAGTATGAAAAGATTTAACATAAAAGGCGTGTGCTGACGGTGTTTTCTTTCATGACAGTTGTTTGTGGACTGCCATTCTGAAAATTCAAATGAATAATTTTGTCAGAAATTTAGGATTTGATATGAGCCACTTTAGTGATAGAATGGTGTGACAATATTTCATTTCATTTTATTTCATCTATTTATGAAAGTGCCCAAGAAGAGCTCTACGCCTGAGTATTGGGGCACTTGTGTTAAACAAAGAACAGAAATAAAAACAACAAACAAAACAGAAAACCTGAACATACAGTGGTAAAGTCCTGCAAAAAATTGACCTACATTAAATACAGAAGTCAGGTAATGAGCAAATATACGAGCTAAAAATATCAACATCGTAACATAAAGTATTTTGTTGTGTCACAAGACGTGTTATAGCGTTACAGGTGCAAGAGGAGTTTGCGCTGGCATTGCGCAAGTTCGGGCGAGGCCCGCAGAAATTTATAGTCCGACAGTAACCGCGGACAGGAAAAGTGGTTATGAATTAGTTTATACAAGAATAAGTAATCGCGATATTTTCGCCTTACTTCTGGGGGTTAATATTAAACATGCGCAGTACACGCTCATAGGCATAAAATACACGGCGTCAATATATTCCACATATCCCGATGTAATCCGATATATGCCGCATATCCCGCAAGTCACAAAGCATGGCATGTCATATAGCATACATATACCAAAATATACACAACAGCTCACGGTGAATAACGGGAGAAATTCGCTTGAAGCGTCCATATAATTGATATCACAACGAAATTCGAACGCCGCTAATTTCGCAAAGACTTGTGCATTTGAGCATGTGGTCCTAGTGCTCAGGTGAATTATCAGAACCTAAATGAGGGGTAAACCAACATTGATAAGTTCATATGAAGAGGAGGAGGAAACGGTTTTACAAAAGAAAGCCATCTTCTTTCTTTTACAATAGAATGCGTCGAAACATTTTGTTTAGTGGTCGATGCTCAGCGCTTGCAGCTTGTGGAGTAGAGCACATTTTGGAGCGTTGTTCTTGATGAGTACTTATCAAGAGCTCGGCAAATAGGTAAAAGTAGGTACTTTTCACCGTATTTCGTTACTCTTGCATGGTAATGGACGATCTAATTCCTTAATTTCTGTTATTTTGACTCCCGCGTCAGCATGCCGAGAATTCGCATTGGCGTGAGGAAATTTATTTTAGGCCACAA